>NW_005364671.1:2655393-2707094 GCF_000412655.1 Myotis brandtii
GGTCTCCTTACATAGTCTCCTTTTTTTTTCTCCCCTTGACCTTCCCCTGGCCTCCCCTACCCCCCAGTGTCTTGTGTCCATTCGTTATGCTTGTATGCATGCATACAATTCTTCGGTTGATCTCTTACCTCCCCCCCAACCCTCTCCGGACTTCCCGCTGTAGTTTGACAGTCTGTTCAATGTTGCTCTGCCTCTGTATATATTTTTGTTCATCAGTTTATAATGGTCTTAATTATTCATAAATGAGTGAGATCATGTGGTATTTTTCTTTCATTGACTGGCTTATTTCACTTAGCATAATGCTCTCCAGCTCCATCCATGCCGTTGCAAATTGTAAGAGTTCCTTCTTTTTTACAGCAGCATAGTATTCCATCGTGTAGATGTACCACAGTTTTCTAATCCATTCATCTACTGATGGGCACTTAGGCTGTTTCCAGATCTTAGCTATGGTGAATTGTGCTGCTATGAACATAGGGGTGCATATATCCTTTCTGATTGGTGTTTCTGTTTTCTTGGGATATATTCCTAGAAGTGGGATCACTGGGTGTGCACATATATTTTATTTTCAGAGCATGGGAGGTAGGTTTATGATTAACTGTATTTAGTAAAAAGGACAACAGAGACTCAGAGATGATAATACACTTGAAATATCTTGATGCTAATTCAGCCTTTCCTTTAAAGTAAATCATATATATCTTTTGTTTAAAATAATAAGAAAGAGAAGGTAAGTTTTTCTTTCTGACATGTCAGATAACCAAATATTGTTTTTCAAAGTTCTCTTTTTCTCTGTGTGTGCATATTTACATATCTCTAGACTGCAGTCAGACATTATTTTTGTCTTTTGTTTGTTTGTTTGTTTTGGTGGGGGGTTAAAAATTACCTGAAGGCCTTTCCTCCAAGAAAAACACTCATTAAAAAGGCTCGCAGCAGAAAGGTAATCTTTTAGTGCCATTTCCTGCCACAGCGAAGAAATCCTCGCAGTTCAACAAGGGTCACTCTGTGCCAAGCTTGGCCCAGATTTTTCAAAATACTCTTAAACCAATTTACCAGATGCTTCATTTTTTTCAACTTACACTTAGGCTAACTTCTGTACACAGTTTCCTTGGCAACTGTGTAATTGCAGGAAACAATGCCTTTCTCCTGGGTCTCGCTTCCTGCAAGTATGCAACAAGAACAGTTTTTATCCTCATAACATTGAAAGAAGATCTGTGGTCCTTTGACAGCTGAAAAAAAAATGTTCAGAAATATCATCTCCATTCCTACAAATTCAAGGAGTAACAGGTACCTTTCCTTTTCAGGACATTTCCTTTCCATCAATTCATATGACTCTTACAAAGAAAATCAAACTTAGATAGAAGGAAGGCATTGTTTTTAAGCGTAAGAAAAGCTTCAGGAACACCTTTCACTTCTCCCCCCTATGGCCTGTGAAATTGCCAAGGTTTAATTAAACCTGCCATGCTTTTCTTTTGTGGAAGACACGGAGCATCCTGCACACCTACCTTCCACCGGTGTTCCAGGGAAACCAAGTGGCAATGGGGCAGGAAGGAGGCAGGAGACTGGTTTTACGCTGGCAGGAGTCCTGCTGCCCACTGCCTTGGGGAGAGGGTGCAGTCCCTGAGCAGGGGCAGCAGAACTCCTGACACCTCTGTGGGGAGGCCCATAGGAAATTCAGGCTTCCTTCCACTCACTCCCACACTCTTTCCTGGGAGGGCTGGCCTGTCCCCACCGTGCAGACAGAGGCGTACCAGGATGGGAGTCAGGAGGAGGGGAAGGTACACACATGCATTCATTTAGCCAGTCAGCCAACAAATGAACAAGTAAACACATACATTATGTGATGTCAGATTATGTGAAGAAAACTATAGCAGGTAAGAGAGTAGGGGGAGGGTTATTTCAAGTTTGTAAGAGGGACATGTAAACTGAGACCTGCATGAGCTGAAGGAGTGAGAGGATATATGGGGGAAGAATGTCTCTGCATATTTACTACTTGGTTTTAGCTGTACAATCGCCCTGTGGATGAGGAATAATTATTCCCATTGTTATGGATGAGGGAATCTGTATGGCCCCCAGCCCTGCCATGTTGCCATGTTGCTGCCTACTGACCTTGTAAATGTTTGAACATGACACTTAGGTACCTTTGTGTTGGAATTTTTTCTTAAGTTTTTGGGCAGACTGGTATGCAAATTCATTTCTAGGTCCCTACATCTCTATAGGATCGTCTAATCCCCATGCAAAAATCTGGAGAAAGATTCAAGTAACGTTCATTGTGATGACAATTTCCTCAGCCATAAAAAAGTATATGGATAAAGGTATCTATGTCATAGGGTTGCTGTGAGGATTAAATTAGACTATGGGTATAAAATACCTGGCAAGTGTCAGTTTTATAATGAACTCTCAATATTAATAGCTGTTGTTAGTGTCGATATCCTAGATCTGCATGAAACTGCTGCACAATCTTGGAAAAGTCACCTAACCTCTGGCATAGAGCCTGGCCCCTAGTGGACATTTAATAAATAATTATTGAATAAGTGATTAATTGATTGAATGAATGAATGAATGAATGAATGTGTTAACCTTAACGGCCTTTGGTTTCTGTTTTGTAGAGTGAACAAGTTAGATTTAAAAGTGGTAATGACAAAATATTTACAACATGCCATTACAAGTCCTTCTACATGTTGGTCCATTTCAACCAGTTTGAGGTTCAGAGTAAGTCTTCGTGCTATTATTCTTCATCCTACCATAACTGTAAGCATGGATTATTTAGCTCACTCAAGATTTAATTTGCTAAAATGATGTTGGCTCTTCAGGTGCTATTGTGCAGCTCTGTTGTTGGCAAATCATAGTGGAGTTCACAAAACCTTAAAGATGGGGGACTTTAATACCTTTATGGCAACAGACCTGACATTTATAATGAAATCTGTTCTGTCGATGCCAGTGCAGTATAGAGAGCAGAGAGAGGCAGGCTGGGACTGTCATTTGGTATGAAAGAGGTGGGAAATCTTCCTCAGATGGCAGAGTTTGCCAAGCAGGAGCCTGGTTTGTGAATTGAGAGGTAGCCTGAACTAAGCCCTTAATCCCTTACAAGTGTCTAGTCTCTTCAAGTTTTCAAAGCTCCTTCCTGAATATGATCGCATTTGGGCCCAAGTGTATCAAGCAAAGTAGAAGGGAACTCAACAGGTGGATCTAGCTGAAGGGCCACTTCAGAGAGACCAGCTGGCATCCAGGCTAGTGGCCTGGGGGCTTGGTAGTTTCCAATCTCCAGTTATAGCTCAATATATGTAAGCTGGGCAGGAGACAGTCCTGCCTCATGAATTGGCACACATTTGGTAGCAGTGCCAGAAGGCCTCTGTGCAGGCCCAAGAGACCAAGGCTACTCTTGCTGGGTTATTTCCTTGAGGTGACCTATGATAATGAAAATCAAAGAAAAGCCCAAGATAATTGAATGGTGCTGAGTATTGGGTCTGACTGATATAGAAGGAAATGAGTCATGGGATTAGATGCCTAGAGGATCTCTAGGAAATCAGAATTCAGCAAGTAGCCCCAGGCCAACCTGTAAAGAGTGAGGGTATTGGTGCCCCTTTTTAACATGGACAAGTCTATGCAGCCTGTTGTGTGTTGATAATACAATGATGAGTAAATATATATGATCTCTGCCTTCATGGAGTTTACAATTGAGACAAGAATTAATCACATATCCTATATAATAAAAGGCTAATATGCAAATTGTCCCCTCAACTGGGAGTTCAACCAGGAGTTTGACCAGGGGGGTGGAGCCGGCTGGCCAACTGCCCGAGGCCCCTCCTCCTTGCCAGCCTGGCCTAATTGGCCCCAATCAGGGTGGGTCGGCTAGACCCCACCCATGCGAATTCCTGCACAGGGCCTCTAGTATAGTTATAAACCATAAAAAGTGCTACAAGTGAAAAGTCTTAGAGAACATAACAACATCTGATGTGATGTCCAAATTTAAGGTGACACACTGAGGAAGTGATTTTTGAGATGAGATATGAAGGGTAAAATATGAGTGGGGCAGAAGGGAGGTGGGTAGAGAACATCGCCCCAGAAGGAGAACAGTGGGAGCAAAGGCAGAAGAGGAGTGTGGCATGTTTTTGAACTGAAAGAATGCAAGTGTGGCTGGAGCAAAGATATGAAGGGAGGGAAAGATGATGCCTGAGAGGCTGGTGGGCCAGACAACACAGGGACCCAGGGCCTTCTAGGCCATGGGAAACATTTTAATTTTTTACCTCACAGCATTGGGAAGCCACGGAGTGAGGGAGTCAGGATCAGATTTGCATTTTGAAAGGTATCTCTGTTGTGTCAGGAATGGTTTAGAGGTGTGCCAAGCTATGCGTTCACAGACACACCAGCCAAGAGCAGGCAACAGACAGATCTAGGTCTGGAGAAGGTTGTCGGTGAATATAAGGCAGGTATCAAAACTCATTGCAAAATCCTGGAGCTCAGAACATGGCTCTTGCGAATAAAGCAACTGTTGAGAGCCAGGCCCTGGTCTGAGAGTAAAGAACTGAAATGTCACTCAATGTAACCTGTCAGAATCTATCAGAAGGAGAGGATTTCTGCAGGAAAATAATTCCAGGAAAGGTGCTCAGTAGTTTCTCTTGTGTCTGTTATCTCATTTACATTCTCATAGCTACCCTCTGGGGAAGAGTTATCTATTATTCTCAACATTTTACAGGTAAGGAAACTGAAGGTTGGAGAAGTTAGGTGACTTGGCAGTAGCATCTGCTATTAAATGGAGCCACGATTTGTGCTAAGTCCATTGGGTTCCAAGCCCCGTGCCTCCCCACTTCACCACTCTCTTTAAAACATGGCATCTAATTTGAGGAAAATAGTAAGCCTAATGGAAAAGACCTCAGGAAATAGCTGATTCTGTAACATAACTAAATTGCCATGGAATTCTAAACAGAACTTTATTACAATTTTGTGCCAAAGGTCTAAATTGAGCCTCAGGTCCATCTGACCCAATCTCCTTCTTCCAGAAATACATATTAAAATTGGAGTGAGAGCCCAAAACAGTCAGGTTCTGTCTCAAGTCACTTGTGCCAAGATTCCAGTTGAAATTTTTAATTGAGTTCAAACCCCTATAAACGGGGGTGCACTAATCCGAGTGCTGATTAAGCTTTCATTCTTGCTGCTGAAACGCTGTATCTCTGATCCCAAGCTCCCGCGAGGGAGCCGCCTATTCCTTGTCACACCATGTTGGCTTTCCCCTCCAGCAGTGGGGGCTTCTTGCTGGCGGTAATGCCGAGAAAAGAGAGGAGTAACATTCCTGCTTTACTTCCTAAAGCTCTCAGCCCAGGGGGGTCAGACCTGGAATCGTGCACTTTTAAACTTTCTAAATGGACAGAATGTACACGTCACGATGGCTGACTGGCTGTGGCAGCGTTCTGGCCTTCGGCTATGGAGCCTCATCATGAGCTGCATGAGAAATCCACATTAGGCACTCTTGGTGGTCAAAGGGCAGGCTCAGTGGTGTCTGGAGAGAAAGCCTGTGTTTCATGGGAAGACCGTGGACTTTGTAGGCACAGTTGGGTTTGAATCTCAGCATTGACTGAGATTCTGGAGTTCTGAGACTCTGGAGTTCGCTTAGCTGGGTTTGATCCCCAGCTTCTATGTCAGTTTTGAGGAAAGTGACCAGCACAGTCCTTGACACATTTGCCAAGAGCCAATTAGTTTATTTCCTTTCTATTTGTTCAGCCAGAATACCCTCCTTCTCACTCATAAGCCCTTAACTCCCCCATTCAATGGGTCTGCCACCTATACTCTTCCTGGGGACCTTATCCTCACTCTGCATACCCACCTTTGTCTGGAAGGGAAACCTGTCCTCAGGCTTCCCTGCTCCTAGTGGCCTCTGCATGTAAGCCACCACCTCCATGTGAGGGTGGATTTCCCACCGGTCTTGGTTGGGCAGGTGCATGATGATGCAGGAAAAGGCCAAGAGGTAATAAAGGAACAAGTGAGAGGATGAGACAAAGGATCTGGAACCCCAAGAGTTCTCTCAGCCATTCCCTTAATCCCTGCCTCCATCTCTGCTATCGTAGTACCACAACTACCTCTACTCCTACAACTGACACTACGAGAGCGATTGCTAATAACGCTTGTACCACTGCCATTAGTATTACTGTTGCTCCTGCTTCTATGAACATCAATGCTATTTCTACTGCTGCAATATATGGTTATGACTCACTGCTCCCCATGTTACTACCACCAATGCAGTGATGGCTAGCCGATGCTCACGAGTGCCCTCATCAGTAATAAGCTTGCTATGTGCCCTGTGCACAGGCACAGTTCTATAAGGGCTTTCATGTAAAATCTCACCTACTCCTATACCAACCCTATTATTTAGGTGCTATGATTGTCCCCATTTAATACACAAGGGAACTGGGGCACCAGAGAATTTAAGAAATTTGCTAGAAATAGAGTCTAGATTTGAATTGAGGCAGTTTGAGCCTAAAATCCTTTCTATAACATTAATAATAAGCCTCCTGGCTGGCATGCTCCCAACTTTAATTCCTGAGAGTGGGTTCCCCCAGCCCCTTCCACCTGCTTCTACTGCATGCAGTCAGACCCTTTCTTCTTGCTAGCAGATGGATTTTAAAATGCTACTTCTGCCAAAACACTTACAGTAATTAATGTCTACATATCTGGTTGCCTTACTGCCCCCTTCTCTGCCCCTTCCAGCCTGCTGCTCAATTCAACATTGAGCTTTTGTAGATCAGAGATTGTGTCTGACTCACATCTGGGGCTCCAGTGCTTTATACAACCTTGACCTGCTGAATTAGTAGATTAACGAATGGATGAATGAACAAAAGAAGAAATGACTTCTAGGTAATCAGAGTTCACCAACAACTGATAGGGATGTCTGGGAGATAGTGAGCTCCTCCCCTCCACAGATGTTCCAACTCAGCACCCATGACCCTGGAGATATGGAACGAGATGACCTTTCAAGTTTCCTCCAAGTTTAAGGGATGCTAATTCCACGAGAAGTACAATTGGCTGCTAAACCTCTCCCCTCTGCATACTAGATGTGTTGTTTTTTAAATGAAAGGACGTTAGGTGCATTGATATTGATGGGACATTGTCATGTCTGAGGCCTCTGAGCTTTCAGAATCCTCTAATTGAAAGCTCCATTTGATAGATAGGAGGACTGAGATGTGGACAAGTTAAAAGCTTGCCTGAAGTGGTTACAGGCGGAGCAGGAATAAAAGCACCCCTGTCCTGAATGCCATTCCAGGGCTCATTCCATTCAAGCCACTTATCAGCAAACTGTGGTCTTCTGAACCCAAGCTAACTTCTAGGAAACATACATGCCAGTTTCCTGCCTCTAGGTAGCAGAGCAGCTCAGCTCCCTGAGACAGAGGGTTACCCATTAAGGATTTGAAATCTTCCCTGGTCATGGAAAGTGGTCAGCTACCTTATTTCATAGTATTATCTCAGTCTCCCAAAGGCCTTTCTCCTCCCAAAGTTGCTGTTTCCTTCTGCTTGCAATATTTCAGCTCTCGGTGCAATATTGTGACAGGACTAAAGCTTCCCTCTTTGAAAACCAACATTTTAGCAGCCTCTTGCTGTTCAGTTTCTTAAGGTGCCCAAGTCTGCCTTCCTCATTCATCTAACCACAGGAGATCATTATCCAGTGACAGAGTTCTGTTCCACTATCATTATCCTGTAATGAGAATGCCTCATGGGATGGGGGAGGGGCAGAGGTGGGTTCTGAGGGGTGGGCAGAAGCAGTAAAGATCCCGCAGACTTCAGAAAACACCTGTGCATTACAGGTGCCCAATAGATTATGTCTGATGGCATAATGATGTGTGTATGTATCACATGCATGCACACACATAATATATATAATGGCATATATATATGTGTGTGTGTGTGTGTGTGTGTGTGTGTGTGTGTGTGTGTGAGTATATATATATACTCATAAAGATAACAATTTCTAAGTACATTAAATACTTTGTTACACAGCATCCATTCCCCCTTCTGCTAATAGCACACTGATCCTGCTTGGAGGAATCACTCAAATATGTGGTTTAAGAGGGACACCCACATCTGGAGTCAGAACTGAGACACATGACGGCTTCATGCATTAATCAGTCAGTATATTCCATCCATCCCCTCAGGCTGCAGAGTCATACTGATGTTGGATAAGTATATTAATTAGAATTTGTTGGGTAGCTATATATAGATAGATACAGCATATACTGGTATATAAGGTAATTATCTAGGAAACGCTATTGGCTTTATGTCTCCCAAATTTATCCTTTTTATTGCTCTTGTAAAATCCCCACTTTAAAATACAAAACAAACTAAGACAGCCCTCCAAAGTAGTTTACTCCAATTCATCGGTTGCTGAGTGTGTTCCAAGTGCTGAGGACTGTGAAAAGCACTAGCAGTGAGAGGTGAACAGGACACGGTCTCTTGGGTAAGTCTTTTGCCCACAGGAGACCTTGTCAGAAAATCAGGAGCTATGTGCGCTATGGGGAAAGTTGCAGGCCCAGCTCAAACATTTGCAGGGCTCAGGTAAGAGAACAAATTGAAGCTGACAAAGCACAAGTCTATATATTTATAAGTTATAAGTCTAGCTAACAAATTGTTAAAATATATACCTATTCTCCGCAACAAACACACTTTCCATAATGACAGAATAGAAAGATGCTTTTAAAGCTATAGTTTTTATGTGATGAAAAGTTGGCAAAATATCAGAGAAATATGACTGTAATTCCTGTTGTATATGTCTGGATGTTCTCTTGGCAGAGAAATGGGCGGACAATGTTTGTGTTAGTAATGCTAAGAGTAGAATTGGAAGGTAGAAATCATTGATATTTCAGTGGCCCCACGTTTACTGATAATGAAGAAAATGGGTTATTTTTAACACAGGAAATGCTTGTGCTTAAAAATGAATTTTCTCGGGAGAGTTGGGTTTTAGATGCCCACAGAAGTATGTACACAAACATACAGTTGCAAAAAACTAAAGCTAGACTATTTGACCAAATGCAGAATTCATTGAATGTCAGTTGTAAGGGACTATAATGAAGTTAAAAGGAAATTGGGCCTGGTCAGCATGGCTCAGTGGTTGAGCATCATCAACCTATGAACCAGGAGGTTACAGTTTGATTGCCAATCAGGGCACATGCCTGGGTTGTGGGCTCAAGGCAGCCAATCAGCGATTCTCTCTCATCATTGATGGTTTTATTTCTTTCTCCTTCTCCCTTTCTCTCTGAGGCCAATAAAAATATATTTTCTTAAAGTAAATTGGACTTGAAAAAATATATTTAATCGTGGATGCTAAGAACACAACACAGGGATGTTAAAGTATTCAAACATTAAAAGCATCTCAGTGCTGATGCTGTATGTGCTAAATCTAAATGAAAACATGAACTACGTGCCCAGACCTATATTATTATTCTAATTCAAATATTCTTCTAGATAAATCCTGGCGAGTTGAAATGCAAACAGTCAAGGTTATTTTTATAGTTGCTTTGAACTTCCTTCCTCCAGATCCACAATGGGGAGCCGTCACTGAGTCATCCACAGACTCTCCCTGTGATGGGTGGGTCCTTCTGGGACAATCAGAGCAGCTGCTCTACCAGACCCAGACCCAGACCCGTTGAGATCTTAGCCGGCCAGTGCTCACTTTCTAGACAGGAGCCCAGCTAGCTAGCTCTGAGCACGTCCCTGTGGTTCAGGGGGAAATTTCCGGGTTGAGAATCAGATGACAGGTTTCAGTTGTGCCTAAACCATATATGGGCTGGAAAACCTCAGAAAGCTTCCCTAATTTCTCAGAGCCTCAATATATTCATCTGTAAAATGGAAAAGTTGAAAAGTCACTCTTTCTGTGCCATGAGAATCCTATACATACTCTAATATAATAATTGTTTTATATTTTTGGGGTAGAAATGTTTTGGACTATATATTTAATTTTTGACTATATGTGTAATTTTGACTATATGTTTATTGTAGAAAATGTTATAAATACAGAAAAATATATCAGAGAAAATAGAACCCTAATGCCATCCACAAAGATAACTATCATTAATATGTTGATGATCTTCCTGACTAATTTTTTGCATATATGTATGTATAGTTGATAACATACTATATCTAGTTTTATATCATTTAACATTTGTGAACAGTTTACCACAGTATTTGAAATTATTTAAAAATACTTTAAATGATTGAGTAATACTCTTTTGAAATGATGTACCCAGCTTTATTTTAAATCTCCTAGTGTTTATTAGTTTAGATGGTTCTACATTGCCATTATTTTTAATAACATGGCAATGAATGATCACATTATTTTGTAGCTATACAAGCATCACCCTTCTAAATTATGAGTAGCAATAAAATCATGTTTATCTTTGTAAGTTCAGGTAGAGCATGGTACCTGGAATAAACCAAGACCTCTAAAAATGTGTGTTGAGTAAATGAGTACATTCATGAGTGAGCGGACACCAGTGACTGTCCTTTCTTCCACATTTCTGCTTTCTCCGGAGGTGTGGGGGATTCTCTAGCCAATTGCGATAGGATAGTATGGCGTTCCCTTTCCAGGCAAATGGTTAGCATTTTCCTCTCACTTCCACCCTACAGTTGTGGCAAATAAATTTCTTTCCTGAAGCTCAAGGGTTAATGAGCCTTTTTATTGGAATGCAATCTCTAAAGCTATCATTGGCTTTACTCACATTTTGCCTTTGCCATGATCCACTTCACACATTCATGTCAAATGAGAAACGCCTTAATAAGTAAGTTGTTAATGATCTAATTAAAAAGAATCATTGTGGAGCACTAGCAAGAACAGGGGCCAGAGGAGGCACCTTGGTCTCTTCAGAGAAGAGTAGATATTCACAAAGGCACTGGGGAAGCCTCCCTTAAAGTAGGTGGGCTCCACCCTCAAAAATCTTCCCTGAGCAAAACAATCTTAAAAATAATGATAATACTAGTAATAGGTACCATTTGTTTAGATTTTTAGAATGTACTTACTAATGCTCTAAATATGCTGTTTTATTTGATGCTTACAACTACTGATGAAGAAGATAAAGAATATTAGATCCACTTGACTTGTAAGGAAATTGACTTTTAAGGTTAAATAATCTGAGTACAATTAGTATCATTGAACTTTGTAGTGTTGAACAGTCACATGGCTGTGGAGCCAGACAAATATGAGTTTGAACTTTGGCTTCACCACAACTTACAAACTGTGACACTGGGAAAGTTCTTTAACCTCCTCGAGGCTCCCTCAGCTCAAATGTAAAATAAAGGAAGTAATAATACCTAATCCAAAGGCTGTTTTGAGGATTAAAAGACATATCACAGTTATGCATTCACCTGGTACACAGCAAGGGCTCAATAAATGTTATTCCATTATTACTACTTTTATTGTTATTATAATTATACCGTTGGGATAGTCTTTGGTGATTATGATGGTAAAGCCTAACTCGGGCTGGGACACAGGGCATCTAAACTGTGAGCTCCTGCTCTCCGAGAGCTCCCAGTTTAACCCTGCACACAGCCACACAGCAAATAACAAAGCTGGGCTTTGAACCAAAGCTGTGGAATTTTAGAACACTTTTTGCTACCTACTGCATCCCTCCACTGCAGCATGTGTCTGATATTGCCATCAAGACTGTGTCTTCCCCACTAAACTGCATCCTTCCAGGGGAATTCTGTGTCCCTCCTTTGTGTCCCCAGGCCCAACACGGGTCCCGCCGTGGAGTCTTCCTGAGTGTTTGCTGTCTCCAACCAGAGGTCCTATGTTAGTTAGGCCATCTATCTATCCCTTGCTTCTGCCACAGTAAGGGCCACAGTTCCAATGTTTTTGTCTTTCTCTGTGTTCCATTCCCCATCCCCCTCTCCCCATTATGATTCTGCTGTGAGTGATTCCCTCTGTCATCTCCCCATAAATTGATGACTGGGGCCTGCTGATGCACTGAGCCACATGGCTAATACATCAGCTAAATGGATGCCGAAAACACCACCTGCTCCTTCAGGCAAATGGCACTTTGGAAAATGGAATGTGTAATCAATAGAATTAGCCTTAAGTAGAGCTCCATACCCGCATCCCAGGGCAGGGCCTTGGCAGGCAAACAGTAGGGAGATAGTTTTTATTGTCGTTTTAATTTTTTAAACCCTTTCAAGGCACATGGCATGGCACTTGCTTGGCCAGCTCTGTTGCCACTGTTGTAGTCAGCATAGTATCCTCAGTACGCTGCCTCTTCCCTGCATGTTCAGCCCGAATATCCCAGTCACCTGGCATTTCCGTCCTGTCTCTAGGAGGCTGGGGGCAATATTTGGTTTCCAATGTGCTTAGTGAAGCACAGGCAGTTGATTGCACCCTAAACAGCAAGGAGTCTGAAGTCAGGCAGGTCTGGTTGGGGCCTTAGGCAAAGGCACTCAACTTTTTGGAGCATTGGTTTTCTCATCCATGAAGTGGCAGTAACTATTCCCACCTCACAGTGTTGTTTAGACAATCATGCATGTGAGTCTCATATGGAAAGGTACTTTGTAAACTGTGAACACATATGAAAATTAATCACTATTATCATAATCACTCCAACGTATGGATGGGAGCATGAACCCCCTCTCTATTTCTCGTTGGAATGTACCTGTCTGGAGAAGTGGGCTTGCGGGTGTGGCAGAGAAAGCCTAAGGCCAGGTAGTCACTGGCCTGACTTGATCCTACTCTTTCTAGAATTGTGGGGAAAATTATAAAATAGAATGCTGGAGCTAGGAGGGAACGGATAAGTCATTGGTGAGACTACTCCCTGTACTTGTTACAGGTAAGGAAACCGAGGTCCAAAAGGGAGAGAGATTTGGCCAGTTTCACACTGAGAATTAGTATCAGAGAGAAGAATGGAGGCAGGTGTCCTTGTCTGGATCCAGGAGTCTTTCCATGCAGCTTCCAGGCCAGAAAATCCTTAGGCAAGTACAGGGTGTGAGGACAGGCATGTACCTGCAGGGCCAGCCTGCATTCAGCCAGGAGTCTGCCCTTGCTCTCCTCACTGTGCTCCTAGCACCACCTGGCAGAGCTCTTCCCCACACCCATCCTCCTTCCAGGGAGCAAAGGTTTCTCCTGCTGGCCACAGGGCTACACATACCAAGCACCTTGGTATAGGGAGCCCCTTCTTCTCAGAGTTCTTACAATACTTGTCTTTGTCATTTTCCTGGCCTCAATTTTATATAATCTGTTAATTTTATGCAACCCAGTGTGGTCACTTAAGTTGCTCATCTGTGTTAACTAATTTAATGGTTCTCAACTGCAGGTGATTTTGTACCCCCAGGGCATTTGGCGATGTCTGGGGACTCTTTTGGTTACAGTTACTGATATCTGGGAGGGGCAGTTACTGGCATCTAATGGGTAGAGGCCACGAATGCTGCTAAACATCCTGTAGTGTATAAGACAGCACGTCACAATGAAGAACTGTCTGGTTCAACATTTCAATAGAGCCAATGTTAAGACATCCTAACCTAGCCCGTTTGTAGGCTTCTGCCTTTCTTTGGCCAGTGCATCAGTGGTCTGTGGGCTCTCTGTCGACTTGAATGTCTTGCTGTAATACTCTCATTGGATTCAACATAGCAGCATCTCAGTAAATATGGCTTCGTTGGGGAATGGATCAATGAGCACATGACTCAGGCCAGGTGTGCAGGGGAAGGAGCACTGGACTATGAGCCCAGAGACCCACCAACAAGGTCAATGTAAGAGTTGGAGTAGATGAGTGACTTTCACATGGAGCCTCAACATCTCACCCACTGCATCTGTTTTATACTGTGGATTTTAAATGTAATTTCTTCTGTACAGAGGGTTTTCACAGTTTTAAACATTTATAAACTACTGAGATAGTTCAACCCTAAGATACTTTTAGAACAAAGTCCCCTTGAGGACTGCTCAGAGAAGGACATACATAATGGTTCTATTTGTAATGGGCTCAAAGAATGCCTCTGTGAGTATAGTTTAGAGCAGCCGTGGGCAAACTACAGCCCGCAGGCCGGATCCAGCCCGTTTGAAATGAATAAAACTAAAAAAAAAAAAAAGACCGTACCCTTTTATGTAATGATGTTTACTTTGAATTTATATTAGTTCACACAAACACTCCATCCATGCTTTTGTTCCGGCCCTCCGTTCCAGTTTAAGAACCCATTGTGGCCCTCGAGTCAAAAAGTTTGCCCACCCCTGGTTTAGAGTCTTCCGTCTTGGATTGAAAACTGACCTACCTGGCATCCTAATTTGGAAACTGCCCCACTCAATCTCCCTGTGCCGGTGCCACAGCAGTGAGCATCTCCTAGGGCCTCTGAGTGTTCGTGCCAGGGGTCGGGGGAGATTCCTGCCCCTGCTCCCCACCTCAGGCAGCTTCCTCTGGCCACTAAGGAGGGCCTATGTCAAGTGACAGCAGGAAATGGCCACTTGGCAGACTTAAACCCCAGAGCCTCTATATGCTGGGAATACACCAGTGTAGGAGCAGGGACTGCCTGTGACCTGACTCAGTGAGATGGTCTGACAGCGCCTGAAGGAGCAGCAGACAGGGAATCCAGCCAAGGGCACCGAGCAGAGGCAAGAAAGAAACCAAGGGAAAGACTGTTCAAGAAGAGAGCAAGAGTTTGATGTTAGTGATGAGCGACACTGGTTGTCTCTCAGTGAGTATATGTTCAATAAACATACACTTGTAATTATTATTAGAATTGTCATTACCATCATTATTCACAAGTTGCCTAGGTTTGCAGAGGCAGGAGCAGGATCAAGCCAGTAGCTTAATATAACCGTCAGTGTCAGGTGAGCTATTTCTGCTCATGGCATGCTATTTGGCACAAAAACACGTTTTACTCCAGTCACTCCCACGTTTGCATGGTTCACGTGGGAAATTGGCACCCAGAGAAGGGCAAGGGTGTGCCCCAAACCCCACAGCGAGTCACTTTGGGAATCAAAACACACTGAACATTGTCCTAAGAGAGTGAGGAGAAACAAACACGCATAAACAAACAAATGAAGGAACAAATAAAGGAACAAGTCCTTCCTAGCTCTAGCCTTAAGCAAGGAGCTGAACCTCACTAGGGGGTGGGGAAATGAGACCCCCACCCCCACAATCGGCCTGTGAGCATGACCAACAATCCAATAAGGCAGTAACCCGGCTGCGCCATTAGCTCATTAGGTGGAGGCGAGAGTCTGCATTGATCTGTTTATCTCTCTTGCCCGGCTGCTGGAGAAAGACCAGCTGTTTCCCTGAGAGCTGCCTTTCCTCTTGACTCATCACAGAGCACCAGGGGAGTCTGCGCCTTGTCCCTTTCAAGCTCAAGGTCACTGGAGTGCAGAGCAGGAGCTGGTGCCTTCTGAGAGCTCAGACATTGCATCTCCTCCCCCATCCTTTGAATTCTCCCCTAGTGACCCCTTGTGGATGTGAAGAATGTGTTAGGAAGCGCTTGCGTTTGCAAGTGGACAAATCTTGGTTTGAACCAGTCACTGCTATTTGCATACTGGCTCTATGACCTTGAGGAATAAGTTCTCCTCTCTGAGCCCCAGTTTTCTCATTTGTAAAACAAAGCTAATATCACATGGGTCATAAAATCATTATAAAGATCCACTGAGGTAAATCTGTGAGACGACAGGCACAATGTCTAGTTCAGTGCTGGGCACCTAAGAAACATCAGCAGATACCTGCCCTGCCATCTCTGAGTCACAGTGTTCTTTCAGGCAAAAAGAATAGTATGTCTACCAACCAGGGTTCACTCATGGGGGTTTTGTGAGATTTGTGGGAAAATATAGCTATTGCTGCCAAATAATGCTATTCATAAATAGCTCAGTCAGGATGGACAACATCAAGGATGTATGATTTTCCACCCTGAATGCATCTGGTTAGACTTTTTAGCTAGCATACATATCTATTGTCTCATGAATGGCATTTTACTCTTGAAAACTAAATTGCCTAACAAGGTACAAGTTAATTTAATTCTTTAAAAATAGAGAATAATTTATCAAAACACCAAGCATGTGACCTCTTGGTCAAGTAATAATGGGGCCTAGGACATACTAGTTAATAGAGGCAAAAGGTTTTTCCAAACTATTGCAATGATATACTTTTTATTCATTACATGTTTCCAATTTAACTAATATCCCACTTTTGATCTTCTAATATTTTCCTTCTTTTTATGCTACTTCCCAATTCTTAATTTAATACCATATTTAAACTATAAATATCCTCATTGTAAAAATATATCAAAGTAGAAGAATTTAAATTGCTGCTAATTCCACAAGTTAATCTGTCACTGTATTTCTCATGAACTCTTTCTTTGGGTTTTTGTACATTTTTAATAAAATGGGTGTCATTCTGTATTTTCCTTTTTTCCACTCAACACTATATCTTAACCATTTCCCATGTTATTAAATATTATTTATAAGGATGATTTTAAGAACTACCTAATATCCCACAATACATAGTATCCCACAGTGAATATTATTTAAACATTTTTTCTTATTGAACATTTAGGTAATTTTCAATTTTTTACTATTACAGTATACATATGTTTCTGTCTCTGGTAATTTTTTTAGAATAGTATTCATTCCGTCCTTGTGAAAGGCATTGACAATAGTTGATTGATTATCTTTAAAGAAAAATGACCCCCTTCCAGTCTTAGTTTGCTTGTTATTTTCTTAGATAGAGTCTGGGATACCCCCTGGTGGAGATTAAAGAACATCACCCAAACCTGTCTCATATGCCCTGATATGGGAATTCAAAGACTCTGGGTGCACAACCTTTGGAATTTGGCATATGCAAAGGACTTGTCTCTCATTCCTCCTCTCTCACACACACGCATACACACAAAACAACAACAAAACTACAGGAAATTCAAGTGTAATAACCAAATGAAAAAAATCAAGAAAGCTCAGACCTAACATTGTTTCCAATTTGAAGCAAGGTCACTGGCCCTGCCTAGCTGCCACACTGGTGACTGTAGCATAAGGATGTTTCCTCTGTGGATAGATGTGTCCTAGACGAGAACTCTGCCCGTCAGGACACTAGATGGAGCCTGCAGTGGAACCATTTTCTCTGCACTCTCCTTTTCAGGTCTCACAGAAAACCTCTCTCTCTGGTACTCTTCAGATAAGCTGCCCTCGATCAGTCATTCATCAAACATTCACTGAGCCCTTGCCCTGAGCCGGCTGTCAGACACAGCTGAGTCAGACACAGTCCCTGCTGGGAAGGAGCTTATGGGCCAGTGGGAGAGCTGCCAACTTACCAAACTGCCCTCCCTTTACTCACTCTTACTCTCTCCAGACTCCAGGCAACAGGCCCAGCAGTGTAGCCTGGCCAGGCAATGTACTTCTCTATTGCCTTGCTTTGTTCTTGTCGTTTCCTCTCTCAAGAAGGCCCTTCCTTTCTATCCCTCCTTATATAAATCTTGCCTCTATCAGCCCAATTTAAATGCTTCCTCCCCTGGGAAGCCCTTCTTGATTCTTTCCACACAGAAGTCCCATGTGACTCCTTTAATCCTTTCGTGCGGCAGCTCTCTAGCTTTAGTGTGTGTCGGGGCACCTGGAGGACTGGGTGCCCTCCCAGTGTTTCCAGTTTAGTGGCCCTGGGGTGTTGCCTAAGCAGGTGCATTTCTAACCAGTCCCCATGACGCCGATTCTGCTGCCCAGGGAGCGCACTGTGAGAACCACTTGCCTTAGTGCTTTTGAGCACTAAGAAGTGCCAAGCATCATGCTACATGCTAGTAACATAGTGACCAAGAGAGTCCTTGTCCTTAAGGATAGAGCAGGCGGGGGCAGGGGGAGATAAACAAACAGGACAACACCTCGCTGTGCCAGAGGAGTGTAAGGAGTGCTCCTGACCCACACATACCGGTGCGACTGTCCCTGCGGAGTTGGGAGGGCTGAAATCTTCCCAAAAGGGATGGCGTGTGAGCTGCCCTCGAAGGATGACTAAGACTTCACATGCATCAAGGCACGGAAGTACAAAAGGACACAACATTTCAGAGTTCTACAAGAGATTCATGGGTGTGGGGCCTGGGGAGGATGGGCAGTCCTTGGAAATGTGAATGTGATAGGAGATAAAGTTGGAGAAGTCAGCATAGAGGCATTGAATGCCATGCTAAGAAGATGTGATTTTATCCTTCAGATAATGAAGAAATAATAAAGAAATCAAACAAAAAGAACATGGTATAGGTCTCCTTATGGAAGAAGCAGTCTGACTGCAGGGGAAGTTTAGGCTGCCAGTGGCACATCTGGAGGAGAGAGGCCAGCGTGGAGGCCGTGGAACTGTCTAGGCAGGAAATGATGAGCAGTCCCTACTTTGTGACACCATCTTAACTGAGGAGCCTGAGGCCATTCAGTTGGACCACGTGCTCTCTCAGATTTCTCATCTATCAAGTATGGAAAATAGTACTTTTTGGCTGCCTTCATTACTGTTTTTGTGAGGATCAAATGCCCTAATACTAGTAGATGTGAACAAGCTTTGATGTGTTACTATTGTCATGAACCTGTTTGGAAGCCACTTGCAAAAACTAAGAATCGCCATTTTGACAAAATTGATCTTACAGTTTGTGTAGAATCCTATAATTTAACCTAAGGAAATTAAAGTTATACAACCAGGAATGAGTTTGCAAAAGTAAGCCAAACAGCACCAGAAATCAAGGCATCATTTAAGAACTTTGAAAATGATGTTGCTATTTAATCACTCAATAAGTATTTATGAAGACCTATTCTGTGCCAGGCATTAATCTTAACACTTGGGATACATCAATGATCAAAGTGCACACCCTCCTGAAGCTTATAGTTTACCAGCAAAAACAGACAATAAACATAAGTGCATTAGATAGAACATTAGAAGCTAGCAAATACTATTTTTAAAAAAGCAAAAAAAGACATAAGGTGATATTTACCTCTTTTCTATGATATACTTAGCTCATTGTTGAAATGGAATACACAAATAAATACTTCCTTTGATTTTGCTTATTTTTTCTTAATACATGATAATTAATGAACCCAGATTCACTAAACAAAACTTAGAAAATTCAAGAAGATAGAGTGAAAATAATGATGGTGATGATGATGATGATGATGATGGTGATAAGAAGAAATCTCCCCTATACACATCATCCAGAGATAGTCATTATTATTATTTGGGTGTGTATCTTTTTCTGAGATGGTTATACAGGGTGGGGCAAATATAGGTTTATAGTTATTTATATGGAAAATAATACAATAATTAATTAATAATAATATAAGAATAAACTCTGTTTCTCATACTCATAACTGTAAATCTACTTTTGCCCAAACCTGTATTATTTACAGCTATGATCCCTATATGTTTACTTCTTCATTCATTAAACTTCTTCATTGATCATCTCACATGCAGAAGGCTCCCTGAGAGGCATATGGAAAATTTCTCATACTCATAACTGTAAATCTACTTTTGCCCAAACCTGTATTATTTACAGCTATGATCCCTATATGTTTACTTCTTCATTCATTAAACTTCTTCATTGATCATCTCACATGCAGAAGGCTCCCTGAGAGGCATATGGAAAAATAGAAAAATGCAGATTTGGGATACAGTCTTTTCTCTGCCTTTCCCAACCATTTGGCTTTAAATAAGTTATTCAGCTTCTGGAGTCTTCATTTCTCTATCTGTAAACTGGAGACTGTGATGCCTTACCCAGTGCTGTCCTGAGAATTGAATGATTTAAGTGAGATAGAGCTGGACTGCACCTGACACACAATCAGGACTTAATAAGTATGGATTCTCTTCTCTTTTTTTCATTGACTTAACACATTATGTATTTGGCCTCATGCTAGTGGGGCCATTCTCTTGGAGTTTAGCATCTGGCTGAGTCAACTATCCTAGGAAAGAAGGAGTCGGGAAGAACATCCCCCCAAACTGAAAAGTAAATAGGAGCTAGTCAGAAAGACTTAGGGAAGGATAGTCCAGGCTGGTCCAAGACCCCAAAAGCAGGAGAAAATAAGTACTGGAGAAAGTCACAGCAGTTCGGATGGCTGAACGAGGTTGGGGAGTGATGAGAGAAGTCAACCAGGAGATACCAATTACAGGCGGCTCAGCTCCTGAGAACAGTATTTCCCTGAAGGAATCTGGGCAGGATCTGCATGGGGAATTGGGGCCTTAGGACCAAGCAGATTCTATAGAAATAGTTCATGAAAAACTTGGCCTCATGACTAATTAGGATAGTTGTTTAGTGTAGATCAGAGAATACCCCAGCACGTGGATATCACATTTCCCAAACTAATAACCTTGACTCAGTCTAATGAGATAATTTTTGCCTCATTTGGCAATTTACAAATTGCCAAATTTGAAGGTCTTATAGAGATTTAAAAGTTGTACTAACACCTGTTATACATTTAACAAATTCTCTTTAAGGAAGAAGAATAAGAATACCCTTTCTCTCATTGTCCATACACGTACTAAGCAGAGGCTTGTAGCCAGGCCCATGCCAAGTTTAGGAACACGGATGAAAGAGTCCCCGCTGGCGAAAGCCTCTGGCCTAGTGAGGAAAACAGTCAAGTAAACAGACAATGGCAGACAGTGTGAGAAATAGGATAAATGCCAACACGGGATGCAGAGCAGAGCACAGGTAAAGGGGTCCTTAAGGAACAGGAGGCTCACGATGTTACCTCAACCACAAGGTTTCTCTTGGCTCTGAAGAAATCCTATGATTCAACTTTTAACAAATTTTTCCTTTCTTTTTTTATCAAAAGGTTATTGGCAAACCTCTGAGTAATACATTTGGATTATTAAGGGAGATCTGACAGTCTTGATGGTTATCAACAATGTCCTTTAGTCCCACAAAGCTGATAACCAGAGAAAATGACTCTTGGAATATTGTTTATCCCTGCCACTGAGACAAAAAAAGGAAAATCACACAGTTGTTTTTTGTTTGTTGGTTTGTTGTTGTTTTTATGTTTGGGATACTAATGTTCTCCTTTTTTTAAAAAAAATCATTTAAAATATACTGTAGTCTATATATAATTTATATGTATATAGATATTACAGTTTCTTTATCCATTCATCTGTTGATGGACATTTAGGTTGTTTCCATAAATAATGCTGTAATGAACATGGCAATGCAGATAGCTCTTCAGTATACTGATTTCACTTATTTTGGCTATATACTCAGAAGTGGGATTGCTGAAATGTAAGGTAGTTGTATTTGTTATGTGTTTTTTTGAGGAGCCTCCATAATGTTTTCCATGGTGACTGTACCAATTTACATTCCACCAACAGTGCACAAGAGTTTCCCTTTCTCTACATCCTCACAACACTTACCTTTTGTCATTTAATAGAAGCCATTCTAACAGATGTGAGATAGTATCTCATTGTGGTCTTAATTTGTGTCTCCTTGATGATTAGCGATATTAAGCACTTTTTCATATACCTGATGGCCATTCATATTTCTTCTTTTGAGCAATGTCTTTCAAGTCCTTTGCTCATTTTTAAATTAATTATTTGTTTCTTTGCTTTTTAGTTATATGAACCCCTTATCTGATATATGGTTTATATATTTTTTCCATTCTATAGGTTGCCTTTTTACTCTGTTAATTTTCTCTGTTGTACAGAGCTTTTTAGTTTGATGCAATTCTATATCTCTATTTTGGCTTTGGTTGCTGTGATTTTTGTGTCATATCCAAAAAGTCATTGTTCAGACTAATGTCACGAAGCATTTTTTCTTATGTTTTCTTGTAGCAGTTTTATATTTTCAGGTCTTACATTTAATTTGTTAATCCCATTTTGAATTGAGTTTTGTATATGATGTGAGATAAGGGTTCAAGTTCATTCTTCTACATGAGAATATCCAGTTTTCCAAATACTTTTTGAACGGAGTATTCTTTTCCTATTGTGTATTATTAGCATCCTTGTTAAAGATTAGTTTACTAGCTGTATTTACTTCTGGGGTTTCTATTCTGTTTCATTGGTCTATATATTTTTTTTTGTTGTTTTTTTTTGCCAGTACTATACTATTTTGCCAGTATTATACTTTTTTCAAGTACTATACTATTTTGATTACTGTAGCTTTATATTTTGTAATCAGGAAACATGATGCCTACAAATTTAAATAGTCTAGAAATTTTAACATTAATTCACAAACACAGGATGTCTTCCCTTTATCTATGTCTTCTTTGATTTCCTGCATCAATGTTTTGGTTTTTAAAAATATATATTTTATTGATTTTTTATAGAGAAGAAGGGAGAGGGATAGAGAGCTAGAAACATCGATGAGAGAGATCGATCAGCTGCCTCCTGCACGCCCCCCAGTGGGGATGTGCCCTCAACCAAGGTACATGCCCTTGACTGGAATTGAACCTGGGACCCTTCAGTCCTCAAGCCGACACTCTATCCACTGAGCCAAACGGGTTCTGCTGCATCAGTGTTTTGTAATTTTCAGTGTACTGATCTTTCACTTTTTTGTTGTTTATTCCTAAGCATTTTATTCTTTTTGTTGCTATTGTGAATGGAATTATTGTTTTCTTAATTTATTAATTTTCTCTTTGAATAATTCATTGTTTATATATAGAAACAACTGATTTTTATATATAATATTGTTTCTACAATTGTACTGAATTTGTTTATTAGTTCTAAATTGTTTTAGGGGGTTTTGATAGTGTTTATGTGCCTAGATTTTTTTCTAGATTTTTGTTATATGTACAAGGCCATAAACTAATGCATAACATGGCCACATTTGGGCAAGTACCTCTAACTTGTCTTCATCTTTTCTTACTTCAGTGTACTTTGTTTTAACACTCACTATGGTAATTCCTTCACTTAATACTTATAAAACATTGAAATTTCTATGGTAAAATAACAGGCCAGAATATGATAAATTGAAACATTCCAGAAACTGAGGGGTGAAAGTTTGCTCAAATTATTGGATCTATTGTCATTTTTTTAATCTTTATTGTTGAGATTATTACAGATGTTCCTCTTTTTCCCCCCATTGCCCCTCTCCACCCAGTTCTCTCCCCACCCCAGGCCTTCATCTTGCTCTCTCTCTTTTTTTGGCACCCCCATAATTCAAATGTTGGTATGCTTGAAGTTGTCCCAGAGGCTCCTTATACTATCTTCATAATTTTTTAATTCTTTTTTCTTTTCTGATTGGGTATTTTTTTGCTTCCTCATATTTCAAATCATTGATTTGATTCTCAGAATCCTCTTATCTACTGTTGAATCCCTGTATATTATTCTTTATTTCAGTCAATGTATGCTTAATTTCTGACTGGTCCTTTTCCTTTTTTTTTTTTTTGCATTCTCACTAAGATCATTGAAAGTCTCACTAACTCCCTTGGAGGTTTCTAGAAGATTCCTGAGTAACCTTAAAACTGTGGTTTTGAACTCTATATCCAGTAGTTTGCTTTCTTCCATTTTAAAGTGACCTTGTGTAGTAGGTGTTCTGTAGGGCCCAGTGGCTCAGCCTCCCCAGTAACCTGAACTGGGCACTCTAGGTATGCCCCTGTGTGGGCTGTGTGCACAGTCTTGTGGTTGAGCCTTGATTGCTGTTGGCGTCACTGGGAGGAGTTGACCTTCAGGCCAATTGGCTGTGAGGACCAACTGCAACTACAGTGGAAGAACTGCTATACAGGAAACACCCCTATGGAGCAGGACTTCCTTCAATGGGGCTTTGGTGCTCACTGAGTCTGCCCCTTGAGTGTGTTGCTTGTGGATGTGTAGAGTTATCATCTGGTATGGTCTGAAGCTGTCCACTGGGTGCACTGGCTCTAGGGTCTCCAGGGAGGTGCAAAGTCAGCCACTGCCTGTGGTCACCCAGCAGGAGCCCCAGAGGGATTTTGCACATGGCCGCTGTTTTCTATATTTATTGGGCTTCAAGGTGCCCAGGTGAGGCCCAGCTGTAAAGCAAGGCAGGTTGGTGCTAGTGCTGGTCTTGGGCCTCTAATTGATAGGTTTGGGGCTCGCTGTCATGAGCTGCAGCTTGTTTGAGAGATTTTAGCAAAGTCTGAAGCCTGAGCCAGGACAGGCCATTCATATGGAAATGCTGCTGCAAACAGCTTGGGTTGTGCTGCAAATTGGGTGGGGTTGGGTCTCAGAGAATCAACAGGGTGGAGCAAACAGTGTACTCCAGGATTATGTAGACTGAGATATGGCTGCCAGTCAGCCCTGTGATAGGGGAGGTCTCAGCACAGGAACAATAACCCTTGTGAGCACCCTGCCTGGGAGCAAGCCACCTCCAAGGTCCTACCGCAATGTCAGACAATCCAGTTTCTCCCCATATGTGTCTGGGTCACCCAAAGCCACCTGATGCTGGGAGTATGAATAAGTTCATGTGCTGGCCCTTTAAGTGGAACACCTGGGTCTTCAGTAGCCTCCTTGTCACACAGCCACAATCACTGCTGGTTTTTACAGCCCATAGTTGCAGGGACTTCTCTTCCCAGCTCTGGGTCCCTGGGCTAGGAATCTGGTGGGGGGCAGGGATTCCTTGGTTCTCATGGGCGGCCTCCACAGAGATGATTTCCCTCCTGATTAAAAAAGGGACACACTTAGGTGTGGGACCAGCCAGTTCTGAGCCTCTGCACCTTCTATCAGTCTCAGTGTGTTTTCTTCTTTACTTCTCTAGTTGTAAGACTTCCGTTCAGCCAGCTTTCCAGCCGTTCTGGATGATGGTTGTTCTGTATTTTAGTTTTAATTTTGATGTGGTTGTGGGAGGCAGCAAGTACAGGCATTTACCTACGCTGCTATCTTGGTTCCTCCTCCCAGTTGTCATTTTTTGATACCAAATTTCTGCTGATGTGAGGATGTAAGATACTACACTCTTACCACTTTGATTTCTATAATTTTTATGTGTGTTTTTATGGTATAATTTCCAAGGTATGGTGATTTCTTTTTCTGAGTCAAGAGATACGGCACATACAGACATAGATAAATATGCTGAGACAAGTAGTATAACAGAGTTTAAAATTCATTTACTTGAGTTCAGCAGACATTTACTAAGCACCTATTAGAAAAAACAACCTGACTAGTGTTTGAATCTTGGCCCTAACACATGGTTGCTGTGCATCGTTGCCCTCTATGAGCCTGTTTCCTTACTCCTTGATTTGGGATAATGTTAACTACCCCCATGACTATTAATAAGATTAAATTAAATAATGAAAACAGTGGTTCTCAGCCCTGGCTGTGTCTTAGTTTTACTGGAAAGGTTTGAAAACATACTTCTTCCCCTAGACCAGTGGTTCTCAACCTTGGCTGCACATTAGAATCACCTGGGAATCCTTCCCCTAGACCAGTGGCCTCACCCCATAACAAAGAAACAGAATTTCCGGAGGACGAGGCCCAGAAATCAGGATTTTAAAAAGATTCCCAGGTGATTCTAATGTGCAGCCAAGGTTGAGAACCACTGGCCTAGAGTGTGATTTAATTGGTTTGGTGTGGGGTCAGAGCTCTAAGAGTTTATAAAACTCCCCAGGTGTTTGTAATGTGCAGCCTGTGTTTAGAACAGGGGTGGGCAAACTTTTTGACTCGAGGGCCACAATGGGTTCTTAAACTGGACCGGAGGGCCGGAACAAAAGCATGGATGGAGTGTTTGTGTGAACTAATATAAATTCAAAGTAAACATCATTACATAAAAGGGTACGGTCTTTTTTTTTTAGTTTTATTCATTTCAAACTGGCCAAATCCGGCCCGCGGGCCGTAGTTTGCCCACGGCTGGTTTAGAACATCAGAGGTGGATGCAAGTTTCTGGCTCAGTGCCCAACATTTTCTGAGAAACCCTGACCTCTTCCTTATGTGTGAGACTGTTTGGCACTGAGGACACAGCTCAGACACACTCCTGTTCCCAAGATGCTCCCAGATTCTGTGGGAAGATAGACAAGGAAAGATATCAGTGCTCTACAGTATAATCAGTAGAATGAGAGATTTGGGTAAAGAAGAGAAGCCGTGATGAAAAAGTATTGACTTCCTCAGAGAACCTAGGGCAGTTGGTACCGTATTGCGACCACTGTTGGTTGTGTTTCCATCTGGACACATGACCCAAGTTCCTGTCTGGCTCTGCACTACCTACTGTGCAAATCTCTCTCTCACTACTGCTTGACTTTACTCACCTATTAAACATCATCGACAAAAAGGTGGTTCATAGTTCCTTGTCTACCCTCCCTTACAAGGCCACTAGGACATGAAAGCATGAAGAAAGGAACATTTTCAAAGCATACAGTTCATTACATGCATCTTTCTCTGAGGGAGAACAACTGCTTTTGCATCAGCATTTAAACATGGTGAAATCTCTTCCATCTTAAAGTAAAACAAAACTACAATAACTTCCTCAACCCCATGGGCCTTCCAGGTTCTCTCTTCCTCCCTCTTCCACTCCTTTTCCTTCTCCCCCACCCTTCACAGACAAAAGTTTCTTAAAAGTATTTTCTATACTTGCTATTTCTACTTCCTCATTTCCCACTCATTTCTCCACCCTTCATAGTCTGGCTTTTGTTCCTCTCAACTCTCCTGAAGCTGCTCTGGGCAAGGTCATCAGATGCTGTTCTGGTTTGAGGTACAATACCACTGACAATTCCCTTCTCCCTGGAACTCTGTTTCCTGTGAGCTTCTGTGGCAGAGCATTCTGCTGGGCACCTGACCATCTCCTTGGCCATACCACACCAGTCTCCTTTCCTAGCAACTCATACTGTTGTCAGATGAGGGAATTTGTCAGGGTTCTGTTCTAGGCTGTCTTCTCTTTTAATCCTCCACAGCCTCCATCACGATTTCATTCCCTCTCTTGGCTTCAATCCCCATCTCTCTGCAGCAGACACCCCAATTTATGCTTCAGTCCTTGGCTTTCTCTGGAGCTCCAAACCTTTCTATCCAGTTTACCACTTAATATCTCCATGTGATAAACCACGGGCACATCAATTGTATTTTAAAACTGAATTCATTATCCTTCTCCAAATTAAAAAAACAACTCTTCCTCTTGTTTGTGCCAGTTCAGAAAATCCATGGTCATTTATTCCAGTTGCCAGAACCAGAAACCCTTGAGTCTTTTGTGACTCCTCCTCTCCCTCCCATCCCCATGGACAGCAGCAGGCCTCAGACTGAGTCCTATTGATGTTGATCTTCCAAAAATGTTGATCTCCTGCCCTCCCCTTGACTGGAGTTCAGATAACCATCATGTCACTCTTTTGTTTAAAACCCTGTGGCGACTTCCCGTATTCTAACTTGGTCTTTATAACTTGGCCTGCAAGTTCTAGATGATCTGGTGTTTGCCTATCTTCCAACTCATCTCTCTCCTCTCTTCTCTTTATAGTTTCTCCTGTAGCTAAACAAAACTTTTTAGTTTCCTGAGTGCACATTGCTTCCTCTCATCTCTGGGTCTTTCCCTTGCCCCTTTACCCCTGTCCTGACTGACTAACACTCGCCCTCAGAGTTAAGTCTATATGCTACTCCCTTAGGGCACTTTCTCTGACTCCTTTGGTCTGAGTTTGTTTTTCCTCCTCTTTGTTCTAATAGATCCCTGTGCCTACTCCTCTCAGAGGCTGGTCAGTAATTACCTGTCTATTTATCTATCTATTCCACCAAACTTGATAGCAAGGACTACGACCATTGTTTTTTGTTTGTTTTTTGCTTCTTTGCTATGTTTCCAGTGGTTAGCATATTGCCTGACATGTAATGGATACTCAGTATATTCTCGTCAAATGCATAAATAAATGACGAATAATGAATAAATGGAAAAAAATAAAATACAGTCTCTGCCCCCTAGCAGCTAACAATTTAGTGGAGATGACAGATATGGGTACAATTATCTATAACACAAGGTGAATGGATTAAGTAGTAACTCAGGCTGCAAAGTACTGAGAAGAGGAAAAGGAGAAATTACTTTCAGTTGGCAAGATGGGTGGAGATATTTCAAAGGAGACAGCATTGGAGCCAGCCCTTATTAAAATATTAACTAATAATTTGAATGATCATAATTACTATATGTGAGTGCTTATAATGTGTTAGGCATTATGTTAAATACTTTAATATCTTAGTTATTCCTTCCCATTAACTTATAAGTTGGTCCTTTTTATTTCTAATTTATGGACAAAGAAACAGAAAGGTAAAATTTCTTAGGTTCCTCAGCTAGATAGTGGAGGAGCTAGAACTTCTCATGGTTAGGAATTGTGTCCCATTCTCCTTTCAGTCCTAGAGCCTAGCACAGGGCCTGCCACTGTCATCAAATCAGATTAACGTGTTTGGGAATCTACTTTACAGTGTGGCAATTATAGCTAATAATACTGTATCATATACTTGAACGTTGTTGAGAGAAAAGGTCTAAAATGTTCTCACCACAAAAAGAAATGGTAACTATTTGACAGGCAGTAGCTAATACTATCGTGGTAATCATTTTGCAATATATAAATGTATCATAAAATCACACAGTGTGCCTTAAATTTACACAGTTATTTGTCAATGATAGCTCAATAAAGCTACAAAAAAAACTAAACTAAATATAGTTATCAAATGAAACAATAAATGGGAGAACATTAATTTTAAGAAGTAAATTCAAAAGCGAGATGAATGAGTTGGATAGGGTCAGAAGCAGGCTATGTTCTTTTTGAAAAGGTCTCATAAAATGGACACATAAAAAAATATTGAAAAACAGAAACATCCAAGGACCCTATTTACTATTAGTCAACAACGCTGTAAGCACATCTGTGCTGACTCAGCCTTCTGCTCCAGAGCAGCCCTGCTTCCTGGAAATGAAGGAAGCTCAAAGGCCAAGGAGTGCTTTACTGATGTGGTATCCATTAATCTTGGTAGTGAAGATCGGAAGGGATATAAATAACCCACAACAGAAAGGAACTGCCATGTGGACAAGTCCATTTGGCAAAAATGCTTTAATGGCAAGCAGCCATTACCATCGTCTCCTCTCCTGAAGGTCATTTCCATAGGAATGCCTCCACGTGGAAGCCAATGGCCAGGCACCCCCGGGCAGTTCACTGAAGGGACAAAAGCCTGTCAGAACTGTCACTCTTTCTCTTGCTTCACCACCCCATGATTTGTTTGTGAGATTCCTAAATTTGTTTCTGAGCTGACTGTTTTGGCTATCTTTCTTAATGTAATAGTCAGATAGGGTTGGTGAAGTTCAAACCTTTGTCACAACACTAGGAGAGAGTATCAAAATCAAGGTTTATGGAAAAGCAAGAGGACTTAGAATGAACACTCTCCATGGAATGAGAAATGTATACTGGTAACCGTAGAGGACACTGGAACATAAACATGAAAGTATCCCAAGGCGTTTAGTAGAGTTCTGGTATATGCCTTCAGTTCCGTCTCAATTAGAAATCCATTCTAATTGGCCACTTGTAGCTGAAGAATGGCATGCATTCCAGAGGTTCTGTTCTTCTGCTGCAAAAGCCTTACCCTCTTCCTGTCTTTCATGTGTTGACTGTTTTTGCCCCTAGAAAGTTGGTATTGAAATATCAGTTCCTAGTAATAGGAGTATTATTATTTGAGGTAAAATTTCAGTCCCTGCTTAATTGTTTACTCCACATTTACTTAATTTGCAGTCTTCAATAATAGCGTTCCTGAGCACATTTTGCATTTCTTCAGTATATTCTACAAAATGCCCACTGCTTATGCATCTTTTTGATGGACGTGGTTTCTCACTGTGTGTGTTTGGGAGGCCTGCATCCTCTGTGACTAACCTGAGCAGGCTGCAGCCAATAGCTGTAACTTCTGCCACTGCTGTGAGGTGGATACGGAAGGAGAATTTGCCTTTGATTCTTTCAACAGGAAGAGCAAATTCCTTATTGGGTCCTGAGATGAAAACAGAGATAAACACCATGATCATCATGGCGTTTCTTATGTCATGTTAACTACTGTATAGTCAGGCACGTGCACTCAAAATAGCCCATATTCCCCACAGTCTAAATGCTCCAGGTTTTATTCAACCCTATTTACCTCACTTTAGGCATAGTCAAATAAACATAGCTCTTTTATTTAGTAGCCTACAATGTAAAGGCTTTGGGAGGATTTGCAAGAGGCAGGCACAGCAAGCACTATGACTGCACGGAAAAGTCAAGCATCATTTATAAGCTAACCAGACAAAGCAAAGGCAGGGTGATTTCAGAGTAGATGCATAAATGGTCCTGAACAAACAAGGCAGGGCAAGGTTCTTTTATGTTGAGCTTGGCCTATATATGAACAAAAGAAAGGGTATGATATATACTAACAAAGCTTTGGCATTTGCTGGATGGTCTGGAAACTAGCATGTGTAGGAAGATTAGCGCTCCGAGGGAGGACTTACTCTGGAGTAACAGACCCTGAGGTAGGTTCGATTTGCAACTACTCCCTTTTCTAGCTGTAGAATGGGAAAAGTCTCTAACCTCTCCGAGCTTCAGTTTTCTTCACTGCACAATGAAAAATATTTCTAATTCATAGGGTGATGTGAGAATAAAATGAGATAACATAAATAGAGGCACTAGCTCACTGCCTGGCACATTGCTAATGCTCAGTATACTAAAATATTGTTATTCCCCATAAACCTTTGGGCAATTTAGAATATACAAGACGCGTGTGTACTTGAAAGTGCCATTGCAATACAGCCATAATGTCCCTTACAGGGAATCTATTTTGTTGTCAGGGAGATTCACAACTTGCCTATAACATTAGGGCCTTGTTATAAGATAGCAGGAAGAAGAGAAAAAGGAAATCCTGTCCTGGTTGAGTCTTTTCTCCAGAGGCGACTTTCTTAACTACTTTGGATGCCTGAGCTTAAAGTTCGCCAGCCCGTGAATTGGGGTGACCCTGTGAGAGTTAGTTGACCCATTGTGAAGTGATTGGAATTTGGCATAACCACAGGATGTCAGCTGGGGCCTGGAGGGATGAGTCACAATATGGTGGAGGACTGTTCTCTCCAAGGTCAGAACCAAGTAACTGTCCTCCCCAAAAGAACAGTCATAACAGGTGTAGCTCCTAGAGGGGCCTGCACAGACATTGGAGGGAGGGGGAGAGGAAGTAGCATGAAAGTTTCACAGAATAATTTTAGAAGTCAACTTCTTTCCTTAGCCTTGCTTTCAGAAGATACTCACTGCACACACACACACACACACACACACACACACACAGCTCTGTTGACGCTCTATACTTGTGCTTTGGCAGTTCTCTTTATCCTCCTTGTCTTAACCTGGCAAGCTCATATGCACAAGACTCAGCACTGGTTTCAACTCTTATAAGATCTCGTCTGAGATTCCTAGGGCTTGATTATGAGGCTCTTTCCTGGCTCCCCATAGCCCTGCATTTACCACACTGCAACTGTATCATGCCCCCCTCTGGATTTTAACTTTGTCTAGATCTTTTCACCTACATTGTGACTGGAACATGGTAGCTACCCAGTTAGAGTTATTGGAGCTGACCTGGATGGGGGTCACAGCTCTAGAAGGTTGCAGATGAGGTTCATTTAGGGTGAGGACCTTGTTGCTGGGGAATGAGGAACTGTGTGGATTCCTCCAGGCTGCCTGGTGTAAACCTTCAGCATGTCTTACCAGCAGACCATTGCTCCTTGGCTTGCTCCAGAATGGAACGCGGTCGACAACTGGTGGTCTACAGACCACTGGTGGTCCATGAGGTCCAAAAGGTTGGCAACCGCTGGCTTAAGGAAACCTTAACTGTACCCACTTCTCTGCTTTTAAGGGAAATACATGGTCTTTTGGAGCTTTCCTAACAGCCCCCCAAAAGTAAACAGACAGAATATTCATTTACTGAGCACCATAGTCTTCCAGCTGTATTATTTTACTCAGACCTTATCACAACCATTGTGATATTATGGGCCTCATCTTATAGATGAGAAACAAAGGTTCTGAGATTTTCCCCAAAGCCATACAGCAAAATACAACATCCCCTTCTATCTCTAACTCTCTCTCTCTTTTTTCCCTTAAATCTGATAAGGAAAAGCGAAGTGGCACGTGGGCAGTGAGGATGAGTGTGGATGGTAAAACCCAAGTGCTTCAGAGCTTACCTCGTGCTTCCACGTGCAAGACTGCACTGAATTTACACACAGATCACCCACACAGTCCAGCTAGGGAAGTGGGGTGCAGGCAGGTGAAGGGGCATCCCAGAATCACACATTTAGGTCATCTGACCTCAGGACCATGCCCCGCACCGCCTGAAGGTGTTCACAGCTGGTGTGACTCAGCTCCAACGTGCAGACGGTGGAGGGTTCTGTGGCCACAAAGGAGACTTGTCTTCTTCACTCATCTGGGGCAGAATGTACTCATCTACTTATTTATAGCTCACATCATTACTCTACGGATTTAAAATGATTTTATATTGTATTAAGCTGCCTAAGCACATAAGCCAGTTAATCCAAATCATTTGATTTCTTTGTTTTCGTGAGAAGAAATAACCAAATTGGATAAAATTTTACCTCCCCTTACCTTCCTCACAAATCTGCTCTAGCAAGGCCTCTCCTCCCTGCCAGCCAACCCCCTCCCCTGGGGCCATCTGTGGGCAGTGTCATCGCCAGCCTCCTCTGTTCCCCACCTCTGTCCCTCTATTAATGCTATTTCATTTGTTTCTCCAACCTGTGGGCCCATCCCAGCTACATGGCCTCCCTCCCTCACCCCCAATCCCTCTCCATCCCCTCCAGGAACAGTTCGTTCCTTCCTTTGAAAGCACATTGCCCCCTTTCTTATAACATAGCCACCTCTCACCTGCTTTTCTCCCTGGCAACCCAAACTTGATAAGGGAGGGACTCTGCCTTTTGTCTCTGCGTCCTTCACAGTGTCTAGCATGATGCCTGAAGCAACCCAAACTTGATAAGGGTTAAGGAAACCTTAACTGCCTTTTGTCTCTGCGTCCTTCACAGTGTCTAGCATGATGCCTGACACAGTCCAAATCCGAATGTGATTTCTCTCTCCCAGGCTCAAAGGCTTTGATTTTCAAGGTAAAATAATATCCTTCATTTGTTTCCACCCAAACAGAAAAATAAAGTTTATTACTTTAGTAGATATTAACATGCCTATTATTTCCATGGTTCCCTCTTTTCCTTTAGGTTTTTAGTCTAACATTACCTTCCCTGGCTAGCCTATCCAAAATTTTAAGTTAATCACTAAATACTTATTCTCTTACTTTCCTGCTTGATTTTTGCCCCATCACACTTATGACTACCTTAACATGTGTATATTTTACTTATGTTAGTTACTGTCTGTTTTCCTTAATTAAAAGTACAACCCCATGAGAGCAGGGGTCTTACTAGTTTTATTCGCTATTGTCTCCCTGGTGCCAATAACCGTGTCTAACAGGGAGCAAGTGGTCAGTTGGTATTTCTTGAATGAATGAACAAGCACTACTAGGTGCCATCATAGAGTGAGGAATGGAGGACCATGTTTGATTTTGGGGTAATATTTAGAACAACTGATCTTGACAAGGGATATGTCCATCATCTGTGAGTACAAAGATATTAGGTGGGCCTGAACTTTGCACACAGGCACTGGAGTCAGAACTTGGGCACATTACTTAATCATTCTATGCCTTAGTTTTCTCATCTGTAAAAAGGGGGTAATACTAGTACTTCTGAGGGTTATTGAGAGGATAAAACCCATATAAAATGCTAAGAACACATTCTTAGTAAGTGATGGCTGTTGTATTTCCCTCAATTCCAGAAACATCTATGTGAGATACATTGATTCCATATCATATAATTCTTTGTTGTGTATTGTATTTGTTTTTTTAGTTGCAGTCAAATTAGTATTTATTCTCAATTATTTTTACATTACTTTGATTGTCTATGTTTTAATGACATTGCAGTAAATGTGTTACCAAACATTATTGCAGTATTTATGTCCCTAAATTTTTTTCCTAAGTGGTAAGTATAGAAATAGAAAGACTGCAAGCACAGATCTGGACTTTTTGGATACAGTGTGTGTTTTGCTTCTCTCTTGCTATGTCTTTGATAGAGTGGCTGGTAGAATGAAAGATGCTGAAGGTTGAGAACACTTGAAAAAGACAAGGCTTTGCAGCAAATGAGTAACTCACAATTTGTGATTCTGTCAGATCCTTTGTTTAGTTGCCTAGGCTCATGATTGTCTATTCTCTTCTGCATCAGCCCTTTGGGTAGAATGAAGGGTCTAATTAAATTAAACCATTGGATTATAATTATAATGTTGAAATAGAAGATTCTGCAGGGAATGTGATCATATTTATTATTGAGAGTCATGTGCCTTATAACTGCAGGCTAGGTACAGTTACCCACCTCATGACAGTAGATTGAGAAGCATGAGCCAATGGAACAACACATCAATTTTAGGCTTGTTAATAATTCCTAGAGCTTTTATATCTAGGTAATTTCACATTTCTTCTTGGGATATCAGAACTCATCCTAGGTGTTTGAGGATAATAATAATTATTATAACATTCATTGAGCCCTTACTTCATGCCAAACACTATTCTAAGAGCTATACATTTATTAACTTAAATGGGTTTTATTATAAGCCCATTTTACAGGTAAGCAAACAGAGGTAGATTTTTTTATTATATCCCTTTTTACAAATGTCCAAAAAGAGGCACAAAAAGGTAGTTAATTGTCCCAAGTTTACACAACCAGGAAATGGTTCAACTAGTATTTGAGTATAGGAAAACAGACCCAAAATTCTTCTTCTTTTTTTTTTTAACCTGTAGATAATTTTTATGAGTTTATTTGAGCCAAACTGACAGCATGTGCTAGGGAACAAGATCTCAAATGTTCCCCCAAAATTATTCTTAATCTTTACAATAAACTGCTTCATGAAGATAAAGGCCATGCATCTCAGAAACTGCCTCACTTAAACTGTCAAACATTTGACATGCTACTCACATCATGATGCACGAAGCTCTAAAGACGAACACTACACTTTGAACAATGACAGCAACCCATGGGCATGCGTGTTTCAACACAACTATAGTTGCCTTCTCCATAGAGAACTGAATTAGCCCAGCAATAATTTAGACTATTTTATGAATGGTACATATTTTCTTTCAAGTGTTTATTTCTTTCTTATCTACAGTTCTCTCACCTTTCTGTCACTCAGCGCCCATTTAATCTCAGAAGCATGAAATTATAGAGGAAAAGGCACCTTAGACATTATTTTACTGATGAAAATCAGAGTATAGGAACAACTTGTTTAGTGTCACATCTAGAGCTCCCAGAGGTCAGTGACTGTATCTCATCTGTCTTCATCTTCCCACTGTTCAGCACATGTCTGAGACTCCATAGATGCTCAAGAAAGTGTGTGAGGAAGGAGGGAATGTAGCACTAGCTGAGGCTTGAAAGGCAAGGAGTGTCCATGACATGCCTCTAGAGGTGGGACAAATGCTGAGCGACAGACCCTACCCTGGTGACCAGGGGAGCCACCACCTGCTGTCCAAAGCATGTGAGAGTCTCTGGTTAGGCTGAGCCATTAATCTACAAGATGAAGTAGGGAGCTTCCAATGGAGTGGCAGAGCCCAGGGACTGGGAGTTAGGCCAAATCAGCAAGAAAACAGCTGGTCAGCACCAGCAACTGGATCACAGGAAGCAAAGCCTAAGGCCTAAAGCTGAGATACCTACTATGTGCCTGGTACACACTAGATGCAGACAAGTACTCAGACCCCTAAAAGGGCTCCAGAAGGAGCAAGCAGATCCTTTAAAAGGAAGATGAAAGGATACCTCCATGGAGGTGCAAGAGAAAGGGCCTCAAAATGGGAACCAACCCAGAGCTGCAGGTAAATACCATCCAGGGAAGCAGATGCTCTGACAGAAGGAAGCATGAAATGCTGACAGAGCATCTAGGAGTCACCAAACAACAACGTGATTTCAAAGCAAAGTGGCCAACTTATATACAGGGGGAAAGGGAGGAAACATTCAAGAAGCTACAAGCAATTCAGTATGTGTGGAGCCAAGTACGGCAGGGGGACAAGTGGCTGCAGAAAATGAGAGGGCCAAATCAGGGAAGGCCTAACACATGCCAGACTAAGAATCTTGGACTTTATCCTGAGGGCCACGGAGAGTCATGGAAAGGAATTTAGCCATAAATTGAAATGGTAAGATATGCCTTTTAGGAAGATTTCTCTGGTCTCTGATGTAAAAATCCACTGGAGAAGGCAAGTCTGGATATGGGGAAGTTAGAGAAGCTGTTGCACCAATGTAGGCAAAAGATGATAAGGTCTGACCCAGGGAAATGGGAATGGGGAGGAGCAGGAAATAGAGGAGAGAGAGAAATGAGCCCTTCCTTCAGTATTCCCTGAGTGATGATTATGTCTCACTAAATGCCACAGATCTTGAGGTCCAAACACCAGACGCTGTCCTTTAGCCCCCACTCCCCCTCATTCTAATCCTCTCCATCCAATCCATCACCAGTCCTTTGTATTCTAACTCCTAAATCCTTTGGATCCTTCTACTTCTCACCATCTCCACTGTTTTTACTCTCTTCTGAATTATCACCATTGTCTTCCAGGATTCTATAACAGCCTTCTAACTGTTCTCCCTAAAGCCTTTCGTGCTTCTGCTCCACCACCACCATGCAGTCCCTATCCATTTTCCTCGTTGCAATTAGTCTTATTTGTTTTTCTTAAATAATTTTGAGGTGTAATTGACATGCATGAACTGCACACATTTGAGGTGTACAATTTGACAAGTTTTGGCACCTGTATATACCCTTGAAACCATCGCCACAATCAAGATAATGAATAACCTACCATCTCCAAAAGTTCCCTGTGTCCTTTATAATCTCTCACTTCTCCCCCAATTCAATCACCCCCAGATAGCCACTGATCTCTGTGTCACTATAGATTAGTTAGCATTTTCTAAAGTTTATATAAACAGAACTATACAGTCTTTTCCTAGAATTTCATAAAAATAGAATCATACAGTCTTTGCACTATTTGTCAGGCTTCTTTTATTCTGCATAACTATTTTGAGATTCAACCACACTGCTGTGTGTTATCAACGGTTTATTCCTCTTTATTGCTGAGTGGTATTCCATTGAATAGACATACCACAATTTGTTTATCCATTCATCTGTTGGTGCACATTTGAATTGATTTCAGATTTTGGCTTTTACATATAAAACTACTTTGACTATTTATTTACAATTCTTTGTATGGGCATATGCTTTAATTTCTCTTGGAGAATGATTTTTCAGACACTACTGAACTTATTTCAAAAGTGGCTGTATCTTTTTATATTTTAACCAGCAGTGTATAAAAGTTCCAGCTCCTATGTTCCTCCCAATACTTGGGATGGGCAGATTTTTTAATTTTAGTCATTTTAATAGATGTTCGGTGGTGTCTCATTATAGTTTTAATCTTCATTTCCTGAATGACTATTGATATTGAGCATTTTTTCATGTGCTTATTTGCCATCTCTTTGTATCATTTGATGAACTGTCTGCTCAGATCCTTTGCCCACTTTTTGTTGGATTGCTTGTTTTCTTATTATTGAATTTTGAGAGTTCTTTAAATACATATTTGGGATTCAAGCCCTTTATCAGATGTATTATTTGCAAGTGTTTTCTCTCAGTCTTAATTCACTGAACAGTTTTTTTAATGAGCAGAAGATTTTAAATTCTCATCATGTTCTATTTATCAATTTACTCTTTTATGGACCATGCCTTCTTATTGTATATAAGAAATCTTTGACTAACCCAAGGTTATGGTGATTTTATTATGTTTCTTTCTAGATTTTTAAAGTTTCAGGTTTGACATTTAGGTCTATGGGCCATTTTTAGTTAATTTTCATATGTGATGTGAGGTATGGATCAAAGTTCTTCTTTTTCCTTATGGATAACCAATTTTCTCAGCTCCATTTGTTGAAAAGATTGTTCTTTCTCCACGAATTGCCTTCATATCCTTGTTGAAAATTAGTTGTCTATATATATATGGGAGTCTATTTCTGAACTCTATTCTGTTTCATGAATCTAATTATGCCAAAACCACACTATCTTGATTGCCATAGATTTATAATAAGTCTTGAAATCAGGGAGGGTTAGTACTTCAACTTTGTTCTTTTTCAAATTTATTTTGGCTGTTCTAGGTTCTTTGCATTTCCGTACGAATTTCAGAATTAGTATGTCATTTTATATAACAAAGGCCTGCTGGGATTTAGTGAGTTTTTGCAGTACAAATCCAATTGTGCTCATCCTCCTGTCAAACTCTTCAGTGGCTTTCTACATGCTTAGACTAACTTGCTTTCCAAATTATATTTTCTGGCCCAGAAGGTTCTTTGGGGTCTAGACTCCTCCCTCCTCTCCAGTCTCAACTTTATTGGTTCCCATTTCTGTACTCCAGGCCCCCAGGTCTCTTTCAGTTCCATGACTGTGCCTTTGTTCCATCATACAGCAGAGCCTAGGCAAGCGCTACCCTATCTGACAGAGGCACTCCAACCCCACTTCACTCACATTCCTTCTGCCTCCTTAACTTCAATGTCTCCTCCTCATGGAAATGGGGCCAGAGGAGAAGCTGAGAAAAAAACAAGACAAAACAACAAAAACCAAAAACAAAGTAAAACAAAACAAAAACCCTATTAAGTTATTGTTTGGGAGCCCTAACTGGTTTGGCTCAGTGGATAGAGCGTCGGCCTGCGGACTGAAGGGTCCCGGGTTTGATTCTGGTCAAGGGCATGTATCTTTCGGGCACATCCCCAGTGGGGGGTGTGCAGGAGGCAGCTGATCGATGTTTCTCTCTCATCGGTGTTTCTGATTCTCTATCCCTCTCCCTTCCTCTCTGTAAAAATCAATAAAATATATTTTTAAAAAATTATTGTTTGGGAATTTCATCTTCCTTGTTATTCAAGCTACTATTTAGCATAACTGAAGCACTATTTGTTTCATTTTATTTTCCACTAGTTCGAAATGAGGCAAGAGTAGTTGGCTAGCTCTATTACTTAAGGCCTTGTAATCATGTTAGAAAATAAAATTGTACTCTATAACTTTTAGAATTTGCCCATTCATCCCTCCCCTACATTGGATTTTCCTGTTCAATATTTCATAGTTCCCAATATTTTCCTTCACGGCACTTATTAAAGGGTAAAATCATCTATGTGAATATAGTATGTGATTATTTTAAAATGTCTGTAGACTGTAAGTGCTATGAGGGAAGACTCTGTGTCTGTTTGTCTGTCTTTATATTCTGCCTAGCAAAAAGCTTGGTACATAGAGGTGCTCAATAAATATTAGTCAAATGAATGAATGAATGAATGAATGAATGAAAAGTTTGAATTTTTGGAATGCTCACCCTTTGCTACATATCAAGGTGAATCTGGGACTTGGGGAAGACTTGATTAATGGGCAAGGAGACCAGAAAAGATGAGGTTGAGCCAAGGGAGACCAGATCCGGATTTCCTGACTCTCTGCTGAGGGTTCACCAAGCCACCTGTGTGAAGCTCAGTGTCCTTGCATGATACATTCATTTGCAACAGTTCATGCACAAGCATGTCCACTTAATTTCTCTTTGTGCACTTGAAATGGCGCCCAGAGGAGATGCTGAGCAATAAACAACAACAAGAACATACTATTAAATTATTGTTTGGGAATTTCATCTTCCTGTTTTAGCCAACCAATTGTTTAGCATAATGAAGCACTATTTGCTTCATTTCATTTTCCACTAGTTTGAAATGAGGCAAGAGAATTTGGCTAACCCAGTGACCTAAGGCATTGTAATCATGTTAGAAAATTAAACTGTATTCTATACCTTTGGGGATTGGCAGAGTACTTACTATCAGAAAAGAATCATTCCACGCTGGCAGCCTAGGGTAGCCCCAAGCCTGCTCCTTCTTTCCCACTCTCCATCCCCACCTTCAGGAGTCAAAAGTCCAAGAGTGAAATCTCAGCTCTGCATTCCAGCTGTGTGGCCATAATCGAATATCTTCACCTCTCTGGGCTTCTCATGTGTCATTGCTCAAATCAGAGTTAAAATTACCCTTCTCAACCTATCTTCCAGGGTTGTCACTAAAACTTAATAAGGTAATATTCCAGGTCACTTTACAGATGTGAATTCTAATGACCACAACAGCCTTCTGAAGTAGGTATTAGTTTTCGTGTTTTATGAATCAGGAAACTGGAGCTCAGAGAAGAGAAGGCAAGTGCCTGAAATTATGGAGGATCCTAAATGCCTTGCTTAGTGCTTAGACTTTATCCAAAGGACAATGTGGAAAGAGTTAAAGAGAAAAATGGCAAGGTCAGAGTCAGGTTTTAAAAGGATCTTGCCAACACCAGTGTGGAAAGAGGTTTGGAAGGGAGAGAACTCGGGGCCTAGAAAATGGAAAGGATAGGTGTAATAATAATAGGATGCATTACCATTTCAAAGCAATTTTTATCTTCTTTCTATTATTTGCCTCTCACAAGAACCCTGTGTAGTAGGGAGGAAGACAGGATCACTGTTATTTAACATGGAATCTACAGTCTAAAAATAATACAAATACTTTGTTGCAATATCACACAGCTCCCAACAGCAAAGCCTTCCCAAACCTAGAGGTCTGGCTCTTGATGCATGTTCTTTCACAGTATTCCTCAGCTAATGCAGTGAGAGAGCTGATTGTGCTGCCGTGGACCTGTGACATTGCCAGGTCTTGTTCTCTCTGACCCTTGCCCCCGGCCCCCCACCTGTAAAACTCAAGGGTCAGGATCTACAGGCTCTCTCCTCTCCTTGCCTTCTATCTTTCTGACATGCCCAGATCTCTAGATCTCTCTCTTCAGGCCTCTACTTGCACCTTCTGTCCCAGCTGGGTGAGGGGGAGGAGGTGGGGAAAGATGAGCTCCAATTGGCCAATAATGGAAGCTGGAACAGGATGGCTTAGTTACAAAAGGTTAAAATCAACTTGCCTGATTGATTATGCATTTTAAGCAGTTCTTCTTCAGTGCAATCAGCTCCCTCCCATCGTCATTGCTCATTAGGGAAAGCTTTCCATTCCAGGGTGATTGAGGATGCTTCCAGCATTTGCATTTTGCATTCCACACACTAAGCACCTTGCTGTCAGAACTGAGGCTGTGTCTCCTGGCCTGGCCCCTGCTCCCCTTCCCAACCATCCTGAGTCGCCTGCTGAGATGGTGAGAAGCGACCCTGGAGGAGAGGGCAAAGGTCATGGCATATTGACCACTGGCGGCTGGCCCATGCCTGACAGTAAGCCAGCCGGCCTCTGACAGGAAGACAGAAGGGATTGCCTCATGGCCTCTTCCTCCCCTCTTCTAATTGGCTTTTATGAATATTTAATGAAATCAAGATGGAATTCAATCAGAAGCTTTACCTGCTGCATCTGTGGGAGAAAGAAGAAAAAGAAATGGCAGGATATTATTAGATTCCTCTGGCCACAGGGCAGAGGCAGTGTGCCCTGAAATCCCTGATTCTCAGGTGCCCAGCAACCTTTACTGTCCACACGCTTCTGCTAAGTCCAGAGAAACGAGCCCTTTTCACTGGTGAGAAGAGGCAGTTTTCCTTGCGCCAGGCAGGCACACAGGCTTTGTGTGAAGATAAAGAGGCTGTGCTGAAGCGCAAGCTCAAGCTGAAGGTGCCTCCTGAGAAATACCCCTTTAGCTAAGGCTCTCTGGCTGCTGCTGGAAGTCTCTTTGTTTTGCAAACAAAACATCCTTTTGTCCCTGATACTAAATTAATTTATTATTCATTGCAGAAATATTATATATATAGGAAATTGAAAGCAGAACTCACCCTTACTCTTGCCACCTGGATAATGAGGGTTAATGTGTTATATTTATTTATCTGCCCTAAACACCACATATACCCAAATAATCACACAGGAAGCAGTGTCGTGTGATGTACCTTTTTCTTACAATTATCACTAGATATTAATCGATAGCACCACATGCAATGACATTGTATTTTATCGTAAGGATGCACCTTAACATTTTTAACTGATTCCCAGTCATTGGCATTTCTATTTGAGGCCCTGGAGGATGACTTGATGATTTTATGCAAATTAGCATAAGAGCCTGGGCTTTGGAATCAAAGAAATGTGAATTACTATCCAAGCTCTTTATGTTCCTGGCTGTGTATTCTTGGGAAACTAAATTAACCTAAGTCTCAGTTTTTTATCTTAAAAGAAATAAAAGGTTTTTTTGAGGATTAAGTGAGAATGTATGCAAAGCACCGCGTACAATGTCTGATGTAAAGTAAGTGTTTAGTTTATGGTAACTATTTATATTGCCATTATTATTAACACTCTGATAAATATCCTTGTAGCTAAATCTTAACCATTTCATTAGGCTAATTCCCTAAGAGTAGAATTGCTGGGTCAAAAGGTTTGCACATTTTGAATTTAATTTTAATTCAACTTAAATTTTTAAAGCTCCTGAATTATTTCTTTGTCAGACCAGCTTCTTGATCTTGGCTAACATTTGGAGCTGTCGTGGCCAGTGAATGATGAAATCTTGGACAAGTTGTTTCTCCTCCACAGTCCTTGGTTACCTCATCCCAAGATGAGGTGTTGGACTGGGTACGTTTTAGGCTGGCGGATCCTTTCCCTATGTCCAGCTCCTCCGCATGGTCCAGGCCACCCACTGAACAGGCAGATCTAAAGCCAGTTGAGCAGCCTCAGGTGTCAGTCAGGTACACACTCATTTATTGTAGCCTTACTTTTTCATAAGGATGCCCTTGGATGTTAAGTAGAGCACAATAGGCAAATGAATCTATAAATGGCCAATGAATTCCAGAGCGTTTCTCCTTCCTGCTATATAGGTATGTATTTTGGGTTGAGTTATAGCCTCCCCAAATATATATTGAAGTCGAAACCCCTAATACCTGTGAATATGACCTTATTCGAAAAAATGGGACTGTTGCAAACATAACCAAGTTGAGATGAGATCATACTGGATTAAAGTGAGTCATAAATTCAATGACTGCTGTCCTTATAAGAAAGCCATGTGAATACACAGGGAGGCAGAGGCACCCAGAGAAAATGCCAGGTGACCAACAAAGCCTTGATTGGAGTAATGCTGCCACAAACCAGGGACTTTAAGGACTGCTGGTAACTACCAGCAGCTAAAAGAGGCAAGGGAGGATTCTTCTCTAGAGTTTCTGACGGGCACATGGCCCTGTCTGGCCCTTGACTCCCCATTTCTAGTCTCCAGATCTGTGAGAATAAATAAGTTACCCAGCTTGTGGCATTCCGTTATGTGGCAGCCAAAAAAACTAATTTTTATTTCTTTTCTTCTCCTTATTAGACTATAAGCTATTAATTCCTAGGGTCATTTCTGGAGACAGCACAGTATAATGAAAAAAGTTTAGGATTGGGAGGCTGACTGTCCTGGCTAAAAGCCTAATTCTGCCTCCATGGGCAGGGAACACCTCACACCAAGGTGCCTGGGCTAGGAAATACCTCTTTCTATCAGTCACCGAATTGCCTGCCAGGCCAGTGAGCTGCTTTCCTCAGTCACCCCGATTAGACTCTGAGTCTAATCATATGTAAAAGTGACTCTTCTTTGATAGAAAGAGAAGAAAGTCAGTAGAGCTAGAACGGGAAGCTGGACGATGGCAAAAGGTCTTTAAGACAGCTGCAAGCATCCTAAACTGAAATGATCAGACCGGGGACTCTTCTGTGCCAAGGACTGTGTTTGATTCATCATGGCAACTGCAGCTCAGTGCCTGGTCCAAAACAGATCTCAGAGAAAGGTTTTAGAAGAATATTCAGAGACTCTGTTCTTGTGCTTTTGATTTTGTTCTTTCAGTTTCTTGAGTTTAATTTCCTTCTGACATTCTGCTCATGTTTTTTTTTAAGGTGTTTTATTTTTATTTTGTATAGAAGTGGTAGGGATAGACTATTGTTGGCAATGCAATTAGAACTGTTTCTTGATTTGAATCATCCACTACAGGCATTTTGTAACTCTCTTCTAAGTACAGTGCTTCTTGCATTTGTACTTTTTAAAAATATTATTTTTATTTTCAATTACAGTTGAAATATAATATCATTTAGTTTCAAGCGTACAACCCAGTGAATCAACATTTATATAATTTAGGAAATAATCACCTAGATAAATCTACTACCCATCTGACACCAGGCATATTATTGACAATACTAGAGGCCCGGTGCACAAAATTCATGCACTCGGGGAAGGGGGGGTCCCTCAGCCCTCTTGCATTCCGGGAGCCCTCGAGGGATGTCTGACTGACAGCTTAGGCCTGCAGGCCTAAGCTGTCAGTCAGACATCCCTCGAGGGCTCCCGGAATGCAAGAGGGCTGAGGGACCCCCCCTTCCCCGAGTGCATGAATTTTGTGCACCGGGCCTCTAGTATTGTCAATAATATGCCTGGTGTCAGATGGGTAGTAGATTTATCTAGGTGATTATTTCCTAAATTATATAAATGTTGATTCACTGAGGCTGAAACTGGCTCTCCAACATCCCCTGAGGGGTCCCAGATTACAAAAGGGTGCAGACCAGGCCTAGGGACCCCACTGGGGCACAATAGGGGCTGGGGAGGGACGTGAGAGGTTGGCCAGCTGGGGAGGGACAACGGGAGGGCTCCAGGGCATGTCTGACCCATCTCACTCAGTCCTAATTGGCCAGACCCCAGAAGCACTACCAGTTGAAGCGTCTGCCCCCTGGTGGTCAGTGCACATCATAGCGACTGGTCATTCTGCCGTCAGGCTGAAACTGGCTCTCCAACATCCCCTGAGGGGTCCCAGATTACAAAAGGGTGCAGACCAGGCCTAGGGACCCCACTGGGGCACAATAGGGGCTGGGGAGGGATGTGAGAGGTTGGCCAGCTGGGGAGGGACAACGGGAGGGCTCCAGGGCATGTCTGACCCATCTCACTCAGTCCTAATTGGCCAGACCCCAGAAGCACTACCAGTTGAAGCGTCTGCCCCCTGGTGGTCAGTGCACATCATAGCAACTGGTTGACCAGTTGACTGCCCCCTCATAGTCAATGCACATCATAGGAAGTGGTTGATTGGTCTTAGCATATCATTAGCATATTATGCTTTGATTGGCTGAATGGACAACTGGACAACCAGACAACCGGACACTTAGCATATTAGGCTTTTATTATATAGGATTATTGACTATGTTCCCTGTGCTATACTTTACATCCCCATGACTGTTCTGTAACTGCCAATTTGTACTTCTTAATCCCTTAACCTGTTTTACCCATTCCCTCAATCCCCTTCCCATCTCGCAACTATCAAAATGTTTTCTGTATCTATGCATGTTTTTGTTCTGCTTGTCCATTTATTTTGTTCTTTAGATTCCACATATAAGTAAAATCATACAGCATCTGTCTTTTTCTGTCTGACTTATTTCACTCAGCACAATATCCTGTAAGTCTATCCATGTTGCAGTGACGAGATTTCATCGTTTTTTATGGCTTAGTAATATTTCATTGTATATAGGCTCCACTTCTTTTTTTTTTTTTTTTGGCTCCACTTCTTTATCCATTCATCTATTGATGGACATTTAGTTTGCTTCTATATCTTGGCTTATGTCCCTGTCCCCCTTCCTTTGTAGCCTTTGTTACCTTACTTCCTGCTAAGTCTAGAAGCAGCCTCAGAATCCTTCTCACCATTCATCTTAAGTCTGATGCTTAGTTGATCAGAATTAATACCTGAGATGAAGCCTCTTACTGCAGATGTATCATCAGGGCAAGCCTCTGGTAGTTACTGAAAATTCTTTGTTCCCATGTGCCATGGTCCCCGTGGGTGCTCGCACCCACTGCTGGCACTAGAGCTGCTGCTCACACCCACTGCTGGTGACTGGCACCCGCTCCGATCACTTGGCGCCATCAGGGGGTGCAAGTGGCGGCTGCCAGCCCCGATTGCCCCTCAGTGTTTCTCTACCTCCCCCTGCTTCTGAGGGGCAATTGGGGCTGGCAGCCACCCCTCGCACCTGCTGCCGGTACCCAGCGCCAGTCCTGATCGCTTGGTGCCATCAGTGGGTGCGAGCGGCTGCCAGCCTCAATTACCCCTGGGGGCTTCTCCACCTCCCCCTGCTCACAATCAAGGCAACAACCGCTGCTCACACCTGCTGCTGGCACCAGCCCCAATAGTTCCTTGCTGTCAGCAGGTGGGAGCAGGGCTGCTGGCAAATGGGATGAGGGGCCACAGTGGGAGGGGTCGGGCAGGGGCATGGAGGATGGGCTGAGACCCACCCATGTGCCTACCACAGCCTCATGGCCCACAGTTCCTTTCAAGGTGCATGAATTTGTGCACTGGGCCCCTAGTTGTAAATAATGCTGTAACTAACATATTGATATTATGTCTTTTTTATTTAGTGTTTGGGTTTCTTTGGATAAATACCCAGAAGTGGAATTGCTGGGTCTTTCTTTGACCCTTATTATAACATTTGTTTTAAAGTCTATTTTGTCTGGTATAAGTATTGCTACACAGATTTTTTAAAAATTAAATTTATTGGAATGACATTGGTTAATAAAATTATATACAATTGAAGTGTACAATCCTTTGATACATCATCTGAATACTGCTTTGTGTGACTACACCCAAAGTCAAATCTTCTTTAGTGACCATATATTTGACCTCCTTTACCCTTTACTACCTCTCCAGCCCCCTTCCTTCTGGTAACCACCATAATGTTCTCTGTGTCTATAAGTGTTTGTTTTTCTTATTTGTTCATTTGTTGCTTTCAGGTTAATATCCCACATATGAGTGAATGATATAGTTCTTGACTTTTTCTGTCTGACTTATTTCACTTAGCATGATATTCTCAAGATCCATCCATGTTGTTGCAATATCAGTATTTCTTATGGCTGAGAGGTATCCCGTTATGTATATGTACCACATCTTTTTTATTCATTCATCTATTGAAGGACACTTCAGTTGTTTCCATGTCTTGCCCACCATGCATAATGTTGCAATTAACATAGGAGTGCATATATCTTTGCAAATAAATATTTCATTTTTTTTGGATAGATACCTAGAAGAGGGGCTGCTAGGTCATATGGTAACTATTTGTAATTTCTTAAGGGGCCTTCGTACTATTTCCCATAGTGGCTATACTAGCTTACATTTCTACCAGCAGTGAATGAGGGTTCCTTTTTTCTCTACAATCTCTCTACACTTGTTATTACTTGTTTTGTTGATAATAGCCTTCTAACAGGTCCGAAGTTCTAGCTCATTTTTTTGGTTTATTTTATTTTCATGAAATATCTTTTTCTATTCCTTTACTTTCTGTGTCTGTGTGTCTTTTGATAGGAAGTGAGTCACTTATAGACAGCATATGTAAGGCTCTTGTTTTCTTATTCATTCAGCCACTCTATGTCTTTTTATTGGTGTTTTTTTTTATTTTTAAAATATATTTTATTGATTTTTTACAGAGAGGAAGGGAGAGAGATAGAGAGTTAGAAACATCGATGAGAGAGAAACATCGATCAGCTGCCTCCTGCACATCTCCTACTGGGGATGTGCCCACAACCCAGGTACATGCCCTTGACCGGAATTGAACCTGGGACCCTTCAGTCCGCAAGCCGACGCTCTATCCACTGAGCCAAACCGGTTTCGGCGGTGCTTTTAATTCATTTGCATTTAAAGTAATTGTTGATAGATCTGTACTTATTGCCATTTTATTATTCATATTTTAATCTTTTTTCTTCTTGTTGTTCTTAAAGAAGACGCTTTACCATTTCTTGTAATATTGATTTGATGGTGAGGAACTCCTTTAGCATTTTCTTGTCTAGGAAGATTTTTCCCCATTCTTTAAATCTTTATTACTGAAAGTATTACATATATCCCCCTTTTCCCCCATTGACCTCTCCCACCCCACTCCCATCCCCTACCCCAGGCCCCTTCACCATCCTATTGTTTGTGTCCATGGGTTATGTATATATGCATATGAATTCATTGGTTGATATCTCTCCCTCGCCCCTCTCCCTTGCCTTCCCTCTGAGGTTTGACAGTCTGTTCGATGTTTTTTATTTTGTTTATTAGATTCCACATATGAGTGAGATCATGTGATACTTTCCTTTCTCTGATTGGCTTATTTCACTTACCATAATACTCTCAGGTCCCTCCATGCGGTCTCAAAAGGTAAGAGATCCTTCTTTTGCATTGCTAATTAATATTCAATGGTGTAAATGTACCACAGATTTTTTTATCCACTCATCTACTGATGACTTGTGCTGTTTCCAGATCTTAGCTACTGTAAATTGTGCTGCTAATGAACATAGGGGTGCATACATTCTTTCTCTGACTGGCTTATTTCACTTAGCATAATACTCTCCAGGTGCCTCCATGCTGTCTCAAAGGGTAAGAGATCCTTCTTTTGTATTGCAAATTAATATTCCATGGTGTAAATATACCACAGTTTTTTAATCCACTCATCTGCTGATGGGCACTTGGGCTGTTTCCAGATCTTAGCTATTGTAAGTTGTGCTGCTATGAACATAGGGGTGCATACATTCTTTCTGATTGGTGTTTTTTGGGTTTCTTAGGATATATTCCTAGAAGTGGGATCACTGGGTCAAAGGGAAGTTCCATATTTAATTTTTTGAGAAAACTCCACACTGTTTTCCATAATGGATGTGCCAATCTGCATTCCCACCAGCAGTGCACTAGGTTTCCCTTTTCTCCACATTCTTGCCAGCACTTGTCATTTGTTGATTTGTTGATGGTACCCACTCTGACAGATGTGAGGTGATACCTAATTGCCCTTTTAATTTGCATCTCTCTGATGATCAGTGACTTTGAACATCTGACCCTCAATTCTAAATGATAGTTTTACTGGGTAGAGTAATCTTAGTTATAGGCCCTTGCTTTTTATCACTTTCAATATTTTGTGCCAATTTCTTCTGGCCTGCAAAATTTCTGTTGAGTAATCACCTAAGAGTCTTATGGAAACTCCCTTGTAGGTAACTGTTTTTCTCTTACTGCTTTTAAGGTTATCTCTTTGTCTTTAACCTTTCGCATTTTAATTATGATGTGTCTCAGTGTGGGCTTCTTTGGGTTCATTTTGTTTGGGACTCTCTGCTCTTCCTGGACTTCAATGCCTATTTACTTCTCCAGGGTAGGGAAGTTTTCTGCATTAATTTTTCAAATACTTTTCCAATTCCTTCCTCCCTCTCTTCTCCTTCTTGTACCCCCATCGTGTGAATGTTGGAAAGCTTGATGTTATCTCAAAAAAACCCTTAAACTATACTCATTTTTTAGATTCTTGTTTTTCTTTTTGCTATTCCTTTTTCTTCTTTTTAAAAATGTATTGAATTTATTGAGGTTGAGTGTAGACATATGAACCATAAGGTCATGTCATGTTCCATTCCTGGTCAGGGCACATGTCCAAGTTGCAGGCTTGATCCCTAGTAGGGGGCATGTAGGAGGCAGCCAATTGATGAAGTTTCCCTCTCATTTCACAAATACTTATTGAGCACCTGTTGTGTGCTGGGCACTGTTCTAAGTACTAGAGATCAAGTACGGAACAAAACATAGAAAACTCCCTACCTTCACAGAGCTAACATTCTAAAAGGGGGGAGAATGTGTAAGAAAAATAAATTAGTAAAGTATTTAGTAAACTAAGTGATGGAGTTTGCCAAATCTTCAGTCCACAACCAATCAACCTAAGCATACCCTGGGATGCTGCTGCAGAGTGGAGCACAGGTGCAGAGTGGAGCACAGCTACAGAGTGGAGTACAGGTGCAGAGTGGAGCACAGGTGCCATTCTAAAAGGGGGGAGAATGTGTAAGAAAAATAAATTAGTAAAGTATTTAGTAAACTAAGTGATGGAGTTTGCCAAATCTTCAGTCCACAACCAATCAACCTAAGCATACCCTGGGATGCTGCTGCAGAGTGGAGCACAGGTGCAGAGTGGAGCACAGCTACAGAGTGGAGTACAGGTGCAGAGTGGAGCACAGGTGCAGAAGAGTGTACAGGAGCAGAGTAGAGTACAGGTACAGAGTAGAGTACAGGTGCAGAGTAGAGTACAGGAGCAGAGTAGAGTACAGGTACAGAGTAGAGTACAGGTACAGAGTGGAGTACAGGTACAGAGTAGAGTACAGGTACAGAGTGGAGTACAGGTACAGAGTAGAGTACAGGTACAGAGTGGAGTACAGGTACAGAGTAGAGTACAGGTACAGAGTGGAGTACAGGTACAGAGTAGAGTACAGGTACAGAGTGGAGTACAGGTACAGAGTAGAGTACAGGTACAGAGTGGAGTACAGGTACAGAGTAGAGTACAGGTACAGAGTGGAGTACAGGTACAGAGTAGAGTACAGGTACAGAGTGGAGTACAGGTACAGAGTAGAGTACAGGTACAGAGTGGAGTACAGGTACAGAGTAGAGTACAGGTACAGAGTGGAGTACAGGTACAGAGTAGAGTACAGGTACAGAGTGGAGTACAGGTACAGAGTAGAGTACAGGTACAGAGTGGAGTACAGGTACAGAGTAGAGTACAGGTACAGAGTGGAGTACAGGTACAGAGTAGAGTACAGGTACAGAGTGGAGTACAGGTACAGAGTAGAGTACAGGTACAGAGTGGAGTACAGGTACAGAGTAGAGTACAGGTACAGAGTGGAGTACAGGTACAGAGTAGAGTACAGGTACAGAGTGGAGTACAGGTACAGAGTAGAGTACAGGTACAGAGTGGAGTACAGGTACAGAGTAGAGTACAGGTACAGAGTGGAGTACAGGTACAGAGTAGAGTACAGGTACAGAGTGGAGTACAGGTACAGAGTAGAGTACAGGTACAGAGTGGAGTACAGGTACAGAGTAGAGTACAGGTACAGAGTGGAGTACAGGTACAGAGTAGAGTACAGGTACAGAGTGGAGTACAGGTACAGAGTAGAGTACAGGTACAGAGTGGAGTACAGGTACAGAGTAGAGTACAGGTACAGAGTGGAGTACAGGTACAGAGTAGAGTACAGGTACAGAGTGGAGTACAGGTACAGAGTAGAGTACAGGTACAGAGTGGAGTACAGGTACAGAGTAGAGTACAGGTACAGAGTGGAGTACAGGTACAGAGTAGAGTACAGGTACAGAGTGGAGTACAGGTACAGAGTAGAGTACAGGTACAGAGTGGAGTACAGGTACAGAGTAGAGTACAGGTACAGAGTGGAGTACAGGTACAGAGTAGAGTACAGGTACAGAGTGGAGTACAGGTACAGAGTAGAGTACAGGTACAGAGTGGAGTACAGGTACAGAGTAGAGTACAGGTACAGAGTGGAGTACAGGTACAGAGTAGAGTACAGGTACAGAGTGGAGTACAGGTACAGAGTAGAGTACAGGTACAGAGTGGAGTACAGGTACAGAGTAGAGTACAGGTACAGAGTGGAGTACAGGTACAGAGTAGAGTACAGGTACAGAGTGGAGTACAGGTACAGAGTAGAGTACAGGTACAGAGTGGAGTACAGGTACAGAGTAGAGTACAGGTACATAGTAGAGTACAGGTGCAGAGTGGAGCACAGGTACAGAGTGGAGCACAGGTACAGAGTATCATACAAGTAGCAGATCACTGACCTCCATCCTCCTTCCTATTTAAGAAATAACCCCCGACCTCAAAGCCACGCTCACCTCTCCTCCTTTTCCCCTCAAGATGCCCACAGTCCACTGTCTCTTCAGTGGACCCTGGCTTTAATGAAAAACACAAGAACAGCACTGACTCCAAGCAGCTCATGCTTTCCCCTCCTTCAAAAATCCTCAGGAAAGAAAAGACTATTAGTTCAACTATTTCTTGGAGAAGAAGAGGGAAGGATGTAAGAACATATAACAAGTTCTTATTCCAATAAACTAATCTGACTGCACTAGTCCCTTTATAGTAATACTAAAGGCCCGGTGCACAAAAATTTGTGCACTGGGGGGGGGGGGCGCCCCACCCCCCCC
>NW_005364671.1:2707121-2772386 GCF_000412655.1 Myotis brandtii
TCACCCACAGAGCAGGGCCGATAAGGGGGTTGGGGGGTGGGGGCTGTCACACTCAGGGCAGGGCCGATGGTGAGGTTATGGCTCTACCCCATCACACATAGAGCAGGGCCCGTGGGCCCGTGGGGTTGTGGTGTCACACCCTGTCACACACAGAGCAGGGCCAATCAGGGGGTTGGGGCGCCGCCACTCTCACACTCAGGGCAGGGCCGATGGTGAAGTTATCGCTCTACCCCGTCACACACAGAGCAGGGCCCATGGGGGCGGGGGGGGGGTGGGGGGGCCGCACCCTGTCACCCACCCTGGATGAGGGGATGATGGCTGTTTGCAGCTGGTCACACCCCCTTCAGGGTGGGGGTCCCCACTGGGGTGCCTGGCCAGCCTGGATGAGGGGATGATGGCTGTTTGCAGCTGGTCACACACCCTTCAGGGTGGGGGTCCCCACTGGGGTGCCTGGCCAGCCTGGATGAGGGGATGATGGCTGTTTGCAGCTGGTCACACACCCTTCAGGGTGGGGGTCCCCACTGGGGTGCCTGGCCAGCCTGGATGAGGGGATGATGGCTGTTTGCAGCTGGTCACACACCCTTCAGGGTGGGGGTCCCCACTGGGGTGCCTGGCCAGCCTGGATGAGGGGATGATGGCTGTTTGCAGCTGGTCACACACCCTTCAGGGTGGGGGTCCCCACTGGGGTGCCTGGCCAGCCTGGATGAGGGGATGATGGCTGTTTGCAGCTGGTCACACACCCTTCAGGGTGGGGGTCCCCACTGGGGTGCCTGGCCAGCCTGGATGAGGGGATGATGGCTGTTTGCAGCTGGTCACACACCCTTCAGGGTGGGGGTCCCCACTGGGGTGCCTGGCCAGCCTGGATGAGGGGATGATGGCTGTTTGCAGCTGGTCACACACCCTTCAGGGTGGGGGTCCCCACTGGGGTGCCTGGCCAGCCTGGATGAGGGGATGATGGCTGTTTGCAGCTGGTCACACACCCTTCAGGGTGGGGGTCCCCACTGGGGTGCCTGGCCAGTCTGGGTGAGGGGCTGAGGGCTGCTTTCAGGTTGGCGGTTGTTGACTGAAGCTCCCAACCGCTCCTTTTTTTTCTCTTTTTTTATTTTATTCTGGGCCAGCTTTAGCTCTGGCTCTAGCTCTGAGGCTTCGTATCTGGTTTGTTTGCCATTCTATAATCGAAACAATGTATAACTTCAGCTCTGAGATCCCGGCAGGCTGAAAGCTGGTTTCTAGGGTTTTGTTTAGCTTCTTATTTGCAACATAGTACATAGTTGCTTAGAGTTGCAACTCAGAGGCCGGCAAGTCAGGCGGGGAACGTTGGAGTCTGCAGTCACTGAAGCAAGGAAGCCTCATGTTCGCTTCCAGCTGCCTGGCTGCCGGCCGCCATCTTGGCTGACAGTTAATTTGCATAAGGATATGCTGATTAGCCAATGGGAAGGGTAGCGGTCGTACGCCAATTACCATGTTTCTCTTTTATTAGTGTAGATATGATTTAACACACATCACAATCCTGCAAACGTAGGAAGTTTTACACACGCAAAAGCCAAGACTCAGAAATAAAGGTTTTGCAAGTAGTGAAGAGAGCTTTGAGAGATGATTCAGGTTGCTGTGACACCGAAGGTGGAGGCTGGGCCACTGCAGCTCCATCTGTGTTCTGGGTGTGCAGAGGGGAGCCTCCACAGTAGCCTTGAAGGACAGGTAATACTAAGTAAGAGAGGGAAAGAGAAGGTTGTGTCACTGGTTGGGAAGGAGAGCAAGAGTGAAGCTGGCCTGTCTGTGGGGCTTCAGCCATGTGCTCGGGGCTATCAGGAGGCATGTGTGTGCACACATCACAGGGACAAACATACACACACACACACACACACACACACACGCACATGCACACACACAAACACACATACACACAAGCAGGCCGTGGTCTTGAGTCAGGCCCACAGTGTCAGGATCACTGGATCTGGAGGTTTCCTGTCTCAGCCTCATGATGTTCCCGGAGTTCTGCCATCTTCCTGGTCCCAGTGCCAAAATGGGAGGAATTCCTCCCACTCCAAAGCTCAGGGTAAATGATGCAAGAAAGAGCTCCCTGTCAGCCTTGCCTTCTGTTGAGGACTCACTGTGTTCTGAATCAGGAGGCCTGCATTTGAGCTTTGCCCTGCAGGTCCTCCCCCTCTTTTATAAAATGAAGTTCAGCTCCTTCACCTCAGAGGTCCTTCCGAGTCCTCCACGGCTTTATGAATTATCCAGGCTGGATGTACGTTTGACACATTTCATAGCTTCCCACTGACTTCCTCCCAGTGTCATAGGCACACAGTGCAATGAGACAGTCTGAAAGCCTTATCAGCTCTCCCTGACTGCAAAGTCTCACAGCTTATGTCCAATTCTTTTTTCTTAGCTTTAATCCAAATATAGTTTCTAATATTTTCTAATAATCTCTGGCCTGTCTGTCTTTCTCCTATAGTTTATTGCTATCAGAAAGCATTTCCTCTTCTCTCTGTAACCCTCCCTTCCAATATTTCCCTTCCTTTATTTTTCCTTTTTTCCTGCTGCAATAATTATAAGTTGTGAAGCCCACAGAAAGGTGGATATGAAATAGACTGTATATGATTAGAGATAATTTCACAGGCGTGCGTCCGAAACCTGCTATCTGGCTAATGTGTGTTTTCCTCCCTGTGACACTGAACATGGTCATTATGCCTTGATGCGGGGGCAGGGTTGGTACTGGTGTGAAAAGCATTTATACTTTGAGAATGTTTCCCTCTGTGCTGTGGGGCTGTCCTGGGCACTACCTCCTTGCTATGAGGCTGAGGTTGATCAATCACTTTTCTAAGATTCCGGATGGCATGAAATTTATAGGTTGACCTTCCTCTTTTGATCCTTGATTTACTGTGGGTTTTTGTTGTTGTTGTTGAAAATTGGAGAGTTAACAGGGTGTGGAAATAAAATACATTGGCTGGCCTGGGTGGGAGCATTGACCTGAACTGAGGCCAACCTCTAGTCTTTCACACACAAGAGGTGACTAAACCCGGGTACACTGCCTCTGTTATTATTTATAAAATGTAGATGTATTCATTTCACAAATATTTATTGAGCACCTGTTATGTGCTGGGCACTGTTCTAGGTACCAGAGATCAAGTAAGGAACAAAACATAGAAAACTCCCTCCCTTCACAGAGCTTACGTTCTAAAAGGGGGAAGCATGTGTAAGCAAAATAAACAAGTAAAATACTTAGTATACTAGGTGATGGATAGTAAGGTGGTTGGTTAAACTGTGTCCAAACCAGGTCACCTCTGAAGGTTAAGACAAAAATCCTATCTAATAATAGACAAACATGGTAATTGACCATACCTTCACTACGTCTCCCATTGGCTAATCAGCGTGATATGCAAATTAACCGCCAACGAAGATGGCGGCTAATTTGCACATACCAGCTGGGAGCAAAGACTGAAGACACTGTAGAAGGAAGCCAAGCAACAGAGCCAAGGTAGCAGAGATGGGTGGGGTAGGATCCGCAGAGATGGGCGGGGTAGGAGCTGCGGAGACAGGTGGGGTAGGAGCCATGGAGATGAGAGCGAAGCCCTATTCTTGCAGGAATCCTCCTGCAATGGGCCTCTAGTCTATTAATAATTACACTGGATAAAGAAGCATACACTAGGACAATAGGCACCCTAAAATGCTATGAAGGAAAATAAAGCCATAAAGGGAAGGAATGTAGAGAGGGTATGGACAGGGGGATAGAGAAAGGGAAGGATTGAGATACTAAAGAGGAGAGTCAGGAAGGCATCACTGTGAAGGAAGGAAGGAAGGAAGGAAGGAAGGAAGGAAGGAAGGAAGGAAGGAAGGAAGGAAGGAAGCAATGTATGAACATCTGGGGAAAGTGTTTCAGCAAAGGGAGCAATAAGCACTACAGCCATTAGAATGGACCCTGATTGGTGTGTTCTGGGAGGGGGCCAGAAGCTGACGTGGAATAGCTGAGGGCGAGGACTAGGAGATGAGGTCAGGGAAGTAAGGGAGCATCAGAACCTACAGCCTCTACAGACACCATTTGGCAAGCATGTCAAACTTGCGGCCAGTGGGCCACATGCCTCGTTTCTTTATGCCTAGGCCAATGAACTAGGGGGAAGTGAGGAGAGTGTGGTATCCTGAAAGTCAAGTTTTTAAAAAGTGGTCCAGGGAGGAGGGATTGAATGCTGCTGACCTGTCAGGTGTGATGCCGATAGAACCATTAGATTTAACACAGGTTTATATAAACGAGGCAAGCGGCCCACCGGCCGTTGAGTTTGACATGTTGCTTTGGCTTTTACTGCAGTGGGATGGCAGCCATTAAGTTTTTGAGTTGCCTTATCTTGTTTTATCATAACTTAAACAATGTTTTGAGAATAGTCTTAAAGTATGTGGCGAGTGTTGAAGCAGGAGCACCAGTTAAGAGGTCATTGCAATAATCCAGGTGAAAAATGATGGTGGCAGGTAGAGGTGGTGAGAAGTGGTCGGAATTGGGACAATCCAAGAACAAAGCCTACATGAGTTGGTGAAGCATTTGATACGGGACATGGAAGAAAGAATATTGTCAAAGATTGCCAACTTTTTTTTTTTACTTGAACATTGGGAAGGATGGACTTATGGAGTTTCCTTAAATGAGAAGGGAGAGGCTGTGGGTAGAACAGACTTGGAGAAGGGAAGTAGGGGGTTGGTTTTAGAATGTTAAAGTTGAGATGCCTGTTACACATTCACAGGGAAATACTGGAGATACAGTTAGATATGAGTCTGGAGTTTAAAGGAAAAGTCAGTGCTAGAAGTATACATTTTGGAATTTGTTAAATTGAGGAAAATAATTTATGAAGTGAGTGTAACTTGAGAAGAAAAGAGTTCCAGAGACTGAGCCGTGGCTCATCCCATGGCTAAAAACATCTGGGAGAAGAGGAGGAACCGGCAAAGGAGTTGTAAGAGAGGGAAGTGAGGAGGGTGTGGTATCCTGAAAGTCAAGTTTTTAAAAAGTGGTCCAGGGAGGAGGGTTTGAATGCTGCTGACCTGTCAGGTGTGATGCAGGGCCAAGGGTCATGGAGACCTTGGCAAGAGCAGTTTCTGAGGTGGGGAAGGGACAAAAGTCTCACTGGAGTGCCTTCAAGAGGGAAGGAGTGATGAAGAATCAAGAGCCAGTGGTACAGACAGCTATTTCAAGGAAAGGAGGAAAACAAAGCAGAAATGAAATGGGAAAGTGGAGCCTAGGACCTTTTTTAATGGAAGAAAGAACCTGTTTTTATACTGTTTGGAATGATCTAATAAACTAGAAAAATTTGGTGATGCAGAAAAGATAGGCAAAAAATGCTGGAGTGATGTCCTTGAGGAGTTGAGAAGGGAGAGATCTGGAGGGGAAGTGAGAGAGTTGAGGGCATGGCCTGAGACAGGGGCGAGGACAGTTGCTCCATAGTAACATGGGAAAGGCAGGCTATGTGAGTGTAGATCAGTGATGGTGAACCTTTTGAGCTCAGCGTGTCAGCATTTTGAAAAACCCTAACTTAACTCTGGTGCCGTGTCACATATAGAAATTTTTTGATATTTGAAACCATAGTAAAACAAAGATTTATATTTTTGATGTTTATTTTATATATTTAAATGCCATTTAACAAAGAAAAATCAACCAAAAAAATGAGTTCGCGTGTCACCTCTGACACTCGTGTCATAGGTTCGCCATCACTGGTGTAGATGCAAGCACGTGCGTGGATGTGGCGTTGGGCTCTCATATCCTTCAGGTTGCTTTCATAGTGAAATAATAAGCAAGGTCATCAGCTTCAATGGGTAAGTTTCTCTACCACAGCTCAGTGTTGTCTGTGTTGGGGCACACTGTTGGAAGTTAGAGTTCATTAAATCATTCATGTATTGAATGGTCACCAAGCATCTACTCTATGCCAGGCTCTGTGCCTGAGCTCAGAGGAACATGGGGGAGACAGACACCTGAGCATGCACACTCCCATGCCAGGTGCCCTGAAATGGACTAGTGTCTTAGAGCAGCGGTGGCCAACCTTTCGGACCTCATGGACCACCAGTGGCCCACGGACCATGGTTGGTGACCGCTGCTCCAAAGGTTTCCTTAAACCAGCGGTTGCCAACCTTTTGGACCTCATGCTCCACCAGTTGGCGACCACTGCCTTAGAGAGTCCAGCACTGCTTCAGAGGAAAGATGAACACTAAGTTAGATTTGAATTGAGAAGAAGTAGATATTTTCCAGTTGGAGGAAGGAAGGAAAGTCACCCTAGACCAGGGAGTGCCATGAGCAAAGGTGTAGAAGAGTGAGGGAAACTCCTGGGTGCTTTGAGCACATGGCAACCTCTGTCTGAAAGGCAGGCTGGTGGCTGGAGGGGCGGTCTGCACCATCCTGTGAGGGGCCTTAGGTGTTGGGCTGAGCTGTTGACAGTGGACATTTGTAAAGATCTTAAGCTGGGAGATGCCTCTGGCTGAAAAGTGTCTAGGCAGAGGCAGGCTTGGGTGGGACAGGCCCTGGTGTGGTGGGAAGTGGGGCAGCTTCCTTGGATGGAGAGGAGGACCTGGGGCTGGAGGCAGAGGGTGCCCAGGGCAGGGGTGTGGGGTGCGGAGTCTGCCGTGGCCATCTGAGGAGCTTTTTCTCCCTGGTCTGGAAGTGGTTTCCCATTGACATGCAGAAAGCACTGCCCGCTTTACTGCTTTTAATAAAAATGGAAAATATGGATTTGTGTGATGCTTTTAATCATTTTGGAATTGTAAAGAGCTCTGGGCTTTGGGGGCTGGGATGGCCCTGGTGTGCACATAAATTAGCCTAACTGAGTAGCTTGTGGTGTTTATGGGCGCTATTTGCTGTAAATTTCATTCTGATGCTAGAACTGTACGTCACCACACAGCCCTTAGCCTCAGCATGCCTCCTCCTGAAAACTGCAAGGGTTGCTTTTGGCTTTGGCTTCCAGTTCGGAGGGTCATGGACTCCAAGATGAATTAGGGAGGTCTTTAATTAATGAGTTAGTCTGGTCTTTAATTTGATCACTCATTCTGAAAGCTGGGATTGGTCACCTACTCTGTGCGGGGCACTGTGCCAACACTGGGAGCAGGGAGGAGAGAGGCCCTTGAGGCGCCCATGGTCTCAGAGGGTCAATGTCAATAACAATCAGGCCCAACTGGAGCAAAATGAAAGGAACGGTCACTTCTACCTGGACGTTCAGGAGGAGCCCTAGACAGGGACCATGGCTCATCCCCTGGGAAATAGGTAGCTTGGGCTGCCTGCTTGGGATTCTTGAAAAGCAGAGTGGGGCAGCAGGGGGGTTTGGACTAGGGTACTAGAGACCCAAGGCAGGACACTGCCTCACTATGGTCTTCGGAGGGACCCTAACCTCTTCGAGCCTCAGTTCGAAAAGGAGATGTTGCAACACAGATATAAACGCTCCTAATGTAACTCGGTCCTTGGTAGACACTGCAGACAGCATTTCCCTCTCCTTGTCTGGTGCTGCCTCTCTGGTGGGGACAGGCCGCATTAGCCATTCTCACTCCCTGTGAGCAGGTTTGCTCATGGCCAAGGGCAACACATTAGCAAGTTGTCTCTCTCCATCTCTGAAGTCTTCCGTGGCTTTCGCTGGCTCAGGAATGAGATGCACACCCCTAAGTAGGGCAGAGGAGACTGTTGCGCACTCGTGCATTTCAGGGTCGTCTCCCACACGTCCCTCTCTGTCCTCTATGTTCCAGTCACATTGGAATGGTCACCACTCCCTAGGGGCACACACACGATTCCATCCCCGAGCCTTTGCTCAGGCAGATGCCTCTGGCTGGACCCCCAAGCCCTTTTCCCTCTTCTCCACCCACCCTACCAGCAGCTTTGGCCTTCTCCCAGGAGCGCTCCGTGCTGCACTGTGTGGACTTTCACCAATGGAAACCACAGGACTCTTTGGCATCTCACACTCATTACTGACCTTGATGGGAGCTAACGGTGCATGGGCTGCTTCCCTCACCATCCTGAAACCTCCGAATACCCTGGAACTGGGGGTGAGAGTGGGAGCTAAGGTGGTGGTGCCAGTGAGAACCTGTGGCTGACTGAGCTGTCGAGGATGCTCCCAGAGAAGCCAACAAACATGCTTCAACATTGTCATTGCCTAATATCTCATTCGAACCCTTAAAGGGGTATCCAGTTTGCCACAAGGAAATGCCAGTTCTGAGTTAGGAAGTGGGAGAGCTGGGCATCCAGGTGCTTTACGGCCATGGCACTATCTCATCTGCAAGCCTTCACAAAGCAGCAGTCCTGCAGGCCCACGTGGGTGCCAGGCAGGGCCTTCCTCCTGGGCATGCACAGGCCCACACTCAGAAGGACCCTGCACTTGGGATTTCATGCTCTGTGGTTGCCATCTTAAAACTCGCAGTAATTTTATGTATGAATTTGTATCTTATAAGCAAAATCTGATGAGACAATAAAGCATGCTCCAGGGGCTTGGAGTGTGGGTTCCTGCGCAGTCCTGCCTCCCACCTCCCCACCTCCTGGGCTGCATTCCTTCAGCTTCGGGAGCCCTTGACTGAGTCCACCGTTCCCTTCCCAGGATAGCAGGGCCAGGGTATGTTCAGTAAACTACTCAGTAGGGGCAAGCCTCTTGCCCACCTCCATCCGGCACCTAGCCTATCCCAGTGTGAGAGTCGCAGTGCCCTTGGGGGTTGCCATCTACTTTGGACTGGGGCACCCAGCTCATGGGAATGGGAAATGTATGTCTCTACCTCCTTGCAGCCAGCTGGGTGGGGGATAGGGGAGGAGAGGGAGCATTTCCCATCAGCCAGTGGGCTATGTACATTTATACACCCAGTCTCAGGGGAAGCCCCCGGACACCCATGATGGCCTTCACTCACCCCACAACCATCCTCATGCCCACGGAAATACAATAATAAATAGCAAATTACAAAAATACCATGATGGGTTGAGAGAGAAACAGCAGAAGAAAGGACCTTTCCTTTCTTTATATTTTAGCACCTTTCATGGCACTTACATCCTGCTTTTTGAATAAGGGGCTCTGCATTTTCATTTTGCACTGGGCCCTCCAAATTGTAGCCAGTCTTGGTGGTAGACTCTGTACTAGGCAGCAGGGATGCAGATTTGAGTCATATGCATGCAACTTCTGCCTTCAGGTGATTGTTGGGTCTGGGGTTTGCACTAGATCAGGAAACTGGCAACCTATTCTGTAAAGGGCAATAGAGTAAATATTTCAGGCTTTGCAGACCAAACAATCTCTGTCTCAACTACTCAGCTTCATCTTTGTAGCACAAAAGCAGACATAGACAGAATGTGAGTGAATGAGTGTGACTGTTTCAATAAAACTTTATGGCTATTATGGACACTGAAATTTAAATTTCATATAATTTTTCCATCACAAAGTATTATTTTTGTTTTTGTTATTTAAAAATATATAAACCATATTTAGCTGTAGGGTGTGCAGAAACTGCAGCAGGCTAGCAGGCTGCAGTTTTGCAGTTTGCTGACCTTGAACTAGAGTATCTCCAAGAGCCTGCCAGGGCTCCGTCAGATGAGTCTCAGAGAGCTGGGCTTTATTCTCACTTTCTTTCCCCTGCTTGTTTGCTTCTCTCTCTCTCTCTCTCTCTCTCTCTTTCTCTCTCTCTCTCCTCCTTACTCTTGCTTCATTTCTCTTTCTTTCTTTCATGCTTTCTACACACACACACACACACACACACACACACACACACACACGGTGGGAAAAGCCACTGATACGTCCATCTCAGCATAAGGGGCTCTTTCTTCTTTCTGCTCATGGAAGTGCTGGAGCAGTGCTCTCTCTGGAGGGCCAGCTGCCGAATCTTGCTTGCTGGTCATTACAAAGCCATTGAAGCAGAGACAAGAGGGGACCTAGTGTAGTGCTCCACTTTCAGAGAAAAAATATTGACACATTTAGGAACATAATAGGCCGGTGAAGAAAAGCAGATTCTCTATTCTATGTTCCATCTATGTCTACAGACACATCTTTGTAAATGTGTGTTTGAATAGGATACAAATGTGATATTCAGAGAAGCAGTGGACAATTGTCACCATCTGCCATCTGCCCACACAGAGGAGCTGGCTCAGGGAAGAAAAGGTTTGATTCAGAGAAACCGCAGTGCTTCAAAAGAAGAATGCACCCGATTCATTAGGTTTTCTCATTCACCTGCTGTGTACTCCTGGCAAGAAGCTGTTCAAAGCCGGGGGGGGGCGATGTGATAAGGAGAGCATGGACTCTGGAGTCCATGAGACTTGGGTCTGAGTCCCAGGCTGGAACTTTCTAACCATGCTGCCTGCAAAGAGTAACTAAGACGCATGGAGCTTCGGTCTCCTCTCCTATGTAGGAAGGGTGATGCCTGCATTTCAGGTTTGTTAACAGGCATCAGATTTGAGGTGAGAGAAGTAAAGCCCCGAGTATAGCGCCTGGCATGTAATAGGCATTTGCTCAGTGGTAGCAGCTGGAAAGCCAGACAGAACAGCAGGAGTCAAGCCAGGGGGTGGTTGCAAGGCCCACACTAGGTCCTCCTCAGAGTGCTGGTGGGTGGCCTGGGCCAGACACCCTCTGGGGGACTAGAGCTGAGAGAACAAAGCTTGGCCAAGGACAAATAATGCCTTCCTCTTTGTTTATTGGTGATCAGAACTCTCTATTATTTCTTCCACCAGTCACCCAATGAATGCTAAACAAGAACATCAGCACCTCGGAGTAACTACAAAAAAGAACAAGAAAGCCCATGATCTCTTGGGTTGTAATCTGTTTGCTAACTCTGTAGTCTCTTCTGATTCTGCTCATTTCTTAATTTATTCAAGTGTCTTTATGGGGCATTGTCTTAGTCTGTTTTGGCTGCTGTAACAAAAATACCATGCACTGGCTGGCTTATTAAGAAAAATTTACTTATCACAGCTCTGGAGGCTGCAAGTCCAAAATCAGGGCCCTGGCAGATCCAGTATCTGGTGAGAGTCTGCTTTCTGATTCCCAGAGGGTCGTCTTCTTGCTGTGTCCTCGCATGGTAGCAGCTGGCAGGTCTCTCTGGAGTCTGTTTTACAAGGGCACTAATCCTATTCATTAGGGTTCACCCTCATGACCCAATCACCTCCCAAAGGCCCCACACCCAAATATCATCACATTGGGATTTAGTTTTCAACACATTAATTTGGGGGGCAGGAAACACAACCATTCAGTCTGTAGCAGGCATCTACTTTGTGTTATGCATTGTGATTATATGCTAGGGTTGTAAGGAACTCACAGTTGAGTGACAAAACAAACAGACAATTGTGGGATGGTAGCTAAAATGCTGTGATGAGGGGTGGGGGTACAAGCACAGGAGAGTGGCATCTCAACCAATCTGGGAGGTCGGATAAAGCTTAATGACGGAAGTAACCTATCAACTGAGGTTTGAGAAAGGCATGGGAAGTAGCTAACCGAGGAGAGATCATGACAGGAAGATGTGGCAAGGGAGCAGCATATGTTGGCTGAAGCCTGGAGTAGGAGGGGAGTGGTGGCAAGCACAGAGACTACAGAGGCCACATGGGCAGTGGTCATGTCAGGCAGTGTAGTTATTATTATTTTGTCAAGGGGGGGAATGTAAAGAGGGGAGCGGCATGTCGGACTTGCATTTTTTTAAAATATGTTTTTATTGGTTTCAGAGAGAGGAAGGGAGAGGGAGACAGAAACATCAATGATGAGAGAGAATCATAGATCAGCTGCCTCCTGCATGCCCCCCACTGGGGATCTAGCCTGGAACCGGGGCATGTACGCTGAATTGAACCGTGATCTCCTGAGTCATGGCTCGACACTCAACCACTGAGCCACGCTGGCTGGGCAGACTTGCATTTTTGAAATTTCATTCTGGTTGCAGGGTCAAGAATGGATTGAGGGCAGTGAAACCAGAGGTAGGGAGACCAACTCATAACTGCATGATCATAGATAATTCCTTTGATGATTTTGAACCTCAGTTTCTTCATCTATAAAATGGGTTTATGAAATATAACTCATAATGGTGTGGGGCCTACCTGGGCCACTGTAAGCAGAATGCCTGGCCCAGGTCAGTGCTTCTCTGTGCCCACTTCCCAGCCTGCTCCAGGGCTCAGCACAGAGCTGTGTGTGCAGTACATGCCAAGCCATGGGCATCTATGGCTGACTGAGTAGCTGCTGTCCTCTGGAAGCATCAAAATGAGGAGCCCGCTGACATTCATAGATAGGGAGCAGGTGGCTTACTGCTCAGGGTCCTGAACACCTAAAACAAATCTTTCCCTCAAATTCTCAGAAGGAAACATATCCACAGAAGACAACAGTTACCCGCCCCCCCGCACCAAAAAAAATCTCCAAAACATAGCAAAACAGAAAACAAAATACACAAAGTACTTGAAAACAGTGGGCCTAGGCCGTGCGTGTGTGGAACCTCGGGCTCTGGGGGAGCTCCTGTCAGGTGAGGCGGGCCCACGTGGCTTCCTGCCTTCAGACATCAGGAGACCCGCCTGGCTTTCTTGGGGGGTGAGGAGAAAGAATAGTCTCTTCTACAGAGTCTTCCAAGTGAGAATTTGGGGGGATCATGGAAAAGACTCACTGCTTATTCAGTGGCCCTGTTGGTATTGGTCTCCTGCAGAGCTCCTCACACTCTGAGGGAAGTGACATCACCAGTCCCTAGAGGGGGGTTAAAGGGGAGGAGAGGAGCTCAGAGCATCCTTTATCCTCATGAGCCTATACTATCAATGTTTCCAAGTTTCACCGGGATCCATCTTTGACAGGATATGTTAAAAATTCACTTTGGCCTGGCTGAGTGGTTCAGTTGGTTCCTTCCAAAAGGTGGCAAGCTCGGTTCCTGGTCAGGGCACATACCTAGGTTGCGGGTTCAATCCACAGTTGGGGCATGTACAGGAGGCCACAGATAAATGTTTCTCTCTCTCTCTTCCTCTTTCTCTAAAATCAATAAAAACATATCCTCGGGTGAGGATTTTTTTTAAATGCCCTTTTTTATAGAGAGTGAGCATCTTATGTAGTGCTAAATTGGGTATTTCCATTGCCACCAAAGGTAGTGAACCAAGAACAAGAGAGGTGATTATCTCCTGAGAGTTTAAAATAAAATAGAGCTACAATCTTAATGCTGGACAGATAAATGTGAAAAGTCAGTTCTCAGTGTAGGAAAGTGAACCAGATAATGAAAAAAAATAAAATAAAACCCACTGAATCACCTTTTAAAAAAAAAAAAAGACAATTAAAATAATGGTCAGAAACCATATGATAACTATTACATTAATTAAAAAAATATTTTAAAACTTATAATCCCCCATGCTGGCAAGGCTATAGTAAAATCTTTATATCACACACTGTTCATGGGAGTATAAATTGGAATGATCCCGCTAGAAAGCAATTTGGCAATATGTATCATGAGTAATAAAAAGGTACATACTTTCTGACCCTGTAATTCCACTCTTGGGTATTCATCCCAGAGAAATAATCTAATACAAATGAAGGACAAAATTGTATTCAGGAAGATGTTTATTGTAATGTCATTTAGAATAACAAAATAATAATTGCCCAAATGTCCTGTATTTAAGTAAACTATGTACTTTCACTAAATGGAACATTATGAACTCATTAAAATAATGTTTACAATGATGATGCAATACTATTGGAAAACTTCTTAAAATATAATATAACCTATAAATAACAATGCAGAAAGTAGCAAAGTCATATTCATGCCATTGCTACATCTTTGTTCTTATATATAATTACTAGGTGCGCATGACAAACATTCATACATAGAACTAGAAAACATCATGGAAGAAATGAGAACAGCAGTAAAGATGCTGAGGTTTTTTTGTGTGTTTTTCTCTCTATTTTAACATAATTAATATTATTTAATACTATGGAAAGAGTATTTTTAAGGACAGAGCTTCATGGTCATTGGCTCAATTTAAATCTCAGCTCCATCACTTACTTGCTATGTGTCTTGCAGCAATCTACTTAACCTCTGTGAGCATCAGTTTCCTCATCTCTAAAATGGGGTTAGATAACTGCACTGCACGGTGAAAGTGTTGTGAAGATAAAATGAATAAATATAAATAAAGCATTTGTTGCAGAGTAGATGTTCAATTAAAGTTTTTAACATCTTAACTCTTTTCTAGAGAGGATTTACCAGTTTCATATATATGTGTGTATATGTGAATTGAAATAAATTAAAAATAGGTTAGGAAAGTTAGTCAAGGGAAAATAAGGGCCATTCAATAAATGTTAATTTTCCTCACTTTCCCAATTCTTGTCTGTTAGAAGTCTAATCCTATATAATAAAAGCCCAATATGTAAATCGACCCAATGGCAGAACAACCGGTGGAACAACTGGTGGCTGTGACGCACACTGACCACCAGGGTGCAGATGCTCAATGCAGGAGCTGCCCCCAGCCCGCAGGCCCCAGGCCAGCCAAGGCGGGTGCCAGCAGGGGCCCCCTGATCGCCCCACCGATTGCCCCACAGATTGGCCCTGATCACTGGCCAGGCCTAGGGACCCTATCTGTGCACGAATTTCATGCACTGGGCCTCTAGTGGGATATAAGAATATTCTGGCTGCATTGTTTAGAAATCAGAGATGAATGGTTTGTTTTTCAAAAGCAAAAGAAAGGGGAAAAAGAAACATCTCCCCCACCCCACTCTAAACACACACACACTCTCACACATCCCTCTCAGAAGACTTCAAGATGTGTCCCTGGAGTTCCAAGAAAATAACATTTTGGTCTCTTTTTTTTGTGTGGTGAACACATTTGCTTTCCCCACGTAACAAAAGGTATCATTTTACTTTTAATTATGGGTTGTTATTATGCATTGCTTTTATTTGGCAAAGATGTTTGTTTCAGGAAAATTAATTTAGACAGTTCCATTTTTCAAGCAACAATACCTTCTGTCCCAGGCTTACAAAGAACAATTAGATCTGGATTCTTTCCCCACAATCAAGCTGGCAACTTTTTTATGGAAAGTCGTGGTCAATCAGCGTGGAATGGAGCTTCCAGGAGAGCCGATCAAATGCGGAAAGTAGACTCTCATGGCCTGGCACTTTTACTTCCTGCCGTATCTATAACTCTGACATTGTGCGGAGGCATTACGCTAGCTGGGGAGGAACACAGATTAATGTTGCCTCACTTTCAGTGCCGGAGTTTTATTCTGAATGTCACGATATTTTCCACAGGAACTCCACAGTTTCGTGCAGTTCAGCAAACATGACTGAGGGCCTGCTCCGTGCCAAGTGTGGTGGCGGGAGCTGGAGACACCTGAATCACACAGCCTCCTTGCCCACAGAGCTTACAGTGGGTAACTCACAGATCATCGCAACCCACATGATGACATCTGTGGCCAAGGGTAGCATAAGGTGCTGAGGGGCCGTAAGGAGGCACCTAACCCAGCCTGGGAGAGGAGAGGCTTCCGGGGGGAGGGGGGTGATGGTATAAGGGAGAAGCCGTATATAGAGAAGTGGGAAGAAAAGCTTCCCACCCAAGGAATCTTGGAATTAAAAATAAAAGTGTTAACAGACTATGTGCCATTTACCCAGAGGTTATGTGCCAACCACTAAGCTAAATGCTTTACCAGTAGGTGGGTTGCTAAAGACATTTCATAGCATTTAACTGACTTGCCCATGGTCATTTAACCTGTATGTGGTGGAGACAGGTTCAGAGAAGGTAAATTATTGGCTCATACAGCAAGTAAGTGGGAAAGCTGGGGCCAGGTCACATAGCTTCTGGCTTCCACGTGTTTCTGATCCATTATTCCATTCAGTTCTTGCCGCAGGTTTGGGAGGAGCTGCTGTGAACTCTTTGCACACTTGCTGAATCTGAAGAATGGGGGAGAGGAGAGAGGCAGGGAGACTTTATTGAGCACTTTCTTGAGTATGATATTATAGGTTCTTTTTAGATATTCTCCCAACTCAGTAGGGGAGAGGAACCTGGATACCCTCAAAAAATCTGAAACTTCACTGTTTTATTGAGTTTTGTATATTATCTCTTAAAAAGGTATGGATTTATTATTATCCCATAATATAGGAATGCTTGTTGTAATGTAACAATTCTGAGTAAAATGATATTCCTGTTTAAAGTCTCTTTCATCCCCACTTTAGAAATGTGGAAGTGAGGAGGTTAAGAATGTGTCCAGGGGCATCACCCATGGCAGTGTGCAAGCCAGGACCGGTGCTCATTGTCCGTCCTTGGCTCTCGTCCTTGGCACAGTCCCGTGGCTTCTAATTCTGGCCCAGTGCTCTCATGACCCCACATTTCATCTCTGTGCTCCATACGCCTTATTCACGAGCCACGTGGGAGTCAGGTCTGCTGGTTCCAAACACAGCTCTGCTGTTCCACACAGCGTGACCCGGCCAGCTCCTATCCCCGCCAGTCCTCAGCCTACCCTTCCCAAGGACCCTAAGAAGAGATTTCCCTCAGACCTCAGATCAGGAAAGGCTGAGATTCCCTAACACAACTGTTTTTTGTTAGTGTGTTATTGTGGGTTTTTTTTCCTCTGAGGATCCTGGGTCTCTTGTCACTGAGTTTTCCTCTGTGCTTAGATTGCTAAAAGCTGAGCGCCAAAGTTGTGCCCCACCTCTAGCAAGTGAGCAGAGTACCTTAGGGCAGTGGTCGGCAAACTCATTAGTCAACAGAGCCAAATATCAACAGTACAACGATTGAAATTTCTTTTGAGAGCCAAATTTTTTAAACTTAAACTATATAGGTAGGTACATTGTTATTAACTTAATTAGGGTACTCCTAAGGCTTAGGAAGAGCCACACTCAAGGGGCCAAAGAGCCGCATGTGGCTCGTGAGCCGCAGTTTGCCGACCACTGCCTTAAGGTATTCATTGTGAGTGATGGCCTTACACCTCGAATCATCTAATTCCTCCTATTCCTATTTTTCTTTCTCTCCTTGTCTTTAGTTACATGGTTTTTATTTTGTTGCATTCTTTTATTGTAAGCTCCTTCAAATTCCTTTTTGGACTTAGTGTTATATTAGTATATAAAATAATCAAATGTTTAAAGAAACACCCTAACCAGTTTGGCTCAGTGGATAGAGCATCAGCCTGCAGGCTGAGGGGTCCCAGGTTCAATTCCGGTCAAGGGCATGTACCTTGGTTGTGGGCACATCCCCAGTAGGGGGTGTGCAGGAGGCAGCTGATCGATGTTTCTCTCTCATTGATGTTTCTAACTCTCTATCCCTCTCCCTTCCTCTCTGTAAAAAATCAATAAAACATATTTTAAAAAATGTTTAAAGAAACAAACAGAAAACAATGTTTCAGGGAGACGCCCTGACAGTCTTAAGAACCAAATGTCAAGCACAAATAGACCCATTAGCTCCCAGAGACAGAGGGTAGCCAGGCTTCATGGCCAACCCAGGTTCCTGTTCTTCTATTCTGTCTTACAAGTTAGCCCCACTTTCTCAGGGAAAAGTAAAATAGTCCCTCTCCTTTAGGAGCCATTTCAATGACCATCTCTTAAAGGAAGTCTTCCTGGTAACTCCTCAGTTAAAACCAGTTGAATCAAATAAGCAACAAGACATTGGAACTCTGAATAAATTCCTGGCTAAATTCCTCCCCTGCCTTCACTCACCACCCCACTCCCTTGCTTTTTTTAAACAATTTTTTCCTAGGCATCTGTGTGTGTGTTTTTAATTTTAAAAGATTTTCTATTGATTTTTCAGAGAGGAAGAGAGAGGGGAAAAAAGAGAGAGAAACATGGATGTGAGCATGCAACATCGATCATATGCCTCCTGCACGCCCCCTACCAGGGATGGAGCCTGCAACCAGGGCATGTGCCCCGCCCCAATGGGGAATCAAACCAACAAATTTCAGTGCATGGGACAATGCCCAACCAACTGAGCCATACCAGCCATGATTAGTCATCTATGTTTTCTAGGCACTAGATATAGACACAAATCCCTTCTTTCCACTCTAATGAAGGGGGCATGTGGGCAAACATTGCAGAACAATGTGGCAGGTGACTTCGAGTAGCTCCCTTCCCTCTGGACTCGGCTCACTTTTCTTTGAAGTAAAGTCCGTTGGGCTAGATGATCGCTAGGAGGCTATGTTATGGGATAGCCTCCCTCACTGGGGCTGGCTTTTGGTGACCTTAAGGGTGAAGAGTAATCACAGTTTTAAAGTATAAATTGGAGGCCTAAAAGACATATCTTTTAAACACTATAGTTTGATTCTATAAAAGAAATGTTGTGACTTAATCAAATATATTAACAAAGAGAATTGATCATCCTGTCACTTGCACTCATGACAAGCTAAAACATCACATTTACAACAAACTTCCTGCTGCCCTTTTGGAGATCAGGGAGAGGGAGAGTACAGAGAAGTGAAGAATATTCAGCTCCTGACCTGGGAGGGGGAAGGCAGAGTTAGGGGGTAGTACATGGAGAGAGGAGAGGTACGGGTGGGGAGAAAAGAAAGGCTAATATGTACACACCTAACTATAGTGTGGGATATGATTAAGTCACTTGGTGTATGGAGACCATCTGTCAGACACCTATGGGTTCTCTCCAGCCTCGGGCTGCACGTCACTTAGATGCCATGTCTGTTCTTGAAGGTCCCCGCATGGCTGGCATCACTGGAGGGGGGTGGGAAGCAGCAGTCTGTCCTGGCAGGCAGTCTTCCCTTGTGACTAACAGCCTCCCCTGCTGTTCTTTGATGCACCCACAAGTCTTTCCTCCAGAGCTGGGGGAGGTCCCGACCCCCAGCACAAGCCCCCATCTGCCTGGGGTTGCATGGCGTGTCATTGCTCTGCAGCAGGAGTGAGGGTTGCAGCTGTTTACCAGCCTCTAAAAATCTGAGCTACCTTCCACATGCAGCCGTTGGACACAGAGTGAGACAATGTCCACCCAACCAGCAGAGCTTAGACTATAATGGGAATGGCATTAATCAAACATAAACACGGGTAAATATAGCGTTTCAAACTGTGGGCACTGCGAGGGAAACGTAGGGAAGGTCACCCTGAAATTGCAGCTCCCGCCGCTGCCTGGTGCCGAGTCACCAGCCGCTTCCACTGCAGCCTGGGTTGCTCCCTCAGGGCTCCCCACTCACTGCTCACAGCTCTCTGAGCGCAGGCTTCAGCCCCAACAGCGTGGGCTTCAATCTAGTGTCTTCCACTTAGCAGCCACGACCTTGGGCAAGTAGCCTAACCTCTTGACCCTGAGCTTCATCTGTAAAAAGGGGTAGCAATGCCCGCCTCAAACGGTTGTAGGATTGGCTCACGTAGGTGCTCAGCGAATGGCAGCCGCTGTGGCCACTGCTGCTGTCAACCCTGCTTCCAGGATGTGCTTGCAGCTTCCAAGGCTCCTCCATCTCCACTCGCCCTGCTTCCCTGCCACCGGCTGCCAGAGAGGAACTGAGCGCTCCTGGAAGCCACCCGGGGAGAAAGCCACTTGCCCGCCCGGCTTCGCCAGTAACAGGAAGCTACAGGAGTAGGAGCTTCCCAGTGAAACATATTGACACAATCTCACATGTGCAGCCCCAGTTTTTGTCTGCTCCCCCCAGTCTGCTTCCCATAGAATTGAACCCCTATTTCACCCTCGAGTGATGTTCACTCTCTCCCTGCATACAAGGCTGATACATTTTCTGTTATCCAGGTGGGAGTAGGTACCCAAGAGGGAGGCTGAGCCTCAGCCGCTGCTCAGCTTCCCCTAGAAGGTGGTGGAGTTGGGGGTGCTTAGGGGTGGCATCCAGGCATTGGCTGATAGGCCAGGTGAGGCCTGAGGGATATTTTGAACTCTGGTCATGGTCCCTTCACCCACATTTTTCTGTGGAGCACTTACCATCGCTTAAACTAATTAGTATAGTACGAGGATTTGCTTGCTGTGTCTGTCTTCTCCACTTCACTTTAGCTACGTCTCTGAAGACAGGGGCTGTGTCTTTCCCTGCCCTCAGCAGCATGCCAGGTGCAGAGTAGATGCTCCACTGACACTTGCTGAATTACGAATAAATAAGCGAGGAGTCAGAGAGGGAAAGCACGGTGCGGTCTGTGCATTGCACAGCAGTTGTTTAGCGTGAGAAGGGGGGCCATGTCGAGGGTGGGCGGTGGTCAGTGCGCATAAGGTAGTGAGCTTTCCCGTCTGCACAGAGGCCCTGTCCCGTTTCAGTGGGGCGTGGGCAGGAGCTCCGGGCCTTGAGACAGTGCTTTCCAAATGCACATGCTCCCTACTCTGGTCCTCACAGAGGTGGCAGCTGCCCCTGCTCCTCCCCGCTGCTCCCCACTGCCAGGAGAGGGTCCGTCGTCTGCCTGTGGTGCTGACTGAAGTGTCAGGCCACCTTAACTGGTGAAGGTTTGGTTCTGAAAATAAAGGTCACTTGTTTATTTTCTAAATACGAGGTTATTTTAATATATACAAACTGCTTTATTAAATAGCGCATAAAACTCGTGGAATATCACACCCTCCTGGAATATCAAGCTAAGAATTCGAGTCTTTATCAGAAATGCAACGGGGATCGGTAAATTATTCTAAAGAAAGAAGTGAATTTAATTTTAGAATGAGCACTCCTGCAGCCAGTGAGGAGGCTAGAGGGGAGTGAGAGATCAGAAGCAGTGAGTTTAGAGGCGGCCAGCACCCTAAGGAACCAGCTATGCTTGGGGTAGGGCAGCGCATGAGATCCCTAGATGTGGAGAGAATGAGAATGGCTGGGGGAGGGGGGGGAAGTGCAGGAAAAGTAAGGGGCTGAGCCCCTGTGACCCCTGTTCCGGAGGGTGCTGATCCTCAGGCTTCCACAGGGACAGGAGAAGGCACAGAGATGACGGGTGCTCCTGTTTAAATCGTCTCCACTCTGTGCCATGAAAGGCTGACTTTTCCCCAAATAGCAATCCTGCATGCAGCGCAGAAAGCAAAACAGAACACGTAATCAGTGACTATTCTCTTCCACCACGCAGAACCCAACACATCAAACAGCCCCGAAGCTCCCGGAACACCGTGTCTCTTTCTTATTCTGAGCAGTAATTGCGATGCAGTTCGTGACCAAAATGAAAAGTCCATTTTTAACCATAGCCTCCCAATTACCCATCCAGATGAAGAAGGCCAAAGCCAAATTCTCTGTGGCCCAATCCTTAGGTCCCCAGGCAGAAACAGAAAGGGTTTTATGAAAAATTATGGTGTGTGTGTGTGTGTGTGTGTGTGTGTGTGTGTCTTGGGAGGGGGAGTTATACTAAAGACCTCTTCCCATGACCAGTTCAGTCTAGTTGTCACCTTGCTAACAGGTGATAAGCAGATCTTCATTGAATACCAGGTATTGATCAGGCATCGGGCCAGTCCTTGAGGAAGCAATGATGGCACAGCCTCTGCCCTCAGGGAGCTCACAAAGCCAGAGGAGAGGGTGGGGAGTAAACAGGCCAGGGAACTGCAATGTGATGGTGCTCTGATGGGATGGTCAGGGGGTCAGGACAAGATCCAGCCCAGCCCTGGCAGACCAAGAAAGACTTTACGGAAGAGGTGGCATGTGAGTTGATAGCTGAATAACAAGCCTGGTGAAGTAGGTTGGTGGCAGCATCGTTGTGCCCAGAAGAGGGAACAGTGTGTGCAAAGGCCTGGAGGTGAGAGCACAGCAACATGGGAACAGGAAGTGGACGGGCATGGCTAGAGCTTGGAGTCAGAGAACAGGAGATAGGAGGCGGTCGCGGAGGTCCTTAAAGTAGCGAAGATTCAGACTTGGTTCTGTAGAAGCCCTGGAGAGTTTTTAGATGTGCATTCTAGAAATCTTACTCCAGCTGTGATGTGGATGAACTGGAGGAGGCAGGAGTAGAAGCAGGGAGACCAGTTAAGATGCTGCTGTGAAATGCTAAATGCCAGGTGGTGAGAAGCCCAAAGTCTCAGCCAGAGGCAGGGTGGAGCGGAAGCCTGCACTCAGGAATCCCAGCTCTCAACCAGTGTGCTCCCACTTTGTCTGGGGACCGCTGTTCAGAACAGTTCTTACCCTTTCTCTCAGCTGCTCTTTCCTGTGAGGCTCCTGGAGTTGGTCTGCACTCCTCTTATGGATGGGCTCCCTAATTGCCAGGTATCCTAGGCAACATGCCTACGATGACACAGCTCAGAGATGACAGAACCAGGAGTCACCCCTTCATCTTTCTGATTTTGAGTCTGAAGCTCTTTCTACAAAATGCTTTCTGTAACTGCAGTCAGAGGGATTCATGGATGAAGAAGAGTATCTTCTAAGAAGAGGTTTCCCCAGATTCACATGCCTTTGTCTACATCACTAGGCTGCAGTAGCTGGGCCTTTCAAACTGCCTCCTTGTGATGAAAGAGCCAAGTGGTACCCTCCTGATGTCTTGCTGATTAATGCTACCTTCCTTGAAAAAAGGGACTAGAAACAAAATCACAGCAGTGAGAGCAAACATATCAGTTATGACAGTAAATAAATGTGACTTACACCCTTATACTTCAAAACAAAGACGTGGCCTGGGACCAAAAAAAAAAACACACAAAAACATAATATTGCATACGATTAAAACGTACTTCATTTTTTATATATAACTATGATCTCATTAAATATACACAAGCAAGAAAGATGACAAGAAAATACACCAAAATGCTAACTATGGTTCTCTTCTATTAGTGGGATTTTATTAAATTTCACTTACTGAATTTTCTAAAAATTTGGAAAATGACAAAAATAAGCATATTTGTTTTCATAATTATAAAATATTTAAAGATAGGTTATTTAACTTAGGACAATAATCATAGTTTTCATTGAGAATAAATTGAACCCATAAAAAATCTGAAATTCGTGGATGAGGTTTCTAATTGGCTCACCTTTCAGGACTTTCATTCTCGGGCCAGAGGTCAGTGACATTATATTAATGAAAGAGCTTCCACTGGATGCATGGGGGAATATGAATGACTCTTGGAGCAAGGATGCTGGCAGACAGTTCCTCGAGCATCCACTGTAGATGCTCTGGCCTTCCCAGCTGGCATCAAATTAAGAGATTGCTCCTATTGGCTTTGAAACACCCAACCCTCTATGGCCTTTATGGAGTCATGATGGAGCATTCATCCTATGGTGCTCAAGCACAGAAATGGGTTTCTTCATAATGTCCATGGGGCGCCACTCCTACTAGGGAAGGCTGGGTGCAGGGCTCATACACAGCCAGGAGGTCACACATCAACACCTAACTAACCCACTCTGGCATACCCACCCTCCTCCAAGACTCTATGAAATACCATATTGGCACACGTGGACACATTTCTGTCTAGGTGTGGAGTTCCTTCACTTGAAGAGAAATGCCCCACTCCTCAAAACACATACCACGTGTACACACGCTACAACACATGTGAAGGCCCTGCCTTCCTTGTACTGTAGCTTTTGGTTACCTAGTGGTTCACCTGCTAAGCTCTCATTCCCCCACCCCCACCCCTCAGGCCCTATCAGCCACCAAACCTCCTAGATCATCGACTTCATCTCCTCCATCTTACATCGCATATTTTACCTCTAGGCAGTTTGATACTGTATCTCCATATAAAAGACCCTTATCTCTCCGTTGGTAACTAATTATAACAATTTGGTAATTATTTACATCTAATATGCTCCCTCTATATAAAACTGATTGTACATTATTGATAAAATTCCACAAATCATGTGCCCTATTTTTACAAATGCCATAGAGTTTCCATTGGCAATCTCAAATGATTATACTAGGTAGACTAGGAAATTTTCCCGTTCATTTGATTCCTTTTATTTTTTTAAGAACTGTAAAGGAATTACTTGGATATCTCAGTTTTTTAGGTAAAAATTATTACACAGTGGTTCTCAAACATACACTTTTTCTTTTGCATATATAGCATGCAGATTTTTCAATTCCATCTAACTAATAAGAGGTACGGGTTAAAACAATAGCCTACACTTATCTGCTTGAGCCACTAGGTGGTGCACACATATGTCAGGGAACTAGGTTAAATGGGCTTGTGACCAGACCTAATTCATCACTACAGGACAGGTGGCACAGACAGTAGGAGGAGCTGTGGGGGTCAAGAAGAGACAGCAATCCTGTGGATGGAGGGAGTCAAAGAAGAAGATCTCCCAGAGGAGGTGGATAGGCAGCACTGCTAGCTGCAGAGACGGTGAGAGCAAAATTATAAAGGAAAGACCCCCCAAAGTTACAGCAGAGAGAAAGTCCTGGAGAGGAAGGAGCTTGTTTGCTTTCCATGCTCATTAATTCCTGCCTAACAGGAGTAGTCAAGTCATTTGAATTAGAAATCAAACATTCCTCCAGGCTTTGTGCTGGCACAGGAGACATTCAGATGAAAGGACATAGTCTTGTCTTTGAGTAAGGACCTTGTGAGAAACAGAAGGAAGCAGTCAATTAAGATAGAGCATGCTACAAAAGGTATGTTTTAAAAGATGCATTGGAAGAACAAAGCAAAATGCTCATTCTGCTCCGAGGAAGGGAGAAAAGAGGGTTCGGTTTGGTGTGCAGAGACGACCTCCTGGAGGTCTTGAGAAGTAAGAGGGATCTCCACAAAGATGGTGAGAGATTAAGCTGGGCTGGGAGCCAGCCTGAGCAAAGGCGTGGGGGTTTGAGAGGATAAAGTGGATTTCAGGAATGGCTTAGTTGAGTTTAAGTAAATGTTTACTGAGGGCTCCCCTATGGACTGTACAATAGATGTTCCAGAGCCTCAAGATGCCCCTCGACTAGTGAGGAAGACACGCATAAAAATTGAAACATAAAAGAAAGCTTAAAATGTGGCCCCTTTTAAAGTCTGACTGTCCTCTGAGCCCCTCATGTCCTGGCTACAGGGATTCTCAGGGAATCTCTGCACCAGAAGGGGGAGCCCACAAGCACAGTGTCTGGTTGCCTTTGACTGGAGTCAGGGAAGGTATCCCAGTCTCCCTCACTCATCTCAGAGTTTGAGGCCAGAGGCATAGAGCAAGTTATCCAAAGCCACACAGAGGTATGTCCAGGTATGTCTGCCTCCTGCCAGGTGTTCTTCCATTTTTCCCTGCTGGACCCTGGACACAGAGTCACCCTTCAGAGATAGCTCTGAATTGGGAAATAGACACTTTTCAGATAAATAGATCTTCATCGCCAACAGCAGTCATAAAGTCAAGCTGTGGAAAAATAGGAGGACACGTTGTGTGCTTTCCGCGTGCATGAGGAAAGTGCCCGGCCACACAGCTGGCCTCAGCAAAGGCAACTTGTACTGCTGGCCTAATTCTGTGTTTGGGGAGGAAGCGGTCTGGCTCTGGCGTTCCTTCTAGCCAATGGGCGTGTTTATTTCAGCATGAAGATATATGCTCACAATGTGGGCCTATGGCACCTTGGAATTGCTTTGTTTGCTTGGAAATGTCAACTGGAAGGAGCTATAAGCTGGCAGGAAATAGGGATGTGCAACTAAGAAGGCCACACAAGGACACAGACCTGCGTTTAGGCTGAGAAGTCACAGAAGCAGGGGTGGAGAGGTCTTGAAGAAGTTCTGACTTGGACAGGTCAAAGTTAAATGGAAGAGGAGGGTGACCACAAGAGCGAGGAGACTGGAGGCCAGGTCTTGTGAGGAAAGGACAAAGGAATTGGGAATAATTAGCCTGCAGAGAAGAAACACAGGTCTTCTTCTGCAGAGAAGAAACACAGGTCTGTCCAAACTGTTGTCATGGGGTGAGGCAGCTGGAAAGTAATGATGTTATAAGAAAGCAGGTTTCAACTCAGCTCAAAGTAGAGCTAGTGAGTTCCCCATCAAGAAAAGGGCTGAAACAGAAGCAGTTTGTACAACTAGTAGGGACATTACGGAGGGGATTCCTGTTTTGATAACAGGTCAGACTCAATGACCGTTGCGTTCTGAGCCTCCATAATTCAATGAAAAGGAAAGAGGTAGCTTATATAAACCAAGGGTCCCATGGCATATAATAATAACAGCATCGAAACTAAACATGTCTTTTTATTGAGCACCTATGAAATGCCTGGCATCGTCATAGTCATTTATGTGCATTGTCCTATTTTGGTCTTTCAAGCCAGGATTAGACTAACTGAATTCTGGCCCTGCCATTTAATGAAGATGTGGTCTTTGACAGATCATTTCTCCTCTCTGAACCTCATGTCCCTCCTCTGTACAATACCAATTCTGTAGGATTGCTAAGAGTATAAAAGGAAATGATATATCAAAGTATCTGGTACTGTGCCTGACTTACAGTTGGGACTCAAAAACTGTTGCTGCCTTCCCCTTCTGCTTATGCAGAATTTCAGGATGCCATTCTTGGAGAGAGATGAGATAAAGAGGGAAATGCAGGTAAGGTGAAATATGGCAAAGAATCCATTAGGTGAAATACCAGATAATCAGAATCTTTTGCAATGGGGAGCCTGTAGCAATGGTTCTCAAATTGGAGCTTTTTGGGCCCCTTTTAAGGAAAAAAAATGCATATTTTTAGTACTATTTATGTAAAATCAAATGTAGGAAAAAGAAAGAGGTAGACTGGGACTTAAGTCTTTAAGAGAGTTGCTCACCATTGCCCCACGCCCGACCACAGTACCCACTTTTCCATCCTCGGGTTCCTATGACACCCAACCCAGAACAGTTTCCCTACAAGTATGCTGTGATAGGGGCAACCCTCCCTAAACGTTAATCACCTCAACCCTTGGGGTACCCCCGGCTAGTTGCCTCCGAACATATATAGTCTCATCCATCTGGCTTAGTGTGCCCAACAAATACTACTTTCTTTGAATGTTGTGTGGTACAAAGAGATGAGGATTCAGTTAGAGAAGAAATAGTTGGATCATCAGTAATTGGAATTGTCATAGCATTGCTGAGCAAATTCAAGTAAAGTAGCCCAGGAATATCTTGGTTAGAAAGGCGTATCAGGAGACTAACAGTGATGTAAGGACCCAAGACAAAGAAAATCGCCAAGATGTCAGCCACTTACCCAGTGTAGCAGGTGTGAGCAAAGGCAAATGAGCCCGTGGCTTTTCCCGAAGCACAATACAGGTTTGACTGGAAGACCTCAAAGACCCACTTAGCTCTGACCATCCAAGGACAAGCAGAAAGCCGCCCGTTCCCTTTGTCTCTGCAGAATCATGAGTGAGCACCAATTTATCTACAATGTACCCTGTTGACCTGCTAAGCACAAGTCGGTCTCTGGCTCAAATCAGGGCTCTCACAATGTGTTTTCTTTTGCAGCAACAGCGGCAGCTTGATCTCCTAACAATAACCAACCCCGGTGAGTAGATGTGGCCATTGTGCTTCGGCTTTTCCCTTATCTCCCAGAGTGCTGTCCGATTGTCTATCCAAATGCAGCTCCTGCCTGCCTCCTCTGATTCCCCGAGTGGACAGCAAAATTCTTTCGTGCCGTGGACACCCCTTCTCCCCTGACCTTCTGTCCCACAGGCTGCGCCTTTTCTCCCTCCCAGCTCTTGCTGCCTCCTCTTGACTCTGCTGATGGCCAGGCTAATGCTCGGATGTGGCTGCATATTCCAGGGTCAGGTTCTCAAATCACTCAATGAACTCAAGTGTCAAAACAGTGTTCTGGCCTCCTGAGAAATAAGTTTTAAAGCCATGGGGACTGCCTGTAGGTGGCATGGGATGGAAGGAGGATGGCTCATGAAGAAGGATTAATCTGGGAAAGTGACCAGCTTTGGTCTGTGCTGAGGGTCAGGATGACTTTTCTCGTACCTTCGTAAGGAAAGGTCGAGGTCTCCAATACAGCTGTGGCCATGGCAGTAAAAGGCCCTTTCTTCCCCCTAATCCTGGCATGTAGCCTAGAGAGAGATAGAGCTATTTAGTTTTGCCAGAAAGGGATTTTAGTTTAGTTTGAGAGGCAACTGGCCAACAAGAGATGCTGTTCTCTCTTGGGATCCAAGGAAGTGATGGTGCCAGCAGGGTGAAGGAGCATTCAAGAGTAGCTGTGGTGATTCATCTTCATTCATTGGTGATAATCAAAATATTTAACAGCCTGGTGACCCCCTGCTGTGTTAGACTTTACACTTGGTTTACTGGTCTGTGGGGAGATGGGGTCCTGGGAGAGGGGCCAGTGTTGCAGAGTGGTTGGTTGTATGGCAGGGTTAGCGGGCTCTGGGTGGCTAATTGCCAATAAATATGGAGATATGTCAGTATTTCAGTAACCAGTAGTCCTGTTCCATGGCATCCCTGCCTTCCATCAAGCTTGTTATGCAGTTGGCTCTCCTCCAAGGAGACTGAGAAAGTGCCCTCTGCAGGCTCCATCCCAGCACAAAGGCTCTCCTTCCTCTGGTCTCTGTAACTGACATCTATGATAGTGACAGCAAATGTAAGCTGGGTCCACCCAGTTCAGGAGACCTTGCTGCATTTCCACCAGAGAGAGCTTTTTGAACTTGGGACTTTAGAACAAAGATGAATGCATTTGAATAATGTTTAATCTATCCATAGAATGAGCTATGTTTAACATAAATTCAAAATCATAAGCTAATATACATAGAGTGGCTCAGTCAATAGTGTGACCTTCCAGTTTCTCCCACTGAGCTGCTGGTGAGGGACTACCTTTGTTCCATCCTGTTTGGTTCTCTCTGTCTTATCCTGCTCCACATGTGCCGACCCAGGTCACCTGCGTTCACCTCCTAGTCTTATTGGGCCACACCCTGTAATGGTGCCAAAGTATGAACTGTAGAGGGTTCTTGACCTGTCCGCAGTTGCTTTACAAGAAAAGTTTCAGGCCCTGTTAACTGCATTTCTTTTGCGCTAGCTCCAGCTCTTCCCAGCTGCTAGTGCACAGATTCAAGCAATAGCATGACTCCCAGTGCACTGCTTTGGGGCATCTATGGACTTACAAAATGCTAAGTGCTGCTGATTTAGAACAGTCTATAATTTACTCTACTTTTAGATGAGAAAAGATGTGTGTTATGGCACACTGGTCTACTGTAAGTAGGCTAGACTTGTGTGATGTTATGGGATATACACCTGGACACATTGTTCCACTCAGCTCTCTTAGGCACCAGTAGGACCTGAGGAGCTGGATCCCCAGAGTGGTAGGTAGGCTTACTCCAGCGTGCCAGACAAATAGGATCCGTGTGCGCCATGACTCGGAAAGCTTAGGAAGTGCCATTAGACCTTGTATTATCTGGACAACTCTAGTCCATGCAAGAAGCACTTTCCTCTGTTGTTATTAGCTGTCTCTGACTGTTAAAGTCATCCCCCGCCTCCCCCACCAGAAGCTGCAGCAGCCTGCAGTGGGCCTCCTACCTCTGGGACTGCAGTGGGAGGTCCTGGCTTGTCTGTACTCCTCCTAGTCCCTCCTCAACACAGAACTGCAGTCTGATGCTGCCATTCCTCATAGACCGAGTCTTTGAAACTGCTGGTGGGGGTTTGGGAGCCTTTTCAAACTGTGTTATCTTCTTTATACTCTTATTTTCTCTATTGTGAATAATTTCATATATACAGAAAAGAGTGGAGATATAATGAACAGCCATTTACTTCCCCTCTCCCCCAACACCTTGGCTTTATCATATCAACATTGTGCCTTTTATGCCAGTGGGTCTCCTATTTTTAAAAATGTGTAAATCTGGTTGAGACTTTTCTCTATGAATACCTGACCCCATCTCTCTCCCTCACCCTATAGTTAACCACTGTAATGAGTTCAATGTTTCTTCATACTTATGTATCCAATTATATAACTGGTGTTCTTTTACAGATTCCTTCAAATGGTGTCACATTATAGAGTTACTCTGTGAATTTTCCTCTGCTCTTTATTATATTATAGAGACTCATTCATATAGATACATATAGCTCTGCTTCATTCATTTTAACTGCTATATGGTATTCTACAAATGATTAGATCACAATTTACTTATCCATTTTATTGATCATAATTTGGAATATTTCCAGTTGTTTTGCTACTAAGCATTTTTGTGCATCTCCATTTATGCATAAGTATGAGAATTTCTCTAGGTCATATAGCTAGGAGAGGAATTACGGAGTATATGCATTTTCAAATATATATCCTTTTTATATATCCTAATATATAAAGCACTAGGGGCCGTCACGACTGAACAGCAGGGGGTCCGCAGTGGGGGCAGGGCCGCGATGGAGGCCTCTCAATACGCCAGTGCCTCCGGGGTCTGGTTCAAGTCCCGGATTGTGAGAGGGTGAGTAGCCTCTAGTTTACTACATAAAGGCCAACTGTTTTCTAACATAGTTCAACAAAGTTACACTACACTTCCAACAGCAAAGTATAAGAGTTTCCATTTCCCTGACTCCCAAACATGGAATTGTGGGACTTATACATTTTTACTAGTCATCATAAAAAATGTGAAATGGTACCCCGTTGCTTTGATAATATGTGTTTCCCTGATCACTGGTGGGGGTGAGTATCTTTTCATACATTTATTGTCCATGTTGATTTATTCTTCTGTGAAATGACTTTTCATAATTTTTATTGTTTTTTTTAAATTTTTATTTATTTGTAGTTCCTTATCATTCTGAACAACAATACTATTTTGTCATTTATATGCATTGCCAATATCCTCTCCCAGACTGTGGCTTGTATTTTTCACTTGATTTATGATACAGTTTGATATATGGAAGGTTTCTAATTTAATGTAGCAAAATGTATCAATCTCTTGCTTTATGAGTCTGTTTTTGTGGCTTATTTAAGAAATACTTCCCTCCCTAGAAACCTATATTCTCCTGTATTTACTTCTAAGAATTGTCAAGTTTTGTGTCACATGAGTCACATGAGCACTTTTATTTATTCTCTATTATTCCATAGGATATGGGAGAAAGCAAGCTTTCAGCTGCTACTGCCTGATCCTACATCCAGATCTTAGCAAGCTAGTGGCCTCAGGATCGTTCATCCTTTCACACTTCTGTGCATTTAGCTTCATGCAGATATCTCTCTCACAATGGAGCCCAACTAGGTATTTCATTTCTTTTGATATGTTATTCAATATTACTATTTGATGGAAATGCATCAGCTTATTGAAGCAAGAACTTATGTAGCCATTTGACCCAGAAGTCCAACTATAGTTTCTTCCTTACTTTTTGGAAATTTTATTCTCCTTATAACCTAATCAAGGAAGAAAGGCAGTATGAGGAAGTATTATTTTCAATCCAAGTAAAACCCTAACCACCAAACTGAGAAGAGAAACTGTTATTTTCTGCACATGTATATACATATATATATATATATAATTTTCAAAATAAAGTTAGAATGATACTATATAAACTGGGTTTTTGGAATATAGTGTGAACATTTTTCAACGTCATCAAATATTCTTCAAGAGCGAATTTTTTTATTGTTGACAGTATTACAGATGTCTTCCATTTTCCCTCCCCCTTTACCCCTCTACAACCAGCCCCTACCCACCCTACCCCCAGGTCTTTACCACCCCATGGTCCATGTCCCTGGGCTATGTATATAAATATATAAATTCTTTGGTTTATCTCTCCTCCTACCCCCACCCCTATATGGAGGTATGTCAGTCTGTTCTATGCCTCCATGCTATGAACATAGAGGTACATATATTCCTTGTGATTGGTGTTTTAGGGTTTTTAGGATATATTTCTAGAAGTGGGATCACTGAGTCAAAAGGCAGTTCCATTTTTAATTTTTTGAGGCAACTCTGTAATGTTTTCTTCAATAGTGGCTGCATCAGTCTGCATTCCCACCAACAGTGATTTAATGTTCCCTTTTCTCCACATCCTCACCAGCACTTGTTGTGTGTTGTTTATTGATGATAGCCATCCTGACAGGTGTGAGGTGATATCTCGTTGTGGTTTTAATTTGCATTTCTCCGATGATTAGTGACTTTGAGCATTTTTTCATGTTTCTTGGCCATTTGTATGTTCTTTTTGGAGAAGTGTCTACTCAGATCCTCTGTCCATTTTTAATTAGATTGTTTGTCTTCCTTCTGTTGAGTTGTATGAGTACTTTATATTCAGATCCTCTGTCCATTTTTTATTAGATTGTCTTCCTTTTGTTGAGTTGTATGAGCACGTTATATATTTTGGAGATTAACCCCTTATCAGATGTATCATTGGCAAATATGTTCTCCTATGCATTGGGTTCCCCTTTCATTTTTATGGTGGTGTCTTTTGATGTGCAGAAGCTTTTTAATTTGATGTAGTCCCATTTGTTTATGTTTTCCTTTGTTTCTCTTGCCCTAGGAGATGTATCAGCAAAAATTCTGCCACCTATGATAACTGAGATTTTACTGCCTATGTTTTCTTTTAGGATTCTCATTGTTTCATCACTTACATTTAAGTCTTTTATCCATTTTGAGTTTATTCTTGTGTATGGTGTAAGTTGATGCTCTAGTTTCATCTTTTTGCATGTTTCTGTCCAGTTTTCCCAACATCATTTGTTGAAGAGACTGTCTGTATTCCATTGTATGTTCTAAAAGGGAATTTTATGTAGTCAAAAAGCATTCTATTATACTTTAATCACCCTGTTGGATAGTAAATCATCTCCAGTTATTTAATTGTAAATAATACCACAAAGAACATTTTAATATAAAGATTTTTGTGTGCATCTCAAATTATTATTTTTTGGGGGAAAAAATCTAGAATGAGAATTACTAAAAAATATACATAGTTCACTAGCCTAAGTTACACTGAAATAACAATGACATCAAAATTGTAGGGGCTTAGAAAACAAAGGTTTATTTTTCACTTTAGTTACATGTTCCACCTGGCTTGGCGTCAGCCTACTCTACATCATCTTCACTGTGGCACCTGGCTGACCAAGCACCTTCTGTTTGAAACATTGCTGGGTGTCTTAGTTTGGGTTCCCTAACAAGCAGACCTTGAGAAGATTTAGTGCAAGTAGTTTATTTGGGGGGTGATCCCAGAGACCTTGGTAGGGGTGGGTAAGTAATACAGGAAAAAGAAGAAAGCCAAGAAAGATTTGTTAGCAAGCAAGCTACCACAGCATCAGGACTTCAGCAAACTGGGGAACCATGGGAATCAGTGTGGAAAATACATGTCAGAATTACCCCTCTGAAGAGCAAAGGAATGGGGTTAGTGGTGGGTGTGCTAAATCCCCGAGACAGCCAGACTGCTTCATGTGTGGATGTAGCAGGTTCCGGTAGCCAGAGAAAGCCCTCCAGAGAGATTTGCAGGTGTCAGCAATTGGACGTAATTGCACATGTGCAGAAATAATAAGTGCAGGAAGGTATGTGGGATTGTGGGAGGGTACTGACGGCCCCTGCCATGTGGGTTATCTTGACAGAGGGAAATAGAGCCCTAGTGAGTCATGCACCTGCTCTTAAGAAGTTTTAGAAGGTGTCATTTCTGCCCAAATTTCCTGGGTCAAAGCAAGTCGTAAGTCTACTCATACATTCACAAAGGTCGAGATGCAGAATCTTATCACAGGGAAGGGCACTGCAATGAAGGAGCTAGAATATTTGGCAATGATAAATATACGTTATCGTACTTCTAGAAAGATTTTTATGTTCCTACCATCAAGTGAAAAGTGCTGTTAATAGCTTTTTAAAGGAACAGCTTTATTGAAATATAATTCACATTATAAAATTCATCCTTTAAAGTACATTTAGTAGTTTTCAATATAGTTGCAGTGTTATGCAACCATCACCAGAAATTTCAGAAATTATCATCACCCTAAAAATAAATTCTATACCCATTCCCTCCCCTATCGGTCCCCATTTCTGCCTCTCCCATGTTCTGACCATCACTATCTACTTTCTATCTCTATGGATTTGCCTATTCTGGATATTTCATATAGTTGGACTTGTACAATATGTGGTCTTTCATGACTGTCTTTTTTTTTAATTTAGCAGAATGTTTTTAAGATTTATCTGTTTTATAGCATTTATCAATACTTTAGTCCTTTTTATTCCTGAATAATATTTCATTGTCTGGCTATATCATAATTTGTTTATTCATTTACCTATTAGACATTTTGGTTGTTTTCATTTGGGGGTTATTATGAATAATGCTGCTATAGACATTTGTGTACAAGCTTTTGTGTGAACATATGTTTTTAATTCTCTTGGGCATAAAGCTAAGAATGGAATTGTTTGTTCATATGGTAAACATTAGGATAAACATTTTGAGAAATGGCCAAACTGTTTTCCAAAGTAGCTGTACCATTTTACATTCTCATAAGCAATGTTGGAAGGCCTTCAGTTTCTCCACATCCTCTCTGACACTTTTAATTGTCTGCCTTTTGATCATAACCATCCTAGTGTACATAAAGTGGTATCTCATTGTGGTTTTGATTTGCATTTCCTTAACGACTAATGATGTTGAACATATTTTCATGTGCTGATTGGCCTTTTGTATATCTTCTTTGGATAAATATTTAACCATATTATTTCTCATTACCCATTTTTAATTAGGTTATTTTTAGCTTTTTATTGTTGAAATGTAAAAGTGTTCAAATACATAATCTGGGTATAAGGTCTTTTATCAGATATATGATCTGAAAATATTTTTTCCTGTACTGTGGGTTGTCTTGTCACTTACTTGATGCCCTTTGAAGCAAAAAAGTTTCTAATATTGATGAAGTTCAATTTGTCAGTTTTTTTCTTACGTTGCTTGTACTTTTGGTATCATAGCTAAGAAAACATTGCCTAACTCAAGGTCACAAGGAGGTACTCCTATGAGTTAATTTTTTTTATGTGACATGAGGTAGGAGAACAAACTACCTCTTCTGAATAGAGCTGTCCAGTTTCCCAGCACTGTTTGTTGAAAAGATTGTTCTTTCTCACATTAAATTATCTTGGCATGCTTGTCAGCTGGTCATAGCTTTTCCATGGCATCGACTAAAAGGTAAGCACTTGGGAAGTATCTAATACTGACGCTAGGTGCCAAAGACATGCCAAGTGCTTTACATATATTTCTGACATAATCCTCCCTGCTATCCCATTATATGTATCATCTTTCCTGCCTTGTGGATGAGAAAGGAAGGTGCTTCATGTTTAGGTGAACTGCCTACATGCACACTTACTAAGTGACAGAGTCAGGATTTAAATCTAGATCTGTCTGCTTCCAAATCCTTTGTCTTTTCCACTGCTCCATATAAATATGACCCCATTTGTGACATTGGCCCACAGACAGAGTCCCCGCTGCCCCTTGCTGGGAGGTGGAAAGCCTGGGGTATCAGGAAGAGCATGACCACCGGGACTTTTCCACCCACTAAGTTACATCCTGAAGAGACATTTGATATCCTAAGATATCATGGAAACCTCCAAAAATTTGCAGCTAGATTTGTTCCTGATCAAAAATATCCACTAAATTGTTATTTTTAATTTCCTTAGAGTTGTTAAAATAATAATTATGTGAAATGGCAGTAGACTGAGACTGCTGACCATTGCATGACAATTTTAGCCTTTGTCTCCAATTAAAGTCCCTCAAGAAGTAAATTTAGCCCCTCTGGAGACAAAGGGAATTGGAGAGGCCAAACTGGTTATTATTACCTGCCTCATGGCCATTTTTGGAGCCACCCAGGCCCATGGAGCCAGACCAGAGCGGCCAGAACCAGGAGTGAAGCCAAGTCAGAGGACTCTTGGCTTCATAGCCCGAAAGCTGGCAGAACAATGGATATACATGGAGAGAATGGTTCAAAACACACACACATCATTAAAGTAACTTTAAAGAGATCTTTAGAGAAGAAAAATAAATTCCTCCTAATCCTACAGCCTTAGCACAATACAAAATCTAATTCCATTTATACATTTTCCTTTTCAGTTCTTGTCTATATGCAGAAACATATTTACATAATTGCAATCACAGTAAGTTTTATAGATACCTTTTTTCACTTAACAGTACTTCATAAACAATCTTCATGTTGCTATGTAGTTTATAAACTTACCGTCTTTTTATAATAACTTTCTCTATTAAAAAATTGCACATGCCCATGGTACAAATTTTGAAAAGCATAGAGAAGTTATAAAGATGAAAATATCAGTAATCTCCCAGAGGCAATCACTGTTTAAATTTTAAGACATTTACTTCTTTGCTTTTTTTATGCATGTATAATTTTGTTTTACATAGTTTAGATCATATAGATATAAAATTTTACCCTGATTTTTCACTTAATATTACAACATAAGTATCTTCCCATGCCAATAATTTTGGATATTTAACTTGATTCTAGTTTCTCAATCTTATGAATAATTTATCAACTTTTGTGTATATTTTTTGTCTACATTTTAGGTTATTGTCTTAAAATAGATTACTAGGGATGGACTTACGAGATCCATGAGCATTTTATGAGCATTTTAAAGGCACACTTATTTTTAGAAGCTCTTGTATCTTCCATCTTTTATGTGTAGCCTGGTTTATAAAAATATGTGTCCTATTGTTGTGCATTTGTGTTATTTCCAGATGTTTTTCTCTTATAAATAACTCAAACATAAAATTATTTGTGAAAAAAAAAGCTTTTTACTTCTTTTGCATACATTTTTTTATACTCAATATTTTTAAAGTGGATTTACTGGGCCAAAGAGCATTAATATTTTTAAGGAATTATTGTGTCTTGTTGCCAACTCATTTTCCAGCAAGACTGTATCAATTTACACTCCCATCTCCATTCCCCAACCTCCATCCACCTCATGTCAGTAGTGAAAAACAATAGCATGGGGTGTGATTCAGAAAATGTATTAAGTCTATGTAAACAAATCCCAGAATCTGAGAAGCAGATAAAGGGAGGGAGAAACATGCTTGTTCTCAAGGTCCCCAGGAGAAAACCTGAGTAGTATGTTTCTAGGATGATTTTCCTGGGAATGTATGTAGGATGCCATATCCCAGGACTTGGGTATGGAGGTTAATGGGAAGCGATTAAGGGCCCTATTTTGGAACATCCAGATGGGTGGGCTGAGCTCTGAATAGGGGAATTTGAAGGCATGGTGCCCAAAATCACCATAGCTGACCAGCATGAGGGAGGTCAGGTCAGGAAGGAGCTGACAAGACATTGGCCATCAGATGGAATGCAGGCCCTGGACAGAGAGGAACTGGGATTCAAAACATGAAAGGTAAAATTAAGGTATAGGAACTATATAAGTAGGATTATTTCATCTCAACCTAAATTAGATTAATTAAGCAAAAATAGGTAATTCACTGGTTCATGTAATTAGGTAATCCAGAATTAAGTCTGCCTTTCTGTGCATCTTGATGTAGGAGTAATGGGACCCTGTCTGTTTTTCTCCTCTCAACTTGCTCAGTGTTGACTCCATTCCCAAACCATGTGTGGTCTTATGATGGCAGAACTTGCTTCCTCCCAAATTCTAGTCCATTAGGAAAAAGCAAGAGACTCTCTGACAGAAGTCCCAGCAGAATCTCTATTGCTTCTTATTCTGTGGTTGGGTCACTCATCTTTAAACAAGTATCAGTATTCAGGGAAATCTGTGCTGATTGGCTGAGCGTTAAATTATGAACATCATACATGAAACGGAGGGATAAATTGGGGACTGGAATTACCTGGATATAGCCCAAAATCACATGAATTTTTGCAGTGACTATCTCAGTGGTCAAGCTAAGACAACTATAAGGTCTGAGAACAGAGCAAACATTGGTCTGTTATGTAAAAAGTACTTCTATCCAAAAAGCTGGGCCTAGCAGGAGCTCCACAGCTGGGATCTCTGGACACTGACAGGACTCAGCACCAGGTGGGACTGGCACCCAAGGAGGGCTGCCTGGTTAAAGCTAGAGCCACATCAGTGTACACGGGCATTGAGGGCAGGTCCGTTCAGATTTTCTATTTCTTCCTCATTCATTCGGAATAGGTTGATGTTTCCAGGAATTTATTTTTTCTAGGTTATCCAATTTGTTGGTATATAATTGTTCATTGTAAGAAGTATCTGAATCTGCTCCAAATGAACACAAAAGCAGGCATATGCTCTTTAAATTCTTTTTTATTTATTTACCTATTTGTTTATTGTGTATGTGTTTAGCAGCAAAGTATAGGTGGAAGAGCAAGGGATTTGTAGTACATAATACATACATTATGTGTTCAAATCTCACCTCTTCTACCTTGGGAAAGTCTATAAGCTTTTCTGTGCCTTACTTCCATTTTACCATCTTTATAATATCAAAATGATAATAACACTCTTTAGAATTTTGTGAAGATTAGATATGATATATGTAAAGTAGCTAGCATAGTAAAGTGCATGACCCATAGTAGACTTTAAGTAAACTTATTATTGTGATTACATTGCTTCATGACAAATTACCCCAAACCTTAGCAGTTTCAAACAACAATAATATTTATTATCTCACAGTTTATGTGAGTCTGGAATCTAGTAGCAGCTTAGCTGGATGGTTTTAGCTCAGGATCTCCCATGAGTTGCAGTTAAGATGTCACCCAAGGCTGTGGTTATTGGAAGGCTTGAGTGGGACTGTAAGATCATCTTTCAAGATGACTTACTAACATGGGTGTAAATTGGTGCAAGTTTTAGGCAGGAGGCCTCAGTTCCTTGCCACATAGACTTTTCTGTAGGGCTGCTTGAGTATCCTCACAACATGGCAGCTGACTTCCTTCAGAGTGACTAATCCAGGAAAGAGCAAGGTAGAAGCTACAATGTCTTTTGTGATATAGCTACACAAACAAGCCTATTCATCATAGGAGGAGAATATACATGGGCATGAATACCAGGAGGTGAGAATCATTTAGGGCCATCTTGGAGGCTGGCTAATGCTAACGATTATGATTATTAATACAGAGAGTCCCTGTTTCATGATGGCTCAACTTAAGAATTTTTGTCTTCACAATGGTGTGAAAATGGTACACATTCAGTTGAAACTGTATTTTAAATTTTGGTCTGTTCCTAGGCTAGAGATATGCAGTATGATACTTACTCATGATGTTGGACAGGGGCAGTGAGCAACAGCCCCAGTCAGGAACATAATCATGACGGTGAACAACTGGTATTCCATAGTGTACTGTGTTACCAGTGTTTTTAGATAGTGTGATCTGAACACATGTAAGGTAAGCTAGGCTAAGCTATCATGCTTGGTAGGTTAGATGTATTAAATGTGTTTAGACTTATGATCGATACTCATGATGTTGGACAGGGGCAGTGAGCAACAGCCCCAGTCAGGAACATAATCATGACGGTGAACAACTGGTATTCCATAGTGTACTGTGTTACCAGTGTTTTTAGATAGTGTGATCTGAACACATGTAAGGTAAGCTAGGCTAAGCTATCATGCTTGGTAGGTTAGATGTATTAAATGTGTTTAGACTTATGATATTTTCAACTTATGATGGATTCATCAGGACTTAAACCTAGTCTAAGCCGAGGAGCACCTATACTGTCTTTGGTTCCTTTAGACACACTTACCTTTTCTTGCTCCTTCAAGGATACTCTCCTTACTCCCAAGATATATGAATAATGGCCCCACTTTTTAAGATTGGCAGGGTTTTCTGAGAAAAGTACTGAGAATTGTCTAGCTACTGTTTCTTCCATAAACAAATAGCTCCATTTGTCCACCTGTGCCTTTCTATCCTAACACAGCCCTAAAGTGTAAGGGCCTTTGCCTTGATCATGAATGAATATGAGAAGTGGTTTTGACTCACTGAACTAAGACATGTAAGCTCTCTCATTTAGGAAAAAAAGTTTTGTACCCCAGTACCCAGTTTTCAGTTTATGTCATAGCCCCTTGCATTCTTAGTAAATGGGTGTTTGGCAGCCACTGAGTTGAGGCAAGGTATGTACTTGAATTTTCTAGATACTAAGGACACAGAGGCATGTCAGAGAGGGTGGTGCTCATCTTTCATGTGCTGACCTACAACATCATCAAGGAGAGGAATGAGGATAGGCTTGAGGAATGTGGGTATTTTCTCTTAAGATTTACTGACTTGCCATTACCAGTGCTTACTCAGCACTACTGGGAGAGAAAAATAAAGTGTCTCTATAACAACAACAAAATAAGGGAGGGAGGGGGGAGAGAGAGAGAGAGAGAGAGAGAGAGAGAGAGAGAGAGAGAGGAGAAAGAAATAGGAAGAAATTCTAGATACTGTGCAGCAGAAATTTTGAGATCAGCTAGGCCAGGTTCAAATCGCAGTTCTACCATTTATTCTTACTCTTTATATAATTGGGGTTGTATTACCAAAATACAACCTCTCACAGCTTTAGCTCTCTCATCCCTAAAATGGGGTTAATATCATTGACCTCATAGGGTTATTGCATTAGATGAGATAATGCATCTGGCACACATCAGAACCTTGGAAATGCTGTTAGGAAATCCTTTGAGGATGGTCACCACAGAAACCTGTTACTTTTCTCACTAACCTAGCCCCAGCATATGAAATTCCATTAGGGTCTGTGTTTGGCACTTGCAGTGCAATTCCCTTTCCTCCAGATGATGGCTTAATCATTAGCTTATAAGCCCGATAAACTTCTTAACAGGAACTGAAAGGCTAAAGGGAGTCGGCCCAGCTTATCTGTGTCCCATTCTTGGTTGGATGGATGGATGGATGTCCTTCAGAAGGTTTCTTTTCTGGTAAAGATCATACAGAGACTGGCTTGTTAGAATTTTTAATTGCAATGATGAAAAGAGAACTGGTGGTTTTCAGCTGCGTTTAGGGGAAACAAAACTTGCTTATTCCATATCGAGTGCCATGAAATTAGTCTGTGAGGGAGGTGGGCTCAGTTCCAGCTTTCGCTGGTGCACTGGGAAGCATCTTACATCACTTCCCTACAGGCTCAGAGACCCGATCTGATGACTCCCTCCCTCCCTTGCTCTGGCCTCTGCCCATGCTTTGTTCCCTAGAGTTACAACAAGAGCTATCTCAGGAACATGCTCATGTTGTTTCCACTAAGTCCTCCACCCTGATTCTCTCTCAGCTTTTCTACTCCAAATTCCTTGACCTGTCTTTCCTCCCTGAAGGTTCAGCTGAGAGGTATCCTAACCACCCTCTCTTCACTAGAGGGAGCACCAGCAGCAATAGCAATGGCCACCGTTACTGGCTTTGATATAGTATGTTACAATGTCAAGGTGATTTTACCTCCAATACTTTTTTAAAATAACAAAACAACCCCATGAAGTGGCATCTTTACCTTAGAGAAATGGAAAGATTTGCCTAAGTTCACAAAAGCTTGTAGTTAGAAAAATCAGAGCTTGAACCCAGGGTTTCTGACTCAATATCCGATGGACTTTTGACTTCTCAGGTGCAGATTCACCCAGAGTTTGCAGAGATTGTAAAAGAAAAACTGAATGAGAAAAGGGCCCATTTACCACAGAAATGAGTGTTAGGATGAGGGCCTGAGACAAAGGTCAGGATGCAGAAAGTTCAGAACAAAAGCAGACACTCATCCCCACCACTTCTTATTATCTACTCTTCCTGCCTTTACTTGGCTTGAGCCGGAATTCTCCTGGGATCTGGCAGGCTGCCAGGCCAGCTGAGAGGCCTCTGTAGAAGGCATGGGCTGCCGGACCCAGAACCAAGTCAGTCATCACTGCCTCCTGAGCTCAGAAATCCATCGATATGCTTTCCTGGAAAATCCTTCATTCATTTGTCCTGAAAGAATCGTCCCCCTGATTGCTTGTTACAATTACCCAAGGTTTTGTTTGTTGTTTTGGGGCTGATTAGTCCTAGAAACTTCTGATAGGGGCTGTTGGGAGAGTGTTCTAACCAGGAGAGGGGCTATGGTGCCAGAGAACGATGACAACAAAAAGCATTTTGAAGGGTTATGCAGTGACTGAACCAGACAGAGAGTCCAGTATGACTGTCAGACCAAAATAGTGGGGACCAGCGAAGGGGAGAGGGGCTCACTGCGCTGTCCACAGACTGTGCAGTGTGCTGACTGTGCACAGCCAGATAAATGTAGAGATCGAGAGGAGCATCTGGAAGCCTGAATATCAGTTTGACAATTATCATCCAAGTTCATGGTCAGTGGACTTTTCCCTAATATCAGCTTGTGATGGATTAGAAGTAGAGGGGCACTAGTGTAGGTGACTTCAGCAAACATCAGTCAACATACACATTCAGATTTTTATGCACACCTCACACCTGTTTGTACAGTGGTTTAGGTTTGTCAAAAATGACAGAGACCGGTGTTTAATCACAAAACCTGGCACATAGTAGGAACCTAGAAATTATTTAGAAACGAGCTTAATAACAATGCCATTTCCTCTTAGTCAGCTAACAACCTAAGTCTGGTGAAGAGCAACCCAGTCCACCAGCCTTAAATCTGAAGTGCTCCTCCCACCTGGTTCATTACTCTCCTTCAACACCTGGCTGTCCCTGCCTTTGCAGAAGCTGGGATCCCCTCCCCTCCTGCCTGGAGCCTAAGTGGTGCTCAGTCAAGTTTAAACAACCCCATGTAGGGTGGTTGAAAAGCAATCTCCATTTCTTTGGGATAAGAAGAAGAAAGAGAGGAAAACGTGCCTCCCTCTTCCCTCTGCTTGCTCATTAGGATTCTGGCGTACAACGGTGGTGCCCGGCCGCTCTAATTGGATCCGTGCGCGCACAGGTCTGTGCGGCTCCATTGAACGCTGACATTTCTAACTAACTGACCTTTTCAGGACCACTGGTACTCTCATAATGAGTGTGCAGCGGCATTGTGTGGACACAATACGGCAGACTTCACAGTGTCCGAAGAATGCAGGATTGAAAACTATTCAGAATTCCCAGTCTCCAGTTAGCAAAATGAGAAAACTGGGGCCCAACATTCATCCGCGTGTTATTGTGCAGGTATCGATTCCAATGCCCTTTCATTTCTTTCAGAAAAAAAAATATGTTGTATTATAGGGGTCTAAATTAACTTTTGTTCTGTTATTTTTCCTCTGTACCTATAAAAAGGTCAAATGCATTCATAAGGCTGAGATAGATTTGCTGGTTATAAGCACTGAGATAGCAATCAACCTTCAAATAACCTTTAAGGAGACATTGGCTCTTCCATGAGCAATAATTGATGTACTCATTAAGGCCGTGAAATTCTTCAGTACCCATCTAAAGGAGAACAGTTACAGGGCCCGTGGCAAAAATATGTCGTTTGGAACAATGAGATAATGACTCAGATATGTGAAACGGTGGTCCATTCAGTGTCGCTGGGACAATGAGGGGACTTCAAAGGGAAGCTAACAAGAGGGGAAAGGAGAGCGATAGTTTCCACGCTGCCCAGAGGGCTCTGTGTGGGCTGGGCCTTGATGGGTGAGGATGTGGTTTCTAAGGGTCCTCAGGGGCCACTGCAGAAAATTAGAATCTTTTCCTCCATATGAATGCAAAAGGAGCATAATGGATTTATCAATGCCACTTCCTTTCCCGAGGAAGACGGTCTGGAGCGTAACCCCTATGAGTGGCAGCTCTGCAGGTGGGACAGTGCCAACAGTGAGCGGCTGTGTGGCCCTGCCGCTAGGACCCCTCCAGGAATTATATGCTTTTCCATGAATGGAACCCTGGAATTAGGCCATATAGGACTATACTCTTCAGGCATTGATGGGCACACATCATGTGCCAGGTTCTGTGCCTGGCACTGAGAGGAATCTAAAAGATAGTCTAATCTCATTTCTATTGGATTTAATATGAATCAAGTCAGTAAATATTTCTTAAACACTTATTTTGCATCAAGAACTAGGTATAAACAGAAAAATAGGGCACAAGCTTTATCCCTATGGCATTTATAGGGCAGGGCTCCCTGCACTCACTTTGAAGTTGAGATGAACCTATTATTGGGGGTCTCCCTCACACAGTACCTTACTGTGCTATTTTACACTTTTCTAAATCCTAATTACCATTCTGTGCCTGTAAATGTTATTATCCCATGTTGGAGAAGAAGCAGCTAAAGGGTAGGCAGGTTGTGTGATTTCTTCAGAATCATCCAGGTTGTAGGTGCTGAGCACACTGACTCCAAAGTCTGGGCTGTTCTCCTCCTTCCTGTATGGAAGTGCCCTCTTTGACCTTGATTTCATCTTCTCAAGTTGTGAGAAGTAGGGAAGTTTCTGGTTGGGTAAGTCTTTGTACTGGGTAACGTACAAGTGCAAAAGCATAGTTACATCATGCAATGAGAAAATAATCATAATTGATGTGCAGATTAAGGCTGGGTGATTCTTGAGGATGGCTAGAAAGAAAATGGTTGTAGAGTGTACTGTCTAGTTTAGGAGTAAAAAAATACTTTTCACATGGACCGCCAGTCACTTTTCTCAGGACATCACTAAAGCATTATGAAACTCTTTTCTGCTCAGCCTAGACTCAGTCTCAGAATCTCTCTCCTCGATACTTTAGCTAGCTGCAGGTCAAACACTGATACCTGACGTGAGATAAAACCTCCTCTCCACACCTGAACTAATCTAATTGCTTTGTTCTGCACATAAATAACTGGGCCCCCACAGGAGAAAGGACTCACCTAAGGTCATGAAGTGAATGCCTGACAGTTAAAGGAATTGTAGAGCTCAGACAGCACTTGTAAGAAGGATGTCTAAGGCCTAAAGCCTGAAGCAGTGTCAAGGTCAGTGCAGAGGTAGGCAGGCAGCACTTTCCTCGGGCCTATACCTGCTCTTGGTGTCCTGCCACTCATCATTCATTTGATTTACAAATATATTGAGTAGTTACCATTAGTAAGTCCTCGATATTATTGCCAGCATTGGGGCAACTCATAATGACCCAGGTGTAGAAGGTCCCTTTCTTGTAAAATACAAATGTTTATCTTCTTTTAGTTAACTGTGGAGGGGGGTGGGAGGTGTGGGAATGTGGGGGCCACCCACTACTCTGGCTTCTGCTGGACCAGGTACTCCAGATTGTGCTGCAGAAACAGTGCTAACAGTAGTGAGCAGCACTTACTGAGTGTCTACTGTTCTAAGTACTTTTCAAATATTAAATCACTTAATCTTTACAAAAACCTTTATAAGTAAAGACCATAATTTAATACCAGTTGGATCTTAAAAAATACACAGGAATTCACAACACAGGTGAAATAGGGGCAGAGTACTTTTCATATATTAACTCACTTAATCTTTACAAAAACCTTTATAAGACCATAATTTAATACCAGTTGGATCTTAAAGAATACACAGGAATTCACAACACAGGTGAAATAGGGGCACAGTGGTGACGGGAGGGTGTCCAAGCCAGGAGGACAGCGTATACGAATGCACAGAGGCCCACGGAAGACGGCCGGGACAATAGGGTGTTTATCCGTCTTTCCTGGTGTAGACATATGACTTTGAACGTGAGAGATCAGTTAGTGCACGGGTTTAAAGAAGAAGGGAGTGGTCACTGATATAAAATCAGAAGATTTAAAAGGTGTCCATTGATTCAAACCACAAAGAAATCATTGTGGGGTGGGTTGGGGGCGGGTGGATAGCAGATCGCAGAAGGGTCAGGAGTCAGGGGAAGTTGAAGGAGAGATTTCAAGTGTAGATAATACTCTCAAAAAGCTTTGCTGGGAAAGAAAGGAAAGAGGACACGTGGATGGGGGAACAGCCTCTTTTCTCAGGTGGAGAGGGATCTGCACATGTGGATTCATGTGGGCAGGACTTGGAGGCTGTGGAGAAGCGGAGGCTGCAGGTTCTGCAGTGAGAGGGCACTGGGTAGAGCTAAGGCCTTAGGAGACTGAAGGAGGTGGGAGCCAGAGTGCAGGATGCACCAAAGATCCGGACAGCCTGACAAAGGCCAGCATGGCTGGTGTGTAGGGCAGAAGGAGGAGAATAATGAACTCCATAGGTCAGGTGTAACACAGCCTTCGTCACAGGACAGTGTGAGGACTAAATGCACCAGCACTGTGAGGTACACATGGCTGACAGTAACTATAATATTCAATGTATGTTATCCAAAAATGGGGATCAGGAAGAAGCAGAAGAGAATAGTGAGTCATCATGTAACCCACTGGTCTGCCAGTAGAATAAGAGAGGACAGCGCTCAGCATAGAGTCTCAGCTCTGCTATTAACTCGTTAGGACCCAAGGCCCTTCATTTCATCTCTCACTCTCAGGTTCTTCTCTGTAAAGTGAGAAGTTCATACTATATCAGTTCAGAAACTCTTTCTGATTAGAATATCCCATGAATCTATCCTTCTATGAAATTTGGAATTAGAATGTCCAGCTTTTGTGTGAGTGTAATACAATAAAATTTTATTATGGACACTGAAATTTGAGTACTATATAATTTTACATGTTACAGAACATTATTCTTCCTTTTGATTATTTTTAACCATTTAAAATATGAAAGCTATTTTAGCCCATGGGCCATATAAAAACAGGCAGCAGCAGGCCAGATTAGGCACAATTTACCTAATAATATGAGTCACAAAAGGTTGTCCTACCATCATTTAAAGCTGATTTTTATTAGGTGCAAAAAAAAAAAATCTTTTGAACTTCATTTAAAACCTTCATTTTAACAAGACATTTTATATTAGAATAGCATTCTTAGAAATGTGTATATCCCATAAGCAAAATATCACCTCATTATTATAAAATTTTTTTTAAATCACCCATAGTTCTACAACCTCAGCTCAATCACTATTGTGCCAACATAAGGTAATTTTATTACACATAAAACTTTTATTTTGCAAGGTACCCCTTCCCTGGGCAGTGTTAGAGTTTTGTGTGTTTGTTTACCATCTGAACCATGTTTAAGTGCGCCATTCAATATTGTTAAGTATATTCACATTGTTGTGGGACAGATCTCCAGAATTTTTTCATCTTGCAAACCTGAAATTCTAGATCCAGTTAACAGCCACTCCCCCTTGCCCCTGGTAATCACCACTCTACGCTCTGTTTCTATGGCTACTTCAGATACCTCATATAAGTAGAATCACATCGTATTTGTCCTTTGGTAACTGGCTTATTTCACTTAGCATAATGTCCTCTAAGTTCATCCAAGTTGTGCCATGTGTCAGAATTCCCTTCCTTGTGAGGCTAAATAATATTCCATTGCATGTATACTCCATATCTTGTTTATCCATTCATCTGCCAATGGACACTTGAGTTGTTTCCACCTCTTGGTTCTTGCGAGTAATGCTGCTATGAACATGGGTAGGCAAATATCTTCTCAAGACCCTGCTTTCAATCCTTTTGGATCTATGCCCATGAATGGGATTGCTGGGTCATACGGTAGTACTATTTTTAATTTTTGAGGACCCTCCATTTCACTTTATTTTATGGTTTGTTTCCTTCCCTCTAAAAGCTTTGGCGGAATTGGGTCCCACTTTCTGTTCCCTTTCTTATGACCTTTGACAATCAGATATGTGAATGCTCATAGCTTTCCTTAGAGCAGTGGTTCTCAACCTTCTGGCCCTTTAAATACAGTTCCTCATGTTGTGACCCAACCATAAAATTATTTTCGTTGCGACTTCATAACTGTAATGTTGCTACTGTTATGAATCGTAATGTAAATATCTGATATGCAGGATGGTCTTAGGCGACCCCTGTGAAAGGGTCGTTCGACCGCCAAAGGGGTCGCGACCCACAGGTTGAGAACCGCTGCCTTAGAGGGTCATAATCTGTGGGGGGACTTTAGCATCCCCAGGAGAACTGGGACCAGCATCAAAACAAGAAACCTGAGTGAAAGTCTGATCGATGCTAATTCTGTTAGTTTTCATTTCATTTCTCACACTGATCTTAGTTTTTTAAAAAGCTGCACTGAGAACAATGACTTGATGAGGTCATCCCTAGTGACCTGCACTCATATGCCTTCCCCCAGGGGGAAAAATAAAAGTGAAGTCATTTAAAAAGATGGGATTGCAGGAATGATAGGAAATGAGGTGGTAGAGTGCAGGGAGTGCAGGCTGGTGGGGAGAGGTTTGAGCCAGGAAATTGAAACCATGAATGCAGAAAAAGATGTAAATGTTGTTTCCCAGATTTTATAGCTCCCAGATGCCTCCTCTAATTGCCTAGCTAACCCCGAGTTTATTAAGTTATTTTCCAGAGTCAAACTCATTTGTATACATGTCAGAATGTAAACTGAATTTTAAAAGTAAGGTTCTTGGATTAGAATTCAGGAATGATAAACAAACTCATTTAGAATGTAAGATTTGCATGTCATTTGCATGTGCCCAAATGCAATTACATGTGCTCTGTAAATACGCATTTCACATTTATTTGTCATGATAGAACAGTATGGAAGAAATTAATTGCCACGGATTTTTTTAATATTTAAAGAAAGAAATGATTGCTCTTAAAATAGACTGTGCTAGTGCGTGATTCAATGTGCAGAAACTGGCAAGGAGAGATAAGGATCCGTCGAAAACCATAAATTCCCGCTGCAACATCTGTAGTAGTTCAAATCGCATGGTTTATGGAGGCCCCTTTTGCCTTCGCCATGGGTATTACCATAGCGTTCTGTAGATTTATCGCTGGCTCAGTGCAAGGACAGTTTTACTAGCAAAGCTTTAAAAAGGGGAGGGGGGACTGCTTCCTCTTCGAAAGTTCAGGATTGAACTGAAATGAAATAGCTGCTCTAGCTTTAGAAACTTCTAGATAGGCAGTCTCCCATATATTTCCACATTGCCTTCAGCCTCTTTCTTCTCTCTCATTTTTACATTTTGTATTGAGAGGTAACTTGAATAACCAAGATACTACCCTTAGATTAAAAAGACACCGTACAGGTCTCAGGTACTAGGTGTTAATGGAAAAACTTTACATTTTATTTAATTTTTTAGATTAGCACACAATTAAACTGACTATTTTTTTGTGTGTACAGCTCTTATGAGTTTTAACACAGGTATGTGTGTATCTGCCACCACATCAGGATGCAGAACAGTTCCATCGCCCCAGAGGCCCGCCTATGTTCCCCCTTTGTAGTCACCCCCTCCCTAGCTCTAGCAACACCGATCTGTTCTCCATCACTATAGTTTTGTCCTTTCAAGAATGTCATGAGAATGAAATCATACAATACTAGTAGGTAACCTATTAAGACTGGCTTCTTTCACTTGGCTCAGTGCTTTTGCAATTCATCCAAGTTGTACGTATCAATAGTTCACTCCTTTTAATTGTTGAGTACTGTTTAATTGTACCCTAGTATACACATTCATCCCTGAAGGGCGTTGGGTTGTGTGAGCACAGTTTCCATTTCTTTGGTAAATACCTAGCAATGGGATTTCTGGGTCATATGATGGCTATGTTTAATGTTTTAAGGAACTGTACCAGTTTCCATTCTGACCAGCAATGTGTAAGGTTCCAGTAGCTCTGCATCCTCACCAGCACTTGAAATTGTCAGTATTTTAAAATTTTTATTGATAACTTATTGTGGTTTTAATTTGCATTCCCTATTATCTCATGATGTTGAGCCAGGGAAAGCTTTTGATATATAGATAATGCATGAATGTTTCTTAAGCTCCTATGCTGTGTTAGGTGCCTTCTGTGCATGTTAATGCATTTAAACTTTACCATCTTGTGAGATAGCTATTAATTATTCCCTTATAAAGGTTGCGGAAAATCAAGACTGGGAGAAGTTAACTGCTTTGTTCTCTCAGTAAACAATTGCAGAGTATATGGTCTATGCCAGTTTCTCTGCGAGGCACGGGGCCCACAGAGGTGTCTGCCTTTGGCAGCCTCCTGGTATCAGAAGAAAGATGCACACATTTGAACAAAGAAGGGTTCTGTGTGAATAGTGCATAAGCATAGAGTGAGAGGAGGTGGGCTTTAATTGACCATGGTTCCCAAATATCCCAGTGAAAATATAAACACTAAGAGTCTAAAGTTAACATGAACCTGTGAAGGAATCTGGACTCAAGCTGACATCGAATTCATTTCTTCATCTGTGAAGCTGGGGAGCTACAAAGCACACACACCATCTGTCCAGTTTTCTCTCCTGGATCAGCAGAGAGCAGCTGCACACCCTCAGCGGGCATAGAGACCACATCTCTTTCCTGCACACCCTGGTGGGAGAGCTGACAGTCAGCAGTGGGGAGTACAACAAGGGCAGGACTCCTGTTCTAATGCAAGAATGACCAGACACCTTCCTGCCATAGCCAACGTGTACCAGTTAATGTTGTTAGTAGTCATATGTCCCAACTCAATGAAGCACCCTCAACCCACAATGGGCTGGGCCGTCACTTCCAGCAGAGATTGTATGGGGCACTAGGAGGAGCACTATATGTGGAGTTAGGAGTAGTGAAGTCAAGTTTTGCTTCAGTCATTTCCCATCTCTGTTCTTTCCTGGACCTCCACTTGCCCATATGCACAGATGAAAAGGTTAAAAGGATTTCCTTCAAGCAGCATCCATAGTCATCACCAACTCCTGTCTATTCTACTCCCCAAATATATCTTGAACTTACCCATGCTTTTCATCTCCACCATGTTTCTCTTCTAGCCACCGACCCCCATCTTGCCTGGACTACTATAATAGCCTCCTGTTGGTTTGTCAATTCAACTCTTGCCAACAGATGGTCCATTACCCACACATCAACCAGAGTGACCTTTTAGAACTAAAATCATATGGTATCATCTTCCTGATTAAAACTCTTTAATGGCTTCCCACCACTTAAAATAAAGTCCAAACTCCTTACCAGGGTCCACAGAGCATTGTTGGTTTGGGTTCTTGTGCCTCTCCCACCTCCTGTCATATCACTTTCTGTCTCACTACTTACACTTTAACCAAAATGGTCTCCATTCTGTTCCTCAGACAAGTCAAGCCCTTCCCCATCACTGGCCTTTTCAGTTATTGTCCTTTTTGCCTGTAATGCCATGTTGCCAAGAATGTTTTTCTGATTATTCTATTGAAAACTACCTTCTCCATTTATTCACCACCCTAATTTTCCTTCAAAGAAATTATGATAATAATTATTTTTTACATTTTATTTATATTCTATATCATTATGTAACATATTATATACTATATATTATATATAATGCTATATATCTTTTTATTATTATAAACTAGAGGCCCAGTGCACAAAATTCGTGCACTCGGGGGGGGGGGTTCTCCTCAGCCCAGCCTGTGCCCTCTCACAGTCCAGGAGCCCTGCAATCGATCACCCCAAAGAGGTAAGCCCTGCCCACCCGGCCAGGGCTCCGTGATGGATCGCCCCCACAGAGGGAGGCCCCACCCACCCACTGCAACCCACCGGTCAATGGCCGGGGCCTCCCTCTGCAGAGCAATCATGGAGCTATGGCCAGGCCCCCGACCAATCACATCACACCTGCCCTGGCTGGCCTGGTGCCAGTAGGTGTCATAGCATGGTCGTCTGGAAGGTCATCTGGATGGTCGTTCTGCTATTAGGTCATTCAGTCTATTTGCATATTATGCTTTTATTATTATAGATGTTATTGTTCACCCCCATGAGAATGGAGACCTTGCCTATTACATGTATAGTGGCTCCTATAGTATGGCACATAGTAAGTGTTTAATAAATATTTGTCAAATATATGATTATCTAAAGTCTCTTTAAGCCAGTGGTTCTCAACCTTCCTAATGCCACGACCCTTTAATACAGTTCCTCATGTTGTGGTGACCCCCAATTTCATTGTTACAAATTGAACATAATTAAAGCATAGTGATTAATCACAAAAACAATATGTAATTATATATGTGTTTTCTGATGGTCTTAGGTGACCCCTGTGAAAGGGTCATTCGACCCCCAAAGGGGTCGCGACCCACAGGTTGAGAACCGCTGCTTTAAGCGCTGGCATTTTTTTCTTTTGAGCTCATTCTGTTCCTCTCTAGGCACTGGCATTCCTCACAAGGTTGTTGTGTCAAATAAGACAAGACATATTGAGGCACTAAATGAAGTTAAGGAATTATTATGAGCATCATCATCATTATCATCATCCAAGGCATTTCCCCATCTGACACTGATTTTTGTTACTGAATTTTTTATCTCTAGGGGAAATTTCCAGTGAGAGATTCTTTTCCTTTTCTTTTGGGCAATAGACACCTGGCAATGTCTGAATCATAGCCCAATTCAAGGTGTCACAAGTATTTATCATCAAGCTGCAGGCAGGGATATCATTCCAGCAAGTATGTTTCTAGAAAGGAAAGTCTTGGGCATTTGATAAAGAGAGGAGAAACAGATTAGGATCACAGTTATTGAACTTTGTGATGTCAGCACCGGGAGATCTCTGAAAGATTAGTCCTATGGTTTTCTGATTTCTACCATTCTCAGAGGGGGCTTGAAGGCTTCCCTCATGGGAGAGGGGCATGCTGAGGCCCCCAGAAGGGATTTGAACAAGGTTACACAGAGATTTTTGATGGAACAAGGAGAGGCATCTGGGTCACCTGTCCTCTACTCCTGACCTTTCTGTTGCTTCTCCTAAAAATCTAAGTCTATCCACGTTTTTCCATTTGTACTGCCACCACTGGGGTCCAAAATGTCATTGTTTTCATATGAACTACAATAGCCCCCTAATTGGTCTCCCTGAACTCACTTGTCAAACAGCACACATGATCATTTCAGCAATCTACTTTTTCCATCTCCACTGGTTTAAAACTTTTCATTGGCTTTCCAAAACTTTTGGGATAATCTCTCTAGCCTGTCTCATATCCCTCCCCTGCCCCAACATTTTTTCCACACTGACTTCTTCTAATTCCTGGAACCTACCTGTGCCCTTTGACCTGTCTTCCCTTGTCTTGAGTAATGATGCACTTTCACAACCAAATAGTTCTGTGGTCCCATCTTGTAGAATCCAAGAAGTCTGAACACCTTCCTTCATCTCATGCCACTTTCTCTGTCTCCTTTAGTCCAAGATGGTCGTGTTTCTGCTGATATAATTTCATTTCTATACTTGGCTTCTGCTGAGATGGCTGATTAAGTTCATGAGTTGTACCCATGACCTCTTTATCAAGTGATAGTCCAGCTACCACCTTACAATTCCCTTCCAAACACTGTCTCACTTTCTGCAATATGAAGGCTGAGGATTTTCCAAATCTTTAAGTTCTGGTGTTGTTGTTTTTTTTTTCTTAATAATCCCCTCTTCAATTTATCTCTTCTTACTATAAGCAGTCAAGGGGAAACAAGCCATTCCTTCAACACTTTGCTTTAAAATCTCCTCAGCTAAATATCCAGTTTTGTCACTTCCAAAATCGACCTTCCAAAAAAGACTAGATCACAGTTCAGCAAAGTTTTCTGCCACTTTATAATAAGGATCACATTTCCTCCAGTTTCTAATAGTACGCTCCTTATTTTCGTTTGAAATCTCACCGTCTTTAATGTCCATACTTCTAGGATGCACCTCAAAATTCTTCCAGCTTCTACTCATTTCTCAGTTCTAAAATGGCCTCCAAATTTTTAAGTTTGCTTAAAAATTTGCCAGTGGTGTAGTTCCAGTCTGACTTAGGAGGCCCTAGCATGAGAGAGCCTTGGTGTAAGTCCCAGGGGCAGGAGAAGACAATGCCCCAGCTCAAATAGGCAGAGAGAAAGCAAATGCTCCCTTTACCTTTTTGTTCTACTCAGGCCCTCAGGGGACTGGACCTACTCACCAGCATTGGGGAGGGCCATTTGCTTTACTAAATCTACCTATTCAAACGTTAATCTCACCCAGAAACACCCTCATGGACACACCAGAAATAACATTTACCAAATATCAGGACACTCTAAGGCCCAGTCAAGTTGACACATAATTTTAACCGTCACAGTCTCTTTTCTTTAATTTACAATAATTTGAGGCCTCCTCTGTGCCAGGCTCTGGGCTGGGCACAGAAGAGGGGGTACTATCAGGACCTGGACCTCAAAATGCTCACAACCTCATGGTTGAAACTTGCTGGCAACAATACAAGGAAGAAGTAATTGGTGACGTTAGAATAGAACATAAACGGTGACCTGGGAAAGGCAAGCTTTTACCTGGGATGGAATCTGAACTGTGCAGAATCCACTGTAGGTCCTTGGGCTCGATAAAGCACCAAGATGTTTACTTGTGTGACTATGGGTCTATACGTGCCTTCTGAAAACAGCAACCATATTATCATGTGAAACCCAGTGATGCACCACCAAGTGAGGAAAACCAGCATCTTCTAGAGCTCTATGGAAGCTGCCTACAGCCTTGCCATGCCAAAGGCTCAGGGGAACAAGGACATTGTACTAGCCAGCAGTTCTCAACCTGTGGGTCACGACCCCTTTGGGGTTGAATGACCCTTTCACAGGGGTCGCCTGAGACCATCGGAAAACACATATATAATTACATATTTTTTTATGATTAATCACTATGCTTTAATTATGTTCAATTTGTAACAATGAAAATACATCCTGCATATCAGATATTTACATTATGATTCATAACAGTAGCAAAATTACAGTTATGAAGTAGCAACGAAAATAATTTTATGGTTGGGGGTCACCACAACATGAGGAACTGTATTAAAGGGTCGTGGCATTAGGAAGGTTGAGAACCACTGTAACTAGACACTCCTGGCGTCTTGGTCCTATGGCTTCCCTTTAACTTTGTGCATGAAAGTAATGCCTTACTGTCTCTGACACATGTTTCTTCCTTTATAAAATGAGGACAACAATACTGCACTACTCTCAGGATTGTTCTGAAGATCAGCTAGGCTGTCAATTCAATGGTCTGCCTAACACATTGCCTGCCATATAGGGATCTTTAGCAAAGGTATTTCTTACCTCTCTTCACTTCCCTCACTCTGCATCTCTGTGTTACTATGTCTGATGATTGTCAAAACAAGATTTCCTTGTAGAGATAGGGTCATCCTCACTTAACTTTTCAGAGCATGGGCTTATTCATTCAATGGGCTTTTCTTGTGTGCTATGTATGAGAGAATAGAGACCTTCCCTAACAAATGTCCAAATCTTGTGCAATCTCCAAATGCATGTTTAAGTCATTCATATCCCATATTAAGCACCACCATGTACTGGTCACTGAGTCAGGGGCTATGGGTTCAGAAACAGAGGAGACATTGTCCTTGCCTGAAAAGTTAAAACATTAGGCCCCGCAAAAAAAAACAACACAAACAACAACAACAACAAAACTAGATGCTACAACAGAGGTGTGTGAGAAGTAGAAAGGGAGTCCAGAAACATCCTCCCCAAAAAAGTGAGGAAAGGCTTCAGAGAAGAAGTAATAGTTGAGTTTGGCCTTGGCAGATGAGTAGGATTAACTTACATCTGTGTAGCAGTTGGGATTTTGCAAAGCATTTTGGTCACAGGAGGCTCTCATAGATACAGCTCAACCTTATTCTTGACTCCATTAGGAGGGAGGAGTTCTCTACACAGGTGGGAGAACTGAGGAGAGGGACCTTGCTGTAGGCCAGCCCAGCAGGCTAGAAAGCAAGACTAGTTCATAAATTACAATCCTACGCTACTCCAGTCATCCTATGGCTCATGCCCTCATGTCCCACAGGTCTCTACTCACATTGCTTCTCCTCATAGACACTTTCAGTCCTTTCATAGCCCATTCCCTTACCCTACCCTGCTTTGTTTTACTTCAGAGCTCTTATTGCTACCTGCTGTTGTATATCCATTTGGTTTTTTGTCTGTCTTCCCCACAAGATGGTACGTTGCTTGAGGGCAGGAATTTTGTCTTATCTAATGGGAGTGTGTGTATGTGACTGTAAAGTTATTGGAAAAGACATGCAGGTTACCATTATTAAAATAGCTTTATTAACTGTTTCACATACTCACAACTGTAAACCTACTTTTGCAAACCACTGTATATGTATTGCTCTCAAAAAATGGTTTGTATGAATGAATGAATATTCTTGTTCACCTATCTTTACCCAGTTGTCCAATTATTTTCTTAGGATCAGTCCCCAGAAGCAAAATTACTGAGTGCCCAAGGTTATTCATTGATTAGTACAGTGACTGGCATACGGTGGATATTTAATGAACATCTGCTGAGAGACTGAAATTGAATGTTTTTTTCTTGAACTGCACCAAATTAGCTGATTCCAGATTTAAATTCTGCCATTATTTAATTGAGCATCTAAACCATGTATTTACTTATCAGACATTAATAGCATTACAGATACAAAATCAACTAGGAGCCCTAGCTGGTTTGGCTCAGTGGATAGAGCGTCAGCTTGCAGACCAAAGGGTCCCAGGCACATGCCCAAGTTGTGGGCTTGATCTCCAGTAGGGGGTGTGCAGGAGGCAGCCAATCAATGATTCTCTCTCATCATTGATGTTTCTATCTCTCTCTCCCTCTCCCTTCTTCTCTGAAATCAATAAAAAAATATTTTTAAAAAATCAATTAGGAAGTGGTCCCCTGGCCTTAAGATACTCTCAGCCTAATGAGGAAGGCAGACAGGTTGACCAGTAGTTGAGGACTTGGCTTCCTTTTTTCTCACAGTGAGCCCAGCTGCCTGGATTGTTTTCTGGTCTCTGCCACTCATCACATGTGAAACTGCAGGCATATTGCATGGCCCCTCTGAACTCTTTTTCTCACCTATAAAATAGAAAGAGTTGCAATACCTATTTTATAGAGCTTTGGAGAAAAATAACATGTTAATCCCTAAAAGCACTTAGGTAGCAAGAGTTTTATAAAAGGTAGTTAACATAATTACTAGCCCCATTTTACAGAAATGACTCAAGCTCAGAAAGACTTAACTATCTGTCTAAAGTAAGTAGTGGAGATGGAATTTGAATTCAACGCCTTCAATTCTATCACTGTTACGATTTTGCCTGTATCATTCAGATTTCTCTTCTTACAGACATGACCTTCTCCTGGACCTTGATCTGTGGGGGCTTGGCCTTGAATTAGGTTTCTGTGCATCCTGATGCCCATCAAACCCCTACATGCCCATCCCCCCTTGCCCTTCACACTGGGCTGATAAACCCCCAACTGCAAACCCACATGTTAGTAGTTTTAAGGGAAAAAAATGTCCTTTGATAATTAAGCTGATGGAATTTAGAAATCAACAGAACAGTACATTTTCCCAGCAGAGCCAAGAAATTAATTAGGAGCAATTTGCTGTCAGAAACAATTTCCATAATTTTAAGTTTTAAAAAAAGCAGAAAATCATTTTTTGCGGGTGTTTATTTTTTTCCTTCTACTTTTCATTCTAAACTGATTTAACTCCTGGAAAGACAAATCCTTCCAAATACCCAATTTTCTGTTCCTCAGACTCTTCCCTGAGGGATCTCCAGCCTCTCTGACTGCTTATGTTCCAGGGTCAGGGATCAGGAGGCCATGTATGAGATTGAGCCCTTGTTGATGCCCTCCTTATCCCGTGGGGCAGAACTTGGATTTTTCAAAGGAGTGCTTATAAAATAGTGCACATTCCTGTCCCAAGAGTGTGTGGGGAGGGAGGGAGGTGATGCTCTTAGAAGGAATCAATTTGGACAAATGAGTCTTTTATAAAGTTGATTTAAGAGTCAGGTTGGAGTATGGAAAGTCGCAGCCCCAGTGAGAAGGCGGGTTGCACTAAAATAGGATCCTTCCTTCCCTCCTGGCCTCCGCAGTGATTCCCAAATTAGGAAGCAAACGGAATTGTATTTGTGTTCGAAGCTGAAATTATTTTTGTTTCTCTCCCCCTCCATACTTCCCCTTGCCAACGTGCTTCTCACCCCATCTCAGTATTTGTGTTTAGAATCATGAGGGCCTACCATGCTCATCTCTCACGTTCCAAGCATGTGCAGGGCATTTAAGGTGCATCCTCACATGAAATCCCTTTACTTGCAGGTCAGTGGGAAATGTGTGCAGGGTGTTGAGCGAGAACAAAGGAGCAGGTAGGGAGGTTTGCCTAGAGCAGGAGGCATGAGAGATGGGCACTGAATGGAAACTTGTCAGGCATACAGGAAGGGGAAGTGCATTCTAAGCAGAGGCTTTGGGGGATGGAGACAATCAGGAAAGGTGACTAGTAAGGATCTGTGCCTTTGATCACCAGAGCCCTCAGTCTGCTCCAGATGAACTTTGCCCTGGTGCTAGAGTCTAGCCAACCTCTGAGTGTGGGTTGGTCTCCAGGTAGGGCTGGCTTACTTAGTAGGGGGATTTAGTTAGTTGGCACTCTGTTCCAACCTACTGAGCAGCGTTGGACATAACAGAGGCAACCAGAAGTGATAGACAGTGATGGGAAAGAAAAATTGCTTCTTAGGACTTGTTTCCTGACTGTGTCTACTGACACACTACCAGAAAGGTGGAAACATTTTCTCTATCAATGGTTTGAATACATTAAACTGTATTTAAACCAAGCCTTTGCCTCGCTAGACTTTTGGAGGGCCTGAGGCCTGAGTATTGCTACAGGCAATAAGGTCTAAGTTGGTCCTGTATGTATTGGTGCAGTGTGGCAGAGTGACAGGCCCTGTGCAGAAACCATGAGACCTGGGCTTACATCCTAGCTCTGCCACTGGTTAGGTCCGATTTGGTGCCAGTGAGGCATTTTGGATGCCAAAAGGGCCAATGTGATCACAAGCTGCATTAATAGAAGTCTAATTATAGTTACGGAACCAATATCAATAGAGATAAATGTCTATCTGTCTATCATCTATCTATCTATCTATCTATCTATCTATCTATCTACCTACCTACCTATCTATCTATATATCATCTATCTATCTATAAGGAATTGGCTCATGCTGTTACGGAGGCTGAGTGAATGAAAATATATTTCTATGATACAAGCTGGCTTCCAGACTCCAGGATGTGGAATACAGTGAGTGACTTTGTGAAGCTGCCAATATGACCAATCATTTCCTGGGCTTGCCTTTTAAATATTTTTAATTGTAAAATTAACACACGTTTATTCAAGAAAAAAGATAGAAAAAAAGGAAGAGGAAGTGCTCAAAGATGCCCATCATTGCTATATCGATGTATTTCCTTTCAGATGTTTCCTAACCATATTTTTAAGAAGGTGTCCAACACCTATGTTATTTTGTTTCCTATTTTTCTCTTAACAGCACTTATAAGAATTTTTCATTTTCCATCTAGTTTTTCATAGCCATTACTTATAATGGCTGGATAATACTCCATCGAATAAATACACAATAACTTATTTATCACTTTCCTATTGAATGTTGAAGTTAGTATTTTTCACCATTATAAAAATATTCTATGACAGCTGTCTTGCACATAAAGCATTTCTCTGTATTTGGGGTTTGTTCCTTGGGATCAGTGCCTGTGGTTGTTGTGATCTTGTGGAAATCACGGCCTTGATCTAGCGTCTGTCTGTGTTTTTCCCCCCAGATCTTCCAGACCAAAAGGAAAAACTGTCATCAGTGCCCCAAGAGTCACTTAGCCCAGTGCCCCATGTATGGCTCCTGATTAAGACAGTGTGCCCTTTCTCAAATGTGGCCATAAATATTTGCCTCCAGTGAAATAGATGCCAAGGAGATAATATTGATTGCAAATTGCAGGCCTTGTAATTAACCAATTTGCGCAGCTGGAAGATGGAGCTGGTGAAATCATTTGCTTCTGAAGGCAGCTGATGGCCTTTCCAAATCTGCCTCAGATATAAATCTGGTCCATTCCTGGTGCGGTGCAGACAGGTGCTCAAGTTGCCAAGGCTTTGGGCAGACAAGGGATGTCTTGGCTTTTTGCCTGCTGACCATAGATACCACCCATCCCAAATGGTACTCCATCTCCCAGTGTTGTAGTGTACCCCGCAAATCACAGAAGGACGCCTCAAGAAGTCGAATTAAAGAGTCACATTTATTGCAAATCCGGGACCATGAGGGGCCATTTCCCAAATCTCATAGTGATAAGATGGCCAAAACACCAGACTTATATAGGCAAAAATCACAAAGCTATTGATTATATCCCAGGGTTTGGAATGAGGACCCTGGTTTGCACAAAGCAGTTACAGAAGTGAGACTGAGTCGATTAGTTATCTACGAAGACCACTGAGTTGACAGAAACACATTATCTAGAGCCCTCGGGTCTTGGGACCACTGAGTTGACAGGGAAACATTATCTGGAACCCTCAGGTCTTGGGATAACTGTGCTGTCCTGGTTCCTAGGTACAGAAGAATTTGCTTTCTAAAACCAGTATGATCACAATCAATGGGATAGTCACGTTACAATCAATAACGCATTCAATTGAATGGGATGATTTATATAATTCAGAAACTCAAAGTAACTTTTCTGTTGTTAAACAAATCAAATAAGTACAGAAGCCAAACAGCAGGGTTAAAGTTAAACTACAGTTTCTACCTGAGATGATTGCTACCATACTTCACCAGGTGCCTCAGCAAGCACATGTACGCGCCTTCTGGGAAGGGTTATGAAGCTGGCTCTGTCCCTGCCATATCAAGAAGTATAGGAGGGAGGCCGCAAGTAGCACCAGGCTGGGCTTCGGGTCCTATAGCTACTGTGGGAGCTGGCTCCGGACAGGTGGGGGCAGCAGAGAGCCAATACCTATGGTCAGTTGGGATTGTAGCTGTCCATAGCTGGTGGGAGAGGGGAAGCTCAGCAGTGTGGGAATGGGGAAAACTTAGACACACGCATAAATGGAATAAGGGTCCAGGTACCCATAGGATAGAGATGAATTCTAATCAATACTAATAAACCCTTTCTCTTAGGCAGCGCACCTCAGTGTATAAATAAAATGACAGGTCCTAGCCAGTTTGGCTCAGTGAATAATAGAGCATCTGCCCTCGGACTGCAAGGTCGTGGATTCAGTATCAGTCAAGAGCACATACCTTGGTTGCAGGCTCAATCCCAGGTCCTGGCCAGAGTGCATGCGGAAGGCAACCAATCGATGTTTCTCACATTGATGTTTCTCTCTTTGTCTCTTTCTTTCCCCTTCCCTTCCACTCTCTCTTTAAAAAATCAATAAAAAAATATCCTAGGGTGAGGATTTACAACTAACCAAAAAAAAATAAAAAAATTAAAATGGCAGTGAATTATTCAATTATCTTCATAATCATATCCATTTAATAAATGAAGAAACTGAAGTTCTGGGAAATTTAATAACTTTTCCCAAGTGCACACAGCCCTAAATAGCAAAACTGGGTAATAAACCAGGTCTTCTGGCTTCATGGAGTGACTGGAATGTTAAATTCCTTATATCCACTATCTCATTTGATTCTGGAGGTTGGTCAGTCAAGCAAATGCCCTTTTAAGTAGACAGGTTGAGGCCTCCTAAACACTCTCCCTAGAACACTATCCCAGGTGATGAAGAGTCCTCAGGGGCAGGAAATACCAGCATCCAAAATGTCACATGTATGTTGGGGGCGGGGACACTGGTCTCTGGCTCCATGATATCTATCCACTTGGGTAGCTATCTCTGCAGCCTCAATTTTTCTAGCACCACTATTTTTCTTCTCTGGGCTCTAACTGTTCTCAAGTACTTAAAATTCCCAGAATAGACCAAATTGTCTCCTATTTTCAGGCTTTTGTGTGTGGTGGTCCCTGGGCTTTGAATGGCTTCCCTCACACTTGGTTGGTGTGGTTAATTCCCCTTCATCCTGACCACCTCTGAGGGCATTCCCTCACCCCACTTCCCCAGGCAGACTTAGGTACATCTGTGCTCCCACAGTGGTTTGCCCAAACCTCCATCTTAGCATGTGTCACGCTGTATTGTAGTGTCTTTTTTTCTTCATTAGACTGTGGGCTCTTTGCTGACGGAATCATATCTTATTAATCTCACTGTTGGGCACATATTTGATGCTCAAATATTTGTTGAATGAATGCATGCATTCATGAATAAACATCTTCTATGGGGCAAAAGTCCAGATGTGCCAGAAGTTTCATGCATATTAATTACTAGAGGCCCAGTGCACGAAATTTGTGCATGGGGGGGGAGGAGGATCCCTCAGCCCAGCCTGCACCCTCTCCAATCTGGGATCCCTTTCACAATCCGGAACCACTGGCTCCTAACTGCTCACCTGCCTTCCTGATGCCCCTAACTGTTCTCCCCTGCCAGCCTGATCCCCCTAACTGTTCTCCCCTCCTGGCCTGATCACCCTACCTGCCTAACTGCTCCCCCCTGCCAGCCTGATCCCCCTAACTGCCTATCTGCTCTCCCCTCCTGGCCTGATCCCCCTAATTGCCTATCTGCTCTCCCTTCCTCTCCATGCCCTTTGGACCCCCGGTGCAGGCGTGCTGAGAGCTCTCTGCTGAGGCCTCGCCCCCATCCTGATTGGTTGTTACGTGATGGCGTCCTGGACAATTTGCATATTCCTCTATTATTAGTATAGATAGGGACCAGCCCCCATAATCCACTAGGGAAATGAGTGCTGATGTCTGAATCTTGGGGTTACAGGCTAGCTGGGGGGTGGGGGTGAGGGATAGGGGGGCACATTTCCTTCTTCACTTCAGAAATATGATCAGTTTCCTGCCCAAGTGGCCATCTGCTTAAAAGGCACTTAAAACACTAATTACACCTCATGCGACAGAGACACTTAATCCTTATCTCATCCCCACAAATGCCTGACAGTGACGTCCAGGCCCCTCCAAGGTTCTGTTTGAGCTCCATTTTTATTAACTTGGCAGAGTGAACTCTGACTGTTCAGCCACTGGTCTCAGAGTTGATAGAGGCACTTCAAAGTTTACCTGCCATCTAAAAGCAACTACGGTTAGTATTTCAAAGGCTGCCTGCATTGCTCAACTTACATACAAACACTCTGCCACCCAACCATTGCTACCCTGACACAAGCTTTTAATTGTGCGTAGCTCCACATAGCAGATCCCATAAATCAACAGTATCGGTGTACGCTCCCTTCCTCCCTTCATATCGCTCCCCAAAGACACATACACCACAACTCCTCCTCAGTGAGTGGCCAGAATCTATCCATGTTTATTTAGTTAGTGCAGTTAGTGCTGGAGCAAAGGTAATAAAATATATTAATTGCATTATTGCATTAACGATGATTTAGAGAAGCAGGATTGCTTTCAGGAAGAGAGAGCATATCTGACCCTGAGCAGAGATGATAGCGGCCAATGATTAGCAGCTGATAGCATTAACGTTGTAATTAGAACCACCTTGAACTCCTAACCCATTTGCCACTTTGATTTCTAGGTCCATACAGTAAAGAACAAGAGGATCATTTTCTTTTCTTCCTTTTTTCACCCCTTTCTTAATTTGGCTAGATCAGTGATGGCGAACCTAGGACACGCGTGTCAGAGGTGACAGGCAAACTCATTTTTTTGGTTGATTTTTCTTTGTTAAATGGCATTTAAATATATAAAATAAATATCAAAAATATAAGTCTTTGTTTTACTATGGTTGCAAATATCAAAAAATTTCTACATGTGACACAGCACCAGAGTTAAGTTAGGGTTTTTCCAAATGCTGACACGCCGAGCTCAAAAGGTTCGCCATCACTGGGCTAGATGTTCAGAATATATTCTTTCTCAAATAAACATGACTAACTGCTATCCTTTACTCACCATTTATTGTGTGCCAGGCGCTGTGTGGGCAGTGAGGGTACAAGGAGGACTATAGCATGGGCTCTGCCCTTAAGGAGTTAAATGTAGTTTGCTTCTCTCAAAGATCTTATCTGGTGGAAATATTACCCTGCTTTACTAGTGTAGATGAGAAAATGATGGAGGCTGGGAAGGGCCAAGTGACTTGTTGAAAGCCACTCAGCTTGTAAGTAGCTAAGCACAGATTCCAAATGAGTTTCCTCTGACTGCAATCAGCTGGTGTTCTTCCCAGTGCTCTGCGCAGGACCGCCATCGCCATCGCCATCGCCATCGCCTTGGCAATCTCCCACCCTGCCTGACTCTCCCGGATTCAAACTCATGGTTCTGTTGGATATGGAGGAAAGGGAAAGGAAGAACGTGTGTGCACAAGACATCTAGTGCTGCTGGCTGTTTGAGAAATCACCATTGTCATTAAAGGGGTCAGTCTCTGGAGTCCCAGTGAAAGTAGCAAACACGCAGAGCTCAGGAATCAAGCAAATAGTTATTAGACGTACATGATGGCAAGCAAATGGCATCAGGGGAGTCTAGACTCTTGGCTGGGGTTCAAGAGAAGAATAAAGAGATTCTAGGTCCCTAGGAGGAGATAGGCAGGGAACTGGGGAACCATCAGTCTCTGGCTAACACTACTAGACAGCAGTATTGCTGAGGGTGTTGTCGGGATAATATCATGATAGCACTTGGCCAGAGGACTCAAAAATACCCATATCCAACTTCATCTCAGCCAGCTCTTCCTGGCAGCCCACTGGGGCAAAAATATCCACAAGGGAGGAAAAGTTAGTCACCATTATTAACTTGGGACTTTGGCTCCGAATTCCAATGCGGAACTTCACTGAGCTGAGCTGACCTAAAATGTGGGTTCTTTGATCCCAAGCATGTGAGGCTCAAATGGTACCCCTAAGTCCTCCTCTGTTTTACTCAGTGCCCTAGCCTGAGCCTTGACTTTAACAAAAAGCCACCCAGCATGTCCCCATCAGAGCCAGAGGGAAGGAGCAAAGAAGTCCTCATGAGGGAGGGTAGTAACCCTAGTGCTGGGACATGCCTCACCCAGTTTTACTCCATGACCAGTTATTCCTTCCCACCAAAGCTCCAAAGGAGGGAAATACATAAAGACGGACCCATGGGAAGTAAGATAAAACTTTATTCTTAGCTAGTGTCTGGGGCCCAAACCCTAGTCAGAGAGCTCTGGACACCAGGTCATGGATGGGGTAATGAGTAAATGAGATAATATATAAAGCTTCTATCATCAAACCTATGGAGGAAAGGGAAAGGTGCCCTTTAAATGGGGTCTAGACTCTCTTCTCTCTTTTCTTGAACCCCAACCAAGGGTCCATAATTCCCTGATGCCATGTGCTTGCTCATTTGGGCATCTGAGATCTGCTTGATTTCCCCATCACTGAGCTCTGTTGTGAGTTGAGGGGGGTTTTTTTTTGTTTGTTTTGTTTTAGTTTTCAGCTCATTCATTTCCCAAGCCTGCTTGTGTCTCTCTACAGCAGTCTGACCCTACCCTTTCTTTACATATGGAACTCCTTTTCACCCTCAGCAGATATGACCTTCTTTAGAAACTTTTCCTGCTGCACTCTTCCCTGCTCCTACCCTTCATTGCCTCCAGGCAGGCTAGGTGCCTCCCGTTTGCTTCCACAGCCCCTTGGCTTCCATCTCTCACAGCTTTTGCATTTACATGAACATCTCTCCCCACAAAATGAAATCCTTCAGGGCAGGGAATATATATGATTCATCTTGTATCTCTGTTTCCTGGCACAGAGGAGACTCTAAGGGGTGTTTGATGGACGATTAAATTAAGAGATTATAAATTTGTCCCATCGTTATCGAAGAGGGAGAGAAAAAAAGGAATGTTTGACCCAGAGTCCATTCACCATGTGATTTAAGATGAACCTCCTAACATACTTCTTGCTTCTGTTTTTCATGATCCACAGCCACTCAAACTGCTGTTCATTCTAAAATTACACCCAACCTCTCCCCCATGGCACCATGTATATTCCCATTCCTGACCCCAGCATTGTGGCTTCCTCTGGGCAACTCTCAGCCATGGGAAATGCCTTTTCTGTCCTTATTCATCCTCTGGGAATATCTGTCCATTTTGATGTCCCCAAAGGCAATGTCTCACCTATAAGTTCCCAGCCACACAAGAGGACTCACATTTATTTATTTATTTTTTATTAAATCTTTATTGTTCAGATTATTACAGTTGTTCCTCTTTTTCCCCCCATAGCTTCCTTC
>NW_005364671.1:2790142-2792944 GCF_000412655.1 Myotis brandtii
CAGTGATGGCGAACCTATGACACGCGAACTCATTTTTTTTTTGGTTGATTTTTCTTTTTTAAATGGCATTTAAATATATAAAATAAATATCAAAAATATAAGTCTTTGTTTTACTATGGTTGCAAATATCAAAAAATTTCTACATGTGACACAGCACCAGAGTTAAGTTAGGGTTTTTCCAAATGCTGACACGCCGAGCTCAAAAGGTTCGCCATCACTGGGCTAGATGTTCAGAATATATTCTTTCTCAAATAAACATGACTAACTGCTATCCTTTACTCACCATTTATTGTGTGCCAGGCGCTGTGTGGGCAGTGAGGGTACAAGGAGGACTATAGCATGGGCTCTGCCCTTAAGGAGTTAAATGTAGTTTGCTTCTCTCAAAGATCTTATCTGGTGGAAACATTACCCTGCTTTACTAGTGTAGATGAGAAAATGATGGAGGCTGGGAAGGGCCAAGTGACTTGTTGAAAGCCACTCAGCTTGTAAGTAGCTAAGCACAGATTCCAAATGAGTTTCCTCTGACTGCAATCAGCTGGTGTTCTTCCCAGTGCTCTGCGCAGGACCGCCATCGCCATCGCCATCGCCATCGCCTTGGCAATCTCCCACCCTGCCTGACTCTCCCGGATTCAAACTCATGGTTCTGTTGGATATGGAGGAAAGGGAAAGGAAGAACGTGTGTGCACAAGACATCTAGTGCTGCTGGCTGTTTGAGAAATCACCATTGTCATTAAAGGGGTCAGTCTCTGGAGTCCCAGTGAAAGTAGCAAACACGCAGAGCTCAGGAATCAAGCAAATAGTTATTAGACGTACATGATGGCAAGCAAATGGCATCAGGGGAGTCTAGACTCTTGGCTGGGGTTCAAGAGAAGAATAAAGAGATTCTAGGTCCCTAGGAGGAGATAGGCAGGGAACTGGGGAACCATCAGTCTCTGGCTAACACTACTAGACAGCAGTATTGCTGAGGGTGTTGTCGGGATAATATCATGATAGCACTTGGCCAGAGGACTAAAAAATACCCATATCCAACTTCATCTCAGCCAGCTCTCCCTGGCAGCCCACTGGGGCAAAAATATCTACAAGGGAGGAAAAGTTAGTCACCATTATTAACTTGGGACTTTGGCTCCGAATTCCAGTGCGGAACTTCACTGAGCTGAGCTGACCTAAAATGTGGGTTCTTTGATCCCAAGCATGTGAGGCTCAAATGGTTTAGAAATGAAACAACCCCTAAGTCCTCCTCTGTTTTACTCAGTGCCCTAGCAAAAAATACCCATATCCAACTTCATCTCAGCCAGCTCTCCCTGGCAGCCCACTGGGGCAAAAATATCTACAAGGGAGGAAAAGTTAGTCACCATTATTAACTTGGGACTTTGGCTCCGAATTCCAATGCGGAACTTCACTGAGCTGAGCTGACCTAAAATGTGGGTTCTTTGATCCCAAGCATGTGAGGCTCAAATGGTACCCCTAAGTCCTCCTCTGTTTTACTCAGTGCCCTAGCCTGAGCCTTGACTTTAACAAAAAGCCACCCAGCATGTCCCCATCAGAGCCAGAGGGAAGGAGCAAAGAAGTCCTCATGAGGGAGGGTAGTAACCCTAGTGCTGGGACATGCCTCACCCAGTTTTACTCCATGACCAGTTATTCCTTCCCACCAAAGCTCCAAAGGAGGGAAATACATAAAGACGGACCCATGGGAAGTAAGATAAAACTTTATTCTTAGCTAGTGTCTGGGGCCCAAACCCTAGTCAGAGAGCTCTGGACACCAGGTCATGGATGGGGTAATGAGTAAATGAGATAATATATAAAGCTTCTATCATCAAACCTATGGAGGAAAGGGAAAGGTGCCCTTTAAATGGGGTCTAGACTCTCTTCTCTCTTTTCTTGAACCCCAACCAAGGGTCCATAATTCCCTGATGCCATGTGCTTGCTCATTTGGGCATCTGAGATCTGCTTGATTTCCCCATCACTGAGCTCTGTTGTGAGTTGAGGGGGGTTTTTTTTTGTTTGTTTTGTTTTAGTTTTCAGCTCATTCATTTCCCAAGCCTGCTTGTGTCTCTCTACAGCAGTCTGACCCTACCCTTTCTTTACATATCGAACTCCTTTTCACCCTCAGCAGATATGACCTTCTTTAGAAACTTTTCCTGCTGCACTCTTCCCTGCTCCTACCCTTCATTGCCTCCAGGCAGGCTAGGTGCCTCCCGTTTGCTTCCACAGCCCCTTGGCTTCCATCTCTCACAGCTTTTGCATTTACATGAACATCTCTCCCCACAAAATGAAATCCTTCAGGGCAGGGAATATATATGATTCATCTTGTATCTCTGTTTCCTGGCACAGAGGAGACTCTAAGGGGTGTTTGATGGACGATTAAATTAAGAGATTATAAATTTGTCCCATCGTTATCGAAGAGGGAGAGAAAAAAAGGAATGTTTGACCCAGAGTCCATTCACCATGTGATTTAAGATGAACCTCCTAACATACTTCTTGCTTCTGTTTTTCATGATCCACAGCCACTCAAACTGCTGTTCATTCTAAAATTACACCCAACCTCTCCCCCATGGCACCATGTATATTCCCATTCCTGACCCCAGCATTGTGGCTTCCTCTGGGCAACTCTCAGCCATGGGAAATGCCTTTTCTGTCCTTATTCATCCTCTGGGAATATCTGTCCATTTTGATGTCCCCAAAGGCAATGTCTCACCTATAAGTTCCCAGCCACACAAGAGGACTCACATTTATTTATTTATTTTTTATTAAATCTTTATTGTTCAGATTATTACAGTTGTTCCTCTTTTTTCCCCCATAGCT
>NW_005364671.1:2793822-2819260 GCF_000412655.1 Myotis brandtii
CTGTATATTATTCTTTATTTCAGTCAGTGTATGCTTAATTTCTAGTTGGTCCTTTTTCATATCCTTGAGGGTCTCACTAAACATAATAATGGTTAAATATTGCTACCCACCCTCAATCACTGAAAAGTGGACCCTATCCTTTATGCACCTGGAATAAAGCTGAAGAAGTAGGGAGGAAATGAATTTGGAAAGTATTTGCAAGGGTGAAATAAGAGGACTTAGTAATTAGCAGGATGTCAGAAGTAAAAGAGGAAATACATTAAAAGGTCATAATCATATCTACCTTCAGAAATGGCCTCAGACCCCTGGGATCAATCGTGGGTATAAGCAAAGAGTATTTAACTGCTGTTTCCCCAGACCACACCAGCCTCTGGGCAAAAATGGAGCTCTAGTTATGGTAATCACCTGTGATTTGCTGGCTCATGCTCCTACCTACAGGACTCCAGCCTCCCTCCCAGTCTGGCTCAGTTATTTCTGGAAATCTCCATGTGGCAGCATAAGTGAGCTCACAGCAGATGTCCTCTGTGTCCATGTGCCATCTACCATGTTGCTGCTTTTCTGTTCAGCCCCTCCCTTGAGATTCCAGGTTCCTGCTTCCTGCTTCCTACAGTTGAGAGGGCCCCGCCCCGGTCAGGGCTCCCAGTGCCCACCAGGGGAAATCTGATAATTCTACCAAGGCTGTTTCCTGCTTTGATGTCAAACTGCTGGGTCAAGAAATACTGTAGCAGCCAACACCACAGTCTTTTCAATCTAGAACTAGAAAAATGTTCATTTTCTAGGTTCCTGCTTCCTGCTTCCTGCTTCCTACAGTTGAGAGGGCCCCGCCCCGGTCAGGGCTCCCAGTGCCCACCAGGGGAAATCTGATAATTCTACCAAGGCTGTTTCCTGCTTTGATGTCAAACTGCTGGGTCAAGAAATACTGTAGCAGCCAACACCACAGTCTTTTCAATCTAGAACTAGAAAAATGTTCATTTTCCCCACTCTACATTCATAGCCCTCTCTGTGGCCCTTTAGGAAATAGCTTCTACCTGCCAGCCCTCTCCCTGGGGGTCAGTCTTGGGTCCTAGCGCTGAGCCAGGAAACTAGTCTCAGGGTCAGACACCCCGCCATCACCCTCCTCCCTAAAGTAGGGACAGTGCATGTCTCCTTTGTGCTGATTCAGGCATCCAAGGACCTTCATGTAATGGAAACCCTCCAAGGAGTCTGCTCCAACAGTCCTTCAGAGTCTCAGCTCAAGCCCAGACCCCCACCTCTAAAGAATGAATATAATAACCTCTGTTACTATTTCTAAAACTGTGTAGTCCATGCACTAGTCTGGATATTATTCCTCTAGATGCATGTATTGAGCACTTGCTGTGCTCCAAACATTTTAAGAAGAGCTTTCTGTGCAGCCCTTCATTTAGTCCTCACTCAGCCCTGTGATCTGCGGGCCCAGAAAGGGAAAGTGCCTAACCAGGCCACCAGCTCTGGCAAACCTACTCCGGTCTTGGCTTTCGTCCTGACTCTGCTATGGCCTCTTCTTGGGAGCCTGTGCTGTCCTGTGTCTCGCCCGCCCTTCCTGATCGCCAGCCTTATCACCCACTCTTCCCTTTCCTTCCACGCTTCACCCATTAGAGCTGACACCCAGCACATCTTTCCAGCTGTGATCTCAGCCTGTGGACAGGAATCTGATTCTCTCCTCTCCCCGGGTCCACACACAGGCATAGGCCTCCTTCCCCTTGGAACTCTCCAACTCTGGCCCTACCCCAAGAGTGACATTTACATCTGGCTTCCCATGGCCCCACATGTTCAATTGGACAGGCCCTTCATATGCTGTGTAGGCTTTGGAAGTATTTAGCATCTCTGGGCCTCAGTTTACTCGACTGCAAATTAGGGGTAATAATACCTGTCTTAGAGGTTTATTGTGGGAAATAAATATGACAAAATATTTAAAGCATCCAGAACGATTCCTGACACATAGTAAACATTCAGTAAACAAAGTGCTCAAGAAGAACTGATGTTGGCTAAATGCTTGTCATGTGCTCTGCTGAGTACTTTGTTGGGCTCTTCTCTTGCAATTCTTCTTATACAGCAGGTAAAATTATCATTCCATTTTATAGATGTGGAAACGAACACCCAAATAAATTAAAGGACTTACCCAAGATCTCAGACATTGACAGCAGCAGCTCTCCGATGTGAAACAAGGTCTCATATTTAATGACTTGCTATCTTATACTGCTCAGCACAAAGCAGACCCTCCACCAATGGGGTGGCTGGGCTGCTCTCATTAAGTGAATGGGCAAATAAATGCATTTTTATTCTCTTCCCTCTATACCAAGACTTTGCCTACTGATTTTATTAGCCTCCTCATAGGAGATATAGTTTCTTTGACCCCAGAAATGCACCATATTGCAACCTTCCCTGGGCAGGACAAAGCCCACTGCTGAGCAGCCTAGTCCCTGGCTGAGTTCCTTGGCCAAGTACAGTACAGGCAGAGATCCTTTCACAACTGTGGTCTGCCAAGGGAGCACTGTGAGCCAGGGCCTCCCGCCAAGCAACGCTCCCGGCCCCTTTGATATGCAGATGTGTGCAGGCATCCTGCACATCTGCCTAGGGAGCATCCAAAGCTGTGACTTGGCTGGAAAGAAGGAAAATGTGAATGTCAACTGGAGGAATGGCTGCTCCGGAGGGGCCAGGCAGGGGAGGACAGCAGATCACGGCTGGGAACAGTCAGCCCAAAGCAGATGGAGGTTGGAGAAACAGCACTGTTCACCCCAACTTCCACCTCTCATAGGGAGGCACTTCAGAGGCGTGGATACCATTGGCTCATCTGAGTGTGATCCCTACCAAAGTCCCATCTGTGAGAGCTATGCTCTCCCTAATCCACATCACCTTCGAATCTTTATGTGAGGAAGGAGGACCATGGCAGCATAGGCGGTGGTAAGAGCCATGGAAGAGGACTCGGCACCTTTCCACAAATATGTTCATGCAACCAACATGCATGAAGCACCCATACTGTGCCAGGCACAGGGGAACATGTGGATCAGATATGGTCAGGTTTCCCGAGAAGGTGCCCACCATCTAAGGGCGCAGACAGGCAAGGACCTGGATAACATAGAGGAAAGCACAGAAGGTTTCCTCAAGGTGCAGGTTGGGCTAAGGTAAGCTGGAATGTTGGATAATGCTGAGAGGAGTTGGCCTGAGAGTGGATCTTAAAGGTACATGACAATTGGCCAAGTGAAGGATTTATCCTATACTAATACCACCAAGGCATGGTTGAGTGTCTCTAGTAGATCACTCATAAGCACACGCGCATACACACACACACACACACACACACACACACACTGAGATGGGCACAGTGCTGGTTTGGAACAGTTCCTAGGTTAACCCTCTCTGTTCCTGCTGCTGTAATCCAAAGGTCTCCCTTCCCCGGCTGTGTTTTCTGTTTCCTGAAAAGCCTTGGCAAGCTTCCTTAGAATAGCTACTTTGTCCTGTTACTTTAAAAGCTTTGTCTTCTCTTGCTGAATGGCAAGGGAAGCCAGAGCAAAAGGAATTCCCCAGGGCATGTCCAGCTTCCCTTTGCTCTGAGTGTTTCCCTGTGATGGGACAAAAAGCAGGTTTCTGGTTGGAGGCAGTGGGGATTCCATTTGGGGGAAAGGCTAACTGGGTAAGAGCGATGTAGGGTCATTGCCTTCAATCCCTGCAGGACTTTTAGGACAGAAGGAGCAGATTGCAGAACAAGGATCAATGTAGGAACAGCAGAAGCAGGGAGATTGCTCAATGTGAGAGGCTATTTCCCCAAGTTCATGCTGCCCACGGGTGGGATCAGCTGCTCTGAGAAGTAGTGAGCTCTCTGTCCGGGCTGGAGTACAAGGAGACCAGACCACAGTTTATTTGGACAGGAGGATGGTGCAGCAGGGCCTCAAACACCAGATGAGAGGTCATGTCTTTGTTGCCCTGCTCTGCCATTTTCACATGAGAATTGACCGAACACAAGAGGTATACTCAGGCCTCTCACAGCCCAGGGATTTGCATTTCCAAGGTTATGAAGAAAGGCGTGTAGTTAAGTATGTGTATAGGCGTCCAAGATGTGAAAGATGTGATTATTTGCAGAACCTAATCTCATACCTTCCCATCCTTGTTGAACTGAATATTGCAAAAATATTCTCATTCGTATCTGGAATGGTATGTTTCTAAGCAATCATCATTCTGAATACTCATTCCAGCCTGGAGACGACCTGAATATCGAAGAGAGTGAAAATGTATATATTAGATTACTTATTCAAATGCCTATCTGGCAGTTTGGATAGAATTAAGCAATGGTCCAATCTGGCTGTTGTTTTATGCATGGTATGTCAAAGCTAAAGAGCCCTTAGAGAATAGTCTCTCATTCTTTCTCTGCACAGAGCCTCAGTGCCCTGTCTTGCTCACAGATGGGGAAAGAGCGGCATACAGCCTAGAATGGGAGACCAGGGACCAGTAGCTGCCATTTTAGCATCTGAAGCACAGGCAAGGTAATATTGTCCCCGCTGGACAAAGGGGGTAACTGAGGCTTGGTGCAGTTACATGACTTGTGCAGTCACTCAGCTGGTCAGAGGCAGAGCCGCCTGAAGCCCAGGCCACTGTCCTTTTGCAGGAACTCACTGGGCCCCTAGCATAGCCCCAGAGATAGCCACGTGACCTTTGGGTCTGCTCCGCACTTCTGCTACAAAATCTCAGGCAGTGATGGTATTATCCCTGGGCCATAGCTGAAGTTCCACTGAGGATATAGACCTACATTTTAAGTCCCCAAACTAGGGACTCTGCCAAGCCACTATTCCACCCTGCATGCCCTAAAAGCTCCACAACATCAAGTGAGAGCATATCATTTTGCAATTATAATCACAAAGAGCAACAACACAAATCTGCCTGTTGAAATAAATCCTAGGAGAATGATCACTGAGAAGCTTGCTTAGGTATCATCTCTGGGAAGATTCCCCAGCCCACCCTGCCCAGGCCCAGGGCACTTTTCACACAGGGCAGTCACTGTGTGTGGAGAGGTTCTCACCATGAAAGGATAAGTATTATAGGCCAAGAAACACTTCTGACAGTTTTCTGCATTTCCAGCCCTGGGGCCCGGTGTCCCGCAGGTATCAGAAGGTTTGCTGAGCGGATGGATGGATATTTGGGTGGATATTTGGATGGCATCACTGCAAGGAAGGAACTCAAGAGGGAAGGACGATTCACCCTCCCCAACCAACCTGGAGCCCGTTAATCTCTGGATAACACAGAGCCTGGCAAGCCCTGAAACCTAGCATGATGCTTCCACTCCACGAACAGTAACTGAAACCAAGAACAAAACCTTAGAGCTGCCTGGGGCCCTGCCAGTGCTGGGGACGAAGAGAACAGCATCTGAAGCACATGTTTCCGCTCAGACTTGAATCTCACTTCATCTCATAAGATAATTCTGAAATCACAGCTTCAGTATTTTCCTCCAGTATTATCCTCAAGATCCTCTCCTCCCTCAGGCGCCTAGAGCCCAGCCCTCCACGGAGCCTTCCCCAGACAGGTAGCCCACCGTGATGTGTGAGGTGTCCGTACCAGCTCCTCTTTCCCACCTGGTCACTGTTCCTTTCTTGCTTATCTGATGCTGCCTCTTACTGTCAGCTCATGATAGTCAGTGTGGGAGGGGCAGTGTGGGCCAATGCACAGAGCTGCTCTGGGCTCATCAGCCTTGGGTATAAATCCCAGTTGGACCAATGAATAACTGTAAGACTTCGGGAACCATCACTTAACCATTCTGAGGCAATAAATGGGGTAAAGCTTTCCTCTTGAGGTTGTTGGGAGGTATGCAGGGACCCTAATAATGGAGGGCTTTGTCCGCAAAGCCAGCAAGCTCAGGTCTTATCCAACAGACAGTGGGGCGGGGTTTCTCATCTGAACATCACAGGATCAAATCTGCTTTTAGAGGGAATATTTTGGCAATGGCACAGAGAACGGGTTGGAGAAGAGGCACTGGGGGTGCGGGGGGAGTGGGGGAGGGAGGAGAACTCAGGCAGGAGATTTTGCAGGAAAGAGCAGAGGTTGGGTATGGGGCCCTGAGGGCAGGGGGAAGGTGGAGTTGCATGATAATAGCCTAACCAAGGGTCCTCAAACTTTTTAAACAGGGGGCCAGTTCACTGTCCCTTAGACCGTTGGAGGGCCGGACTATAGTTTAAAAAAAAACTATGAACAAATTCCTATGCACACTGCACATATCTTATTTTGAAGTAAAAATCAAAATGGGAACAAATACAATATTTGTATTTGCATGTGGCCCGCGGGCCGTAGTTTGAGGACCCCTGGCCCTAAACAAAGGAGATAATAATAAATAACAAGAAAAGCTAATATTCATGAGCTCCTACTGTGGGCCAGGGATTAGGCTTTATAGGGATTGTTTCATTGAATCTTGTTAACAACCAGAGATTTTTTTAATCCTCATTTTACAGATGAGGAAACAGAAACATTGAGAGGTTAAGTAAATTACCTGGGATAGCACAGTAAGTGCTATCGAGCTCAGACAGTCCCACTCCAGAGCCCATGTGTTTAATCACCAGACCAGCTCTCAACTGAAGCAGAGATTGGGGAAGAACCGTTCAGAAGGTCTCCCTGGCAGCACTGGTGTAAAGATGGGATGCAATGAGTAAGGAGAGGGTAGAGCATAGGATAACTCTCAGATTTCTTTCCCGAAGTCCCTAGCTCCTGGGAGGCAAAGCCAGAATTTTAACCCAGTTTATCTAACTCCAAAGCCCTTTCTCTTTCCACAGCCTCAAAAATTTCACCTGAGAGTTTGGTGTTCTCAGGACAGAAGGGGTAAAGTAGAGATTGGTACTTACCCCAGAATTTCACAATTCTTTTATTTAAGCCATTATACCATGACTAGCTTTCTTTAAGAGGTTGAGGGTGTGTGTTTCTTTACAGAGGGATTTAGTATCATTACAAAGTAAAAAAAATTGACAAAAAATACATTTAATAGCTTTACTTCTTTGGTGCCAAACCAAATGCAAAGGAGGATTTCAAGTACCGTTGGAAGCAGAAGTAGGGGAAGGGCCGAACATCCAGGTAGCCCTCGGGAGACTGGGCAGAGCTTGAGCTGTTCTCCTGCATCTTCCCAGGGCTGTTCTCTGTAGGCTGACCCTGGGGACAGTGCTAGGTAACAGCCCCCGCCTGGATATCTCATAATCAAAGAGTGAAATGGACAAGTAGGTGGACCTCCAAAGGCTATAGAAGGGGCTGTCTAAAAGGAGAAGAAAGGTGCCCTACACACAGGAGGGGATGGTAGGTCGCAGAAGCCACGTGATGTGACCTGGGCACATTACTTAACGTGACTGAGCTTCCTTGTTGTCTTTGGAACATCGGTGTAATCAAGGCTACTTTGATCTATTCTTTCCTCTCCTATAATCAAGGACCTATCACACTAGGTTGGGACTGAGGTCCGGGAGCCTTGGCTATCCCCTGGGTTGGAACAGGTTAAGTATATGGACTGCAGAGCTCAGTGCTGAGGATGAGAGTCAGAGTGAAACAGGCAAAGAGTCTCACCCTGGATCCCACCTGAAGGGACCAGGCAGAGAAGTGAGTCCAGGTGCGAGGTGAGCAGGTGAACATGAATCCAGAGTCGCTGGGTTGCAATGGAAAGTAGGGCCTGGGATAGGTGGACACTTGCAGTCACTGCTCTGGGTGCAGAGGGCTCTGAGGAGAGTGCTGAGTGGTCCTGTGCTGTTAGGATAGTGAAGTGACAAGGTACATGGGAAGCACCTAGCTACCAGGCACACAGGACACTCTTGATGTTAATCATGGAATTGCTTTCCTGTTCCATCAAAATTGGCCAAGAGCTTCTGAGGTGCCAGGTCTGTGGGCACTGAGGGGGCAGGGATGACTAAAACACAGTTCCTGTCACCCAGAAACTCAGATTCCTGGGGATACAGACTCATAAACATGACCCAATCAAAGATTCTATGTGGCATGATGTGGGGAGGCACAGGAACAGGCCAGGTAAGGGGTAGTAGCCCAACCCAAGAGTTCCAGGAAAGCTGCCTAGAAGAGAGAATGGCTAAGGTGAATCTGGAAGGTTAAGAAGGAGTTAATCAGGCAGAGATTGGTGAGAAATCCATTCTGGGAATGGGCACGGCTTCAACATAAGCATAAGACAGTGTGGTGTACTCAGTGTACATCAGTGGGATGTGAGGAGAGGCAGGAGATATGGCCAGAGAGGAGGCAGGGCTCTGCTGTAGACTAAGGAACCTGGACTCCATCCTGAAGGTGATGGGAAGCCACTGAAGGGGTTTCAGCAGGAGAGCAACCTGGCCAGCCTAGTGCTTGAAATAGATCATCTGGCTGGTGGGGGCGAGTACAGTAGAGAAGGCCAGCTGGAGGCCAGGGGAAATATTTAGTTTGATGTTTCTAAGTCAAAGTTCAGTTATGCTTTGGAAAAATTAATTAGGAAAGATTCAGAAATGGGAACAAGGGCTTTTCCATCTAGATAAGAAATGTTACCATTTGTACTCCTTATGCAGTAAGCTGGCTTCCCATTCTTTGTGCTATATAAGGTGCTATCGGGGGCATAATGCCTTTGAGGGCCCTTCCAGCTTTGACTCTTTAAGACTCAATGATTCTAATTTTCTTCTTAGGGTGTTTATGTTATTGACCCCCTAAAAGGACCTGTGCTTTGGGTTCTACCTTCCTCCTAGTAGAGGGGATGCCCTGAAAGCTTGCCATTACCCTACCTGTTTTTGTGGAAGACTTTAAATTTATCATATGGTTGGCCAATGTCAGGGTCTGTGTCATGATCAGGACTCATTGGGTGGCTCATATCAGGACGAGGTCTGTGACCAAGATTGCTGCTCAGTCTGTGGGACTGAGACATTGTCCACTTGAGGGCTTTGAAATCAGGCCTTGGGGCTCATTACCACAGCATCTGCCTCGCTTAGCTGATCTGCCAAATTGCTCAGGGTTCTGGGCACATGTACTTGAGGACTCTTCTGGTCCTGGCTTGCCATTACCTTACCTGTTTTTGTGGAAGACTCTAAATTTATAATATTCTTGGCCAGTGTCAGGGTCTGTGTCAGGATCAGGACTCATTGGGTGGCTCATATCAGGATGAGGTCTGTGACCAAGATTGCTGCTCAGTCTGTGGGACTGAGACATTGTCCACTTGAGGGCTTTGAAATCAGGCCTTGGGGCTCATTACCACAGCATCTGCCTCGCTTAGCTGATCTGCCAAATTGCTCAGGGTTCTGGGCACATGTACTTGAGGACTCTTCTGGTCCTGCCTGTGCCAACTTTGTACGTTTGGAAGCTGGAAGGAAATGGATGCTCTGGGTCCCCACAGCCTCTGGTGCTTCCTTCTGAGACAGCACTAAGTCCCGGACGAGAAGGCCTGTTTCATGACTGGGAGTTCCCAGAGAGAGGGAGCACCACCCGACTCACCTGTATCCACAAAGTCTTTATTCCTGCTCGTTTAATTTAAGAATTTCCTTGTGGCAGGTACTGTGCTAGGTGGTGGAGACACAGGAGCAAGCAAACCACAAACAACCTTTGCCTTCATACAGGTTATTATCTCTCAAGGGATGAGAAAACAGGCTGTGATGGGAGAGAAGAGTGTAAGGTGCTAATGGAACAGAGAGCAAGGGCCCTGACCAAGCGTGGGACCAGGGGAAGTCTTTTGAAGAATGAATGTTTAACCTGAGGCCTGAAAGATAAATTGTAATTGGCCTAATGATGGCTCTTGGGGGAACATATTACAACAGGGGGAACAGCTTGCGAGAAGGCCTGGAAGTAAGAGAGTTGGCCGACTGAAGGAATCATCAGGAGGCCAGTGAGGTCCTTCTGATGGAACCGTTCTATATCTTAACTGTAGTGGTCATCACATGAGTCTCCACATGTGGTAAAATCGCACAGAACTGAGACACACACAAACGAGTACATGTAACTGGTGAAATTACAAATAAGGTCAATGGATTGTATCAGTGTCAATGTCCTGGGTGTGAACCTTGCACTATAGTATGCAGATGTTACCATTGGGAGAAAATGGGGGAAGAGCACCTAAGATCTCTATGGATTACTTCTTACAACTGTACGTGAGTCTACAATTATGTCAAAATAAAAGGTTAACAGAAGAAGGAGGAGGAGAAGAACCAGGTGTTGGCCAGTTTGACTGAGGCAGAGAATGAAGAAGTACATAGCATGAGTTGAGCCCAGAGAGTTGGTGGAGGTTAGACTATACTGGATTTAAATCATGTGGGGCTTTTTCTGAAGATAGTTGAGAAGCCTTTGACCAGTCTTATGTAAGGAGTAACATGATCTTATTTGCATTTGAAGAAGATCGCTCAGTTTGGAGAAAGCATTGGGGAGGGATAAGCAGAGAGATAAAAATTAAAATGGAACATGGTGGATAAGAAGAGACACTGATAGATTTGAGAGATATTTATGGAGCCTGAATTGGTAGGAGTTGATGACTAAGAGGTGAGAGGACAGGGGAAGTCAAGAAGAACTCACGAGTTTCTAACCTGACCACTGGTGGATGACGGTGCTCATGACTAAAACAGAGAACATTTGAGAAGAAACAGGCTTGGGGAGAAAGGTTTGCAGAGATGGGTTTGGAATATTTGAGATGCCATTAGGCCGCAAAGTCCAGATGTCTCATAAACAGCTGTATGCGTATGTGCTGGAAGCTCAGGAGAGAAGTCTGCACTAAGAGTATGAGTACACAGAATAAAAGGCCAGAATTCTAGGGCCGAATTCTGAAAAATACTGACATCAAAATAGTGGGTCAAAGAGGAGGGGCCCACTATGAAGACAGGACTGTTGAACAGTTAGGAAGGAATCAGGACTGCTGAAGTCAAGGGGAAACACATTTCTGAAAGAAAGTCAAGGTCAACAGTGTGGATGCTGCTGGGACCAAATGCCCTGCATTTGGAAGGGCATCGATAACCTTGCAGAGCAGGCTCAGTGCAGTGGGGCTGGAATAAATGGGAGGTGAGTAAATCCTGACAGGAAGTGTGGACTACACTTTTTTTCCAAAAGTTTTGCTTGTGAAGAGGAGGAGAGAAAGAGATAACTAGGTAGGCAGGGGTGAGTGAGGGTTTTGAGGTGGCTATTGTCCTGTTTTGGGAAGGACTTGAACATGTGTAAGTACAGATATGAATGGCCCTCGAAGAGGGAGAGAGGGAAGATCCAGGGCCTGGCTATGTGAACACTGAGTGCTTTCAGAAACTAATGAACAGGGGGAGAGTTTCTATAGGTGCAGTCTCTGGGTTCTGTTGCACCCCACTGACTATTCTAAAAATGTTCTCTGCTTCCTCTTTCTAGAACAGCTGGGCCATTCCGAACTGTAAGAAAACCACCTTTTCACACTCCCTAGAGGAGGCTCAATTTCAAATCTGAGCCAAGGTGCTTCCTCTCTAAGGGCCAGTGGGGCTGGATTGGCCCCTCCCAGAGCAGCACCCAACTGACTCCCAGCACAAGGTCAGAGGCAGCAGCACACACAAAAGTTTCCACTGTGGCTTCTTGCCCACCAAGCCCTGGGTGCCCACCCACTCAAGGGGAATAAGCATGACTGGGCAGAAGGTATGCACTCTAATGACTTCATATCAACTTTGAAAAGGCAACATGGCTGACTAGATAACCTAAACATCTTCAAAGAGTGCGCATGGAGATGATCATCTCATTATATTTAATTCAGGCACCTTCTATGTCAGTTATTTCCCCTTACATGCTGCAACTGGCTTGAAAAGGTGCTCAACTTTCTTGTTTATATGGTGGGTAGCAGCTCATGGGTTGTTGTGAAGGGGAAAATGAGAGAACATAAGTAGAAGAGCCAGGCATATACTAGATTCTTAATAAATCCACAGTTCCTTCCCCTTCTTGCTAGGAGCCAACATTTCCTTTCTCTAAGCAAGTGCTCGAGTCTTGAGTCTGGGGGCCAAAGGGGCTAGACCCAGAGAGAGAAGAATGTCTCATGTCTCTAGAACAGTAGTTCTCAACCTTCCTAATGCCGTGACCCTTTAACACAGTTCCTCATGTTGTGGTGACCCCCAATTTCATTGTTACAAATTGAACATAATTAAAGCATAGTGATTAATCACAAAAACAATATGTAATTATATATGTGTTTTCCGATGGTCTTAGGCGACCCCTGTGAAAGGGTCTTTCGACCCCCAAAGGGGTCTCGACCCACAGGTTGAGAACCGCTGCTCTAGAAGAACCTGATGTGACTGTACCTCAGAATAATGCCATCTGTCCTTCAGGCAGGTTTTGGTTCTTTTTATTTAGGGGCTCCTGCTTCAAGAGAGTGTTAGGTTTAATATGTGAGATGAAAATGCAGGCTAACTGATCAATTGAATGTGGGGAGAGTTTGTGAGAGAAACATTCTTCATGTGATAGAAATATTTGAGAGTTTGAGAGAGAAATATTCTTCATGTGATAAAAAGGATCCTTTGCTTTATCACACAGTCTCTTTAAATATGTGCTCCCCTGGTGCAATTAAGCATTTGTTTACAGATCATTAATTATCTGGCAGAGAGGCTTGGCTGGAAGGACTATGGCCGAGAGACACAGCTGGAGAGTTGGGAGCTTGTGCCAAGTGAGAATCCATCAGAACCAGAGAAAGTGAAGCTCAGAAATGATTGTGTAAATTGCGACAGAAAGGAAGTCAGTTTCCAAGGCTTGAGCATACTGGCGCTCTGGGACCTCTAGGGAAGCTGCATGGGTGAGTGGCAGACCATTCACCAAGTCAGCAAAGGCAGAGGGTGAACAGGGAGGAGGTGGTATGGCTGAGGGTAGAAGGGAAGTTCCGTGTGGGATATTTTGAGTAAGAGGTGCCTGTGGGATAGCGAGGTGGAGAAGACGGTCTAGAAGGCAGATGAGCATCAGCGCTGTGCTCCAGCAGTGCTTAACCAGTTCCAGTTTCCCCAAACTTCCAAAACCAGTTCACACGTCTCTGCTTCTGCTCACACTGGCTCTCTAGCCCAAATGCTGTCTCCCCTGCCTTCCCTCCCTGCCCGTTGAGCTTCTAGCTACCCTGGAGATGTCCGCTCCTGCTCCCTGAGGCAGACACAGGTGTCCACTTCCTAGTTAAACTACCTCCACCCAGACAGACCTCCATTAGCACCGAGGCTTACAAAAAGCCGTCCTGGTTTAACCAAGATCACATAATTATGATTAAATAAATGGAACAGGCTCAGCTCAGGGAACTGTAAGTGTTATTCCACTTCTGTTATAATGGTTGCGTTTGCTCCCTTGCATGCCTCCCCAGTTGTACTGGTTTCTAAGAGCTGCTGTAACCAACTACCCTAAACTGGGTGGCTTAACACAACAGAAACATATTTATTCTCTCACTATTCTGGAGGCTAGATGTCCAAAAGTGGCAGCAGAGCCTGGCTCCCTCTGAGACCCTGAATAGAATCCGTCTTTGCCTCTTGCTTGTTTCTGGTGGTGGTGGTCAATCCTTTGGCATTCTTTAGCTTACAGCCACGTCACTCCAGTCTCTGTCTCTGTAGGCACATAGCATTATACCTGTGTCTCTGTCTTCACATGATGTTTTGAGTGATTGACTATCAACCTGTGCTTTGTAAATCAGTTTTTTTTTGTTTTAATGCTTAATGTATAGCAGCGGCCACTATGTGCAAAGATCTACACTAGGTGCTTTCTGTGTGCTCTCTCATTTAATTGTACCACATATCCTGGGAGGTAGGTCTCTCTACCCCACAGATAAGGAAACCAAACTTCAGAGAAGTCACGTGACTTGCTCAGGTCTGCGCAGCTGGGATTGGGCGTTAGATTTGTCTGATTTCAAAGCCCAAATCACTGACTTTACTTTGCTGCCTTTTCCTTCATCTTGTTGCCGTCCAGCCCCTGAATCCAGGCTGCCTCAGGGGTACTTAGGCCAAGCCCCCGAAACAAGTTGGGTTCATGCTTTCGCCACAGTGTTAAATTGACAGCACCCCTAGTTGTGGGGTGGGGAATAGAGGGTACGTGCAAAGGGGGCAGCATGGAAATGGTAGTAGGTTGGAGAGACTCAAGGGGAGGGTTCCACCTCAGGGGACAGAATCCGGAGGGCCTTTCACTATCTTTCCCAACTAGGAGAGGCTTCTATCAATGCTAGGCCTTGAGAATAAAGACGTTTCTCTGGGGCTAGGTAAGTGAATGCTCTGGGCATGGGTGGGATCACCATGCACTGAAGGCTTTCCCCTGTAATCTAGGCCCGTAGGTCAGGGAAGAGGCCTGACGGAAGTGGGTCCCATTGCTGACCTGACTTTGGGTAAATCATTGACCTCTGTGCTGTTTCATCATCTCTAGAATGAGAGGCTTGGCCTGTAAGTTCTCTGAAGTCACTATTCTTGGTTTCCAGCTTCTACAGAATCGGTTTCCGTTTTGTAACTATTTTAAGGTGTTTATTACATTGCCAAGAAAAGAGAAAAATTTCTCTGTGCCAAGGAACAGATATTTTTTTATGTTACCTTTTTTTTCTTGTGCATAGCTCTGCTTTGCTTCCTCCATGTCTGTCTCTTCATTCTGGTGAGTAACCCTCGTAGGTTTTCTCAGTGGCAACAAGCACTCCCAAGCATGGCCCTTCTTTTTCTTAGCACCAAAGATAAGGATTTGCTCAGAAAGTTAAAACCATGTGGACAGTGTTGTCTGACTCCTATCCTGGTGAGTCTGTTATGAGTTCTTGCTGTGACCTGTCCAAACACAGAGGTGGGGGAGAGAAGGGTGCACAGGTCCAGCTTGTCTGGCTTGGGGCAGGGCTGCAGCCCCCTTGCCAGTGTGAGCGCGGTGATTTCATCTCTGTCTTCAGCTTGGGGAACGTGTGCAGGCCCAAGTGGAGGTTTCCAGCAGACTCTTTCTTTCATGAACTTGAACATCTCAAGTGGACAGACGTCCCTTGTTGTTGAGCAGTTCAGTTGTCCTGCACCTGGGGAGTGGCTGAGAGTCAGAGGAATACAGAGTTTTGAAGGTTTCATCTTTCAAGGTCACAGCAGCACAGAAGGGTTGGCTTGGGAAAAAGAACGTTCCTCTTGCCAAGAATCCATGTCCCATCTGATGAATCTGGCTGCCAGAGAACCACAGAGTCCCAACCTGGTAACTGGAGTTATTGACAACTTGTTTTCATATTTCAATAGCAAATTTAATCTGTAAGTTTATGGTATATGTTCCCATCCCCACCTTTCATGAGTCTTCTCTGCATCTTTTTCCCTAAGCAATGAGGGCACAGGATTTGGATTTTCCATTCAGGTACCTCTTACCCTACCCAAACCACCATCAGTGCTATCAGATGTGTCAGCAGCAGGAAGAGGAGCACAGCCTCCCAGATTTTACATGGCGCTGGTGATGGGACTTATGGTACCTACCGAATGACAAGCAATATACCCGGGCCTACTGGAAGTCACATAGCAAAGTGGAAATTGCATGGACCTCACACCAGCTTTGAATGCATGACTTGGGCCCTCACTTTCCCTCTCTGAACCTTAGTCAATGCATCTGTGAAATGAGGGTAACAACAATTACTTCCCGAGTTATTATGAGGATTGCATGCAAAGCACCTAGCATTACCAGAGACAGAGCAGGGAGCTCAATCAATTGTAATCTTCTTGTCTCTTTCTCTCTTTTATATATATCATCTCATTCTCTCTCATCAATCCTGAAAGATTTTTAGTTTCTCACTTTATAGATAAGAAAACTCAGTCTATTTATCCACTGTATCCCAAATATTAAGCAGAACTTTTGGCACAAAATAAGCCTCAACAAATAGTTCATTAGTAAATGGATGGATGGATGGATGGATGGATGGATGGATGGATGAATGAATGAATGAATGAATGAATGAGGCAATCATACGGGGGTTTAGAATCTTGCCCAAATTTTCACAGCTAGTATCCCAGATGAGTTAAGACATAAGGCAGAGCATCACAGAAAATTTCATACAAGGAGACAAAATAAGAACCCAGAAATGGGAACAGAAAGGCATAATATAACTCATCCTTTTTTATGATTGAGAACACTTTGTTTCACAATTCTAAAGGCGTGTTTTAAATATACAAAATCTGAACATGATTTTAAAAGCAGACAATAGAACCCCAAACTCAAGTCCCTAAATTCCATAAGATAAGAGTACAGGTCTTACTAAGGCCCCAGTGTTCTTACACAAGACACACTGCCCAGGGTTGGCCTGGAAGGATGGGGTGTGCCTCTGCAGGAATGCTGCCCAGCACTCAGGGAGGGGGAAGAAACTTCCCACAGAAATACCTGGCTGCTGGGCATCCGTCCTGGTCAGTGCCCTGTGATCTCCTGAAAGGAAAAGATAATAGAGCCTTTCTCAGAAGATGAGGATGGAAAAGATAACTAATAGTTTCTGGAACCTACTGTGTGTGAGGCATTGTGCACTTTACCTGCATGGTCTTTAGACTCCTTGAGAACCTTATGAAACTCTAGACACTTGAAAGACCCAAGAGGCACAGATTTGCCCAAATACCTTGGCGATAGAGCAGTAACTGAACCCAATTCTGAGGTCAAAGCCCCTGTACTTTCTACTTTTCATTTTGCCTTGCATCCTCTTCTGTGCCATGCTGCCTCTCCAGAATGGGCTGCAGAGCCATGAGTAGATCTCAGTGATCAGAGACCCTCTGTCAGCCCAGCAAGGTGGCAGGGTGCATTAGCTGGGTAGATGTGGGGGCCTGACCACTTTCCTAGTGGGCCTTCCACCACAGAATAGGATGAAAATATCAATGAATTCCAGGGCACTTTCGGAGATAATGTCTGCCAGAGTCTCACCTGAACCCAGCAAGGTGGTCTAGACATTCCCAAAGAATCTGCATATGGCCCTTTGAGGATGAATGCTCCACCAGCTCCCTATCCTTATTAGTAGGGCAAGAGTCAGACTCAGAAGGCATCAGGGTAGAAAAGTCCAGGGTTGGGTCTCTGGAGTCAAATAGCCTGCATTTGAATCCTGGCTCCACCATTTACTCCTGTGTGACCTTGGGCAAGTTACCTAACATCCCTATGCTTTGCCTATGGTTCTTCAACTTCCAAATTAGGCCCACATTAATAGTACTTACCACCCAGGATGGTTTTGAGGATTAAATGAGAAATGTCCATAAAGCCTGGCATGAGATGAGCATTCCACAGGGGTTCACTGCTATTATTCCTGTCATTATTCCTCCAAGTAAGTAATAGCAGGGTTAAAACAGGGAGGGACTTGACACTCTTCACAGAGATACCTCTGACTGGAGTTCTCTGATCCTCTTTTGTTCTGGCTCAGAGGAGCCTCCACCCAAGCCATGTAACAGGTGATTCCCAACAGGCTCCGACTCTCTAGCCACCAACAGTGGGTATAAGACTGTAGAAATCTGAGAGCAGTTGGAAACCTCAGAGTGCTTGAGAAATTCAAAGTCTCTGGAGTAAGGAGGACATGATTTAAGAAACCCCCGATAATGTAGTCCAAATCATCAGTGTTCACAGACTCATTTCCTACTCAAGCTAGGGGTGCTTAGAATGATAGATGTGGGACTTTCCCATAAGGTCCAGTTCTCATATTTCTAGATGGGGAGTCAAACCTCTGGGGAAAAGGAGAGCAGTGCAGCGATTAATCCCCACAGTCAATTCAGCGGCTTGTTGCTTCAGGAGACTCTGAGGTAAGGCCTATTCCCACATAGCCCTCCATACCCAGGCTTTGGATCATGAAGCCAAGGTTCAAGTCTTCTCCATATGACTGTTAGTAACTTCTGTCTCCTCTGTAAGTCTTAGTTTCCTCATCAGAAAAGTAGAGAGAATAGTACCAACCTCATGAGATGTTTTGAAAAGATTAAAGGAGCTAATATTTTAAGCAACCAGTCCAGTTTCTGTCATGGAAATCAGTAATTGTTAGTTCCATTTTCTTTCACTTCCTCTGATTTGGCACTGAATTTGTGGCATAGATAGGAGACAGTCTTAAGAAAATCAGAGTTGTTTATGGTTTGCTGAGTACTTCTAAGATGATTTAACTCTCTGAATGAGCATTCTCTTTCATGCCTCTGACCTAGAACACCAAGCTCAGAGTTATCAAGCAAAAGCCTGAGTGAATTACAATGGGGGGGGGGGTGTACTCTGGCTCTGTGAAGACCTGTAAAAGGCAGACATTCTGAACCATGGGGTGCTGGAGCTGAGCAGAGAAAACCAGAGAGTTAGCAAGTGTTCTGAAGGAAGGTTGGTTGCCCTAATACCTCCCAAGTAATGTTGAAATCATCAGAAGACTAAGATGAGGCAGCGATCACCCTGAGTAAGGGATTGGAGAGTCGATGATTTCTAGCTAACAGCAAGGTAAAAAAGGAAGCCTAGCTTGTAGGATGAGGTGGAAGCATCCTGTTTCTGGGAAGACCATAGACTGTGTCAGTGAGGTTCCTGGTACTATTATGTTATTATAGGTATCAGTGTATGCCAACCATGGGTGACTGTCAACCTGACTTTTTCTTCTATGTGCATTTTTCTGTAATTATTTCCATTTTGTTCTCTCTTGATATTCAGATAAACATTTTGAAAATGTCAACCTGTCTAGTGGTGCTAAATTAAAACTACAAAAGGAACTTTGATTGATTTGGGGGCCAGGTTGTGGAAGCCAGACATGGTGGGGATGGGGAAACTTGTACACTCACAAGCAGAAGGTGAGACACAGAGGGACAAAATAAAGCTCTTGGGACACCCCTTGATCCTCAACTTTGAAGGCTTTTGTGTCTTCCAGGGTCTATGTTTCATATACACACTCATTCAACACCTATTTGCTTGGAATCTCCCATGTGCCAGGCAAGGTGCCAGGATATCACAGTGAGAAAATCAGATAGGGTCTTTTTTCAAGTGGAATTTTAGATCTAGAGCCCAAAACAGTCAATAATAGACTAAATTTACATTACATTCCATGATAAACTCCATGAAGAGTAATATAAGGAGCTGTAGAAATATGTGCCAGGGACCTGACCTAGCCTATAGAGGAAAATGGGAGGAGGAAGACAGGGAGGACTTTCCTGAGGAAGTGGCATTTCATCTGAGAAAACAACAGAACAAGTTGGTTTCATAAGAGAAAAGCCAAGTGACCGGAATGACTGGAATGACCAGTCACTATGACGCACACTACAGCTGGCCAACCAGCCTGATGGGGGCAGGGCCAGCCTGTCAACCCCTGTGCCTGATAGGCCCCCCACCCTGATCGGGGGTGGGGCTGACTGCCCAACCTCCTGAGTCCCCTCCCCCAGCCAGCCAGCCCCTATCAGGGCAGGCTGGCCAGACCCCACCCATGCATGAATTTGTGCACCAGGCCTCTAGTTTTGTATAATGCACAAAGGTTTTTATTTTTTCTGAGAAAATACTCAACAAAGTCAGTTTGAAATAATAACTTGTGTTTGTGGTTACAAACACAATATCTTGGAAGTGTTTTCTGCAAGTTTAGGCAAGGCCAGTAGCCTCAGAGGCTCTTGAACATGTAAGATCTGAAAGTGACCATGACCTGTGCCCACAGGCTCTTGTTTAAAGCATTATGGGATGTTTGTTGAATAATTATCAGTGTTGTTCAGCTCATTATATTCCATTCGACTCAATAAACATTTATTGGGCACCCTGCTCTCATCATAAGTATAAGAGCTCTCCTAATAATAACTATAATAATCATGATAACAACAATAATAGCAACTATCATTTATTGAGGACTCACCATGTGTTAGTTACTATGCCAAGCAAACATTTTACATGGATTATTTCATTTAATCCTCAGAACAACCCTATGAAGTCATATGTATTAAGATTCCCTTGAAGAAAGTGAGTCTTAGAGAGATTAAAAGACTTGTCTGTGGCTGCGAACTTATTAAGGATAGGTCTTGCTTATTGGGCCAGGATTCGGATCCAGGGCCTAACATTACAATACACTGTCTTCATTTCACATTATTATGTCATATTTGAGATGAAGAAATTGTCCTTCAGAGTCATTTCAGGGCCCTGTGTATTTTCCCTGAAAATAATAATATCTATGCCTTGTCAAGCATTTCCTATATGACTAGCATGTTACCTTAAAACCTTCTAACTCAGAGGTGCTCAACAGAGTGGATTATGTTTTAAGCTGTGGTGGATCTGATACTCAGGTAGGGTCAAAAACTTCTGCCCCAATTCTTACAACACCTTCAGAAGATATGTTTCAATATCCCCATTTTACAGGTAAGAAAACTGAGACTCAAGGAGGTGAACTGTCTTGCCTGAAGTCACAGCAAAGATGAGGCAAAGTCATGATTGAAGCCCTGGTCTGAGTCCAAAGCCCCCATTACTTTAGGCCTCCAAGCTGTCACATGCATGGCCAGCCGGCACTCCCTCTAACTCCAGGTGATATGCACTGGCCTCTGAGCCTGTATTCAACATACAACTTCTTCTTTCCTGCCTTCTTCCTTTCTACTACTCCTTTCTTCCCCTGCCCAAAGCCCCACAACCAGACTTAGCCAGACTTCATGATCAGGGGACCACATGGATGCACTGGGTTGATGCCTCAGCTTTGGGTTGATAGCATCCAGCTCAGAGTAATGCCCACCAGGGGCCTCCCAACAGTCCCAGATCCTCCTAACCATGTAACAACATGTCTTCCTTAAACTCACCCAAGAAGACAGTGGTCCTGAGATTATTGCACAAGTTACTTTTCTGAGCAAATTTAAAAAAAAAATTAAAAGCAAATACTTGAAAAGTCAAATTAAATATCACAGGGGACAAAAAGCAAAATCATGAAAAAATGTGGTCAATCATTAGCAGAGAGGTTGAAAAGACACGCTCCAATTGCTTTAAAAATGCACAGAACCCAGGTCTCCTTAAAATAGTTTTGCAAAGTACATTGAGAATTCCATGCAGTAATATGAAACACAAGTCCCGCTGCTGCCACTGAACATGCTTCAGCTGGCTGAACCGAAGGAGCTTGACATTAACCCAAGGCTCTGCAAAACACAACAGGAAAGCACAATAGAGTTGCAGTTGCAAAGCTGCCCCAGATGTGTACATTTTCTGCTCCATTAAAATAACTTGGATGAGAGGCAAAGCACATTTGGTCCACAGAAAGAGGGCGTTAGGGGAGGGCCAGGGAGAGCACAGTCAGCCTCCATAGTCCTCCCACTCCCCAGTTTTGCCTCCCCTCTAAGCCTTCCTTCACATGGCTAAGTCTGTCTAAGTGCAAATATGGGATGTGAGGATGATCTGGCTTCGACATCTGTCACCCCGTTGTCGCCAGGGTTGATTTGCCTGATCTGGCTGGCTAGGCGAGCTTCCCCTTCCTCCCTCACCCATGTGCATCTCTCCTGAAGCTGTGCACTCTGTTGAAGCGGATGACCTTCCCCCCGGAGGAGAGGACCACACCGATCTTTAGTCAAAGGTATATGAGTAGTTGCACTCCCCTGCTAGAACCTCCAAACAAGCTCTCAAATATGACCTCAAACCTTCCAGGACTCCCCAGAGCCAAACTGCTTTGCCATAAGTCTCAGTTTTCTTAACTCTGTCATGGGGTTGAGACCTATTTCAAGGGTTCGGTGTGAAATTAATTGAGATCTTGGTGCCTGACATGCAAGGTTTATAGCAGGGGTCCTCAAACTTTTTAAACAGGGGGCCAGCTCAGTGTCCCTCAGACCGTTGGAGGACCGGACTATAGTTTTTAAAAAACCTAGTTGGCTGCTAAGCACAGGCAGCGGCAGCAAAAAACACCCGGCAGGCCGGATAAATGTTTTCGGTGGGCCGCATGTGGCCCGCGGGCCGTAGTTTGAGGACCTCTGGTTTATAGAATGCTTTGGAGGAAAAGTAGTTACCACAGTTATCATCACTGAATCCAGGTCATATGAGAGAGGTGAAGGTGAAGGATGTGAAAATGTCTGGGCAGAAAACAGACAAGACCTTAAGGGAAGAGCCTGGTCAAGGGCACATACCTCTGTTGTAGGTTCAATCCCTGCCCCAGTCAGGGTGTGAACAGGAGGCAACCAATCTATGTGTCTCTCTCACGTTAATGTCTCTCTCTCTCTCTCTCTCTCTCTCTCTCTCTCCTTCCCCGCTCCCTTCCATTCTCTCTAAAAATCAGTGGAAAAAATATACATGTCCTGGGGTTAGGGTGAGGATTAACAACAACAACAAAAAAGACATTTACTCATTCTCTCTAAAAATCAATGGAAAAAAATATCCTCACTCCTCCGGTAAGGATGAAGAAAAAAAAAAAGTTCCTAAGGAGAGAGAATCCCAAGTTTTCCCATATCTGAAGGGCTGACATGAGACTCTTGGTGGTGAACCTAGTCTAGCAGCTACAAGATGTAAGATTCCACCTCAGTGTAACTAAGAAAGGCCCTTCCAACCATCAATCAGTAGTTTCCAAAAGTTAAGGGGTGGCAGTAAACTTCCTGACATTAGAACTCTATCAGAGGAACCAGGATGGCCATTTGGCAGGGGTATTAAAGAGAGGATTCAACTACAATTTGGTTGAAATTGACATTTTTAACCACCTCTGAAATCTGTTCTTTTGAACTGTCTTTACTTGCCAATCAATGAATCACCAACATCTTGAGTCTCTGGTACGTGTAAAGCCTGGGGCTGTGGGCTCTATATCAAAGAGGTACTCTGATGGTTTTCACTAAGGCAGAGGAAGCACTTAGTAGGTTCTCCATGAAGCTATGTTAACAGACTGACTGTGATAGTCACCCAGGAAACAGAAACTCTTTTGGTTGCTCTGAGGCTGCCCAAGGGTGTTTCTTGGAGTATCCTGTACCTGTCGTTCCTTCTCTAGAATCCATTCTACGCACCTACATGCAAAACATATTTGAGTCTGTGTTTACTCTATTGGCATTCATTTCATTGTTTGTTCTTTTCTTTCTGGGTTCTTGGGAAATGGAACTGCCTCCTTGTGAGAATTATTTACACTGACTCGGGTGGGGAATTTGTTTGAACTTGAGGGTGCAGTGGTATTTATTGCGTTCATGAATGTGCCTGTCTTACAAGGAGTGGAATCGGCGTTCTGTCCTGTGGTCACTGGGATTACGCTCCAACTCCGAAAGGGACGGAGTTTCAGAAGAAACCATGCAAAAGGTTTCTGATGTGTGCTCTCTGTGTCTTTATTTAATGCATTTGTTCTATAAGCATTTACTCCCCAGCCCTGTGCAAGGAACCTGGGATGTTAAAGTTATTCAGCCTTTTTGTCACTTCTCAAAGAGCTCATGCCAATGAGGGAAGATAAAAGGTTGTGGGACAAGATAGTAGAAAAAGACCACCTGTGCTTGAGGAGAGGCTGTGGTTAAAGAAGGCTTCACAGCGAAGATGGCATTTGAGCTGGTCTTCAGGGGATGTTGAGGTCACCGTGCACTCCAGGAGGAAATACTTCCCAGGATGTGGGCAGAGCAAGCACAAAGGTTTGGGACCTCATAAAACAAGCTAGCGTGGGAAATGTCAAATAGGTTAAGGTGTCTGGGGTGTGCTGTGTCCAGGAAGGTGGTTGGAGATGAGACCGGTAACATATTTAGGGGTCACCCTCATTTAGATGGGATAGGCGGTTGGGCATGGTGCTACTTGAAATTACGTTGCAAGCATAGGTTGGAGCTTCAGGGACTTTCATTAAATATGGCCAACTCTGCATGATCCATCTTGTGAATTATCAGGAGTCCTGCTATACATTACTTCCCCTTGATGACCATAGGAGTGTATTATTAAAATAAAAACTCACTTAAGATCAGTCCAAAGAAATAATAATTACGAAGATAAATCTGCTGAAACAATAGAGTGGCCTTCTTTTTACCACAAGTGTGTGGGGCAACATAAGGCCAACATCTGCATCAGGACAACTCATGAACATGTCTGATGGGCACCACATACACTCCAGGGCTTGGTTAAAGGAGCTTGACCTGTACATTTGGATCTGGTAGGTGTATGTTGATGGGGTTCATCTGTATAATGTATTTCCTAAATCACAGTAAGGTAATTTGGGGTTTTGGTTTTTCTACTTCATCATTAGTATATTTGATCTTAAATGTGAGCACAGCGCTTTTAAAAGAGTAATGTTTAATGATTTCTGATTATAAAGTCATACCTGCTTACTGTGGAAAATAAATATAAATGTATAAGTATAAAACACAAAAGAAAGTAAAGCCACCCACCACTATTAAGAAACAACGTTTTGGTGCATTTATTTTTATAGGTTGAGTTTATTAAGATGAATTTAATCTATGAGAACACTTTCTTCACTATAACATAAATACTTAATATTCCCCGACCAGATTTTTGGGTTTTGAGGACAGGAAAGGTGTATTATTCATATAGTGACCTAATTTTGGCACAGGAATCCAACACTGAAACTCAAGTTCTGATACAATGTCTAACTTGAGTTCTATTTATTATCATTCCCCCAAATTTCAGTGAGTCCCTACCAAGTGCCAGGTCTGAGCTGGGCACTGATTATATCTGGGGAGATACTAGCCATATGTGATACAAAATCCACCCTCGCAGAGGCATCAGTGTGAGTGTGCTGACGCCCTTTGATGTGAGATGGGGTTCCTATGAATGTGGAGCCCAGTCGCCCTCTTTCAGCTGGTGTCCATGGCCTGACTGGGAAGAACCAAAACCCTCCAGGATCTCTTAGGCCTGTGGTAGTAGGGACAGACCATGGACTGCTATTCCAGAGTCCCATTCCTGAACTTTTCAAGGTGCTCCAGAAATGCCAGCCAGCCCTGGTCTTGCCTTCCTCAGGACACCCCTGCACTTCCCACTTCATTCCAACTGGTCCCGCCCAGTTCAGAGAGGGGTGCTAGGATGGAGGGAGACTACAGAGGCACCCCCCAAGGCAGTGGCTGAGAGCAGCTCTCAAAAGACCTTTGGCTACACCAGCCAGCTGGTCCAACTGGAAATCCCAGATAAGCCCCAGTACTGGTCAGAACTAGTTTGGCAGCTCTGGGGAACTTTTCTGGCGGACTGACCCTCCCCACCGCAGGAGCTGGCAGTTCTGGGGGGGAAAAAGAAAAGAAAGAAAGAAAAAAAAAAGTGAACTATAAGAGCTGAGAGGAGTGGCTAAAATTATTTGAAACACTAAAATTCTGCTCCGTTGCAAGTGCAAGTTTACAGTTAGGGATCCAAACAGGATTGCCCCCTGCGCCACATTCATTCCCTCGCAGTCTCGCCTCTCCTTTGCAATGCCGATTTTTGTTGTAGTGCAATTTGTTTTGCAGTGCGATTGTTGAAGCCATATAATCCTTCCCCAATAAGACTTTTAGTCAATGCATTCTTTTCTGCAATGCCATTATTATTATTAATTATTATTAATAATTATTATTGCAATTCAATCTCTGCCTTTTCCCCTCCCTACTCGAAACGCGCTCCGGCTGTGATTGCTCGGGTCTGACTTCGCGAGTGGCAGTGCGCTTCCAAACCCCCTCGTCAGCCCCCCGCCCCCCTTTCCCCTCCCTCTCTTTTCCGCGCCCAGGCCAGAGCAGCC
>NW_005364671.1:2819662-2850378 GCF_000412655.1 Myotis brandtii
GGGAGGCGGACGGGGAGGGGGCCAGGCGCCGGGACGGAGACCGGAGGTTGGGGTGAGCCGCTGCTCGCTCAAGCCTCCTCCTCCTGACCCTGAGGCTTTTCTTTGGGGGACAGGGTGTCTCTAAAAGGCCAGACCAGTTAAAAATACCGGATGGTCCCCTTTGTCTTCCCCGCCTCCCGACACTCCCGCGCTGTCAGTCTGTCTTCATCTCTCTGTGTCTGTCCTTTCTGTTTCTATTCTGCCGGCTCTTCACTTTCCCTTTCTCTCCCTGCGGGCCTGTGCGTTCATTTCTCTGTCTCTCCCCTTCTCTTTACCTCTCACCCAGTTCCTTCTCTCTGCTGCTCGGTCTCCTTAAGTTTTCTAGCTCTCTGCCTCCCTCCCCTTAAGGCTCTTGCTACCTCCTGGGAATGAGGAAGCAAGGTGAATACTGTCAGACTCTTCTAGGTGGGAGTCCCTCTTCACAGAGGGAAGGTATGACACCTTTGTCCAGTCCGGGCCATCATTGGATGGGATGAGGAGGCCTTGGTCACTGGGCACCACTCTCCTGGGCCTCTCCCTGGACAGGTGGTGGAGGTAAGAAGGTAGTGGCCCTCAGCATCCCTCAGCCTCCACACGCCTTTTGAGAGCCCAGGGCCAGGAAAGCAATTCTAGGTCAGGATAAGACGTGGGCCTCCCATTCCTGCTTCCCCAGGGTCCTGCACAATAGTTCATTCATCCATTTATTCATTCAGACAAGGCAGGTGGCCTCATTCCCACTCGACAGATGAGGATACTGAGATTCAGTAGTGATCGCACAAGAAACCGCCACTTCAGCCTCCTACCCCAAGTTCGTTCTGCCATGCTAAGCACCTTTCCCTTTGTGAAGAGAAGGCAGCGAAGGCTCTTCCCCAGCTAGTTGTTAGAGGCCTGGGCATAGACGGAAGAGGAAAAGGGAAGTATCACTTCTGTTTTGGAGTTCAGCCTTTTAACTGTTGCTGGTAAGGAGTGTGTACCTTTGAGTGGGCAGAGAATGTAAGCCACCCTCCACTTAGAAGGGAAAACCAGAAGTTAGGAACCGAATGAAGATATTGCTAGTATTTTGTAGGTTTAAGACCTTTCCTATATTTTCCAACTTCCTTTGCCTTCTCACATTTAGCCTAACGGATGAGTCCAGCGTACATCATATTTAAATTTGACAGATAAGGAAACTGTGGCTCCAAACAGAGAAGTGACTTGCCCAGGGTCCCAAGGCCAATTAGCAGCAGATTCTAGCTCTGGCTCCTGAATTGTTCCTTCCCACCAGCTCCTGTTGCCTCTGGGAAGGAGGTTTGCAGGTGTTGAGGAGGGGAGCAAAACTGGAAACTAATTGGTCAGGGCCCTTTTGACAGACTAGCCTCACCATCTCCCCACAAATCTGGGGCACAGGGGTGTAGATCCACTCACAACACCTGGGGATTACTGAGGCCAGAAAAGCAGAATGAGGGGAAGTGTATAGAAAAGGGAAACCTTTGTGGCTGATTAAGTTTTATTTTGTCTGTTTACTTGCTTTTAATTACCTGAGGGAAGGGATTAGGAGCTAATTCCCCAAGAGTATAGACCTGAGGAAGTTGTAACTAGGTTGTAACCTTAGCTTCCCTTTGGCTAAAAGCAAAGAAAGCTTGCTTCTCGGTGGCTGCAGTAGGAAGGGCCTGGGGACAGGGGAAGTGATGCGGGTCAGAGTCAGGGGTATGTGTGCCTGTTAGTAAGAGCTGTTTTCCTCAGTGAGAGTGTTCATTCATCCATTTATTCATTCAGCAAACACTAACCCTGCGCTTGGCTCTTCAGGCACCACTCAGAGGCGGCTTAGGCCACTGACTCTGATTTTAAAAATCAATGGAAGTCTGCATAAGTAAGACACATGTAGTTATTGGTCTGAGGACCATAAATCGTGAATCCATAGACAATTCATCCTCCAAGTTGGAACGCTGGTAAATCTCTGGGGTTATTAAAAAATATCTAGGCAACACTTAGAAATTGGCAGAGTAGATCCAGAGGAGAGGCAGGGTGCCAGTTTGAGCAAAGTGAGTTGCAAAGCACTTTCCTGACTGCTCTTCATTTTTGTTTGTTTGTTTGTTTGTTTTTTCCTTGGGAGAGGAAGGAAAAAAGAAAGAAACCAACAACTTGAGGTTGGTAGACCACATTTTTAATCCCAATCAGCTGGCTAATTTTTAAATTGAAGCCCACTGCCCTGGCTGCAGACCTGAGGGGAAGGGCCAGGGTGGGTTTGGGAATTCATTTATGCAGGAAAAACTCTCCTGTGTGTCTTGAAACCCCAAATTGACTTGAATGTGGTGGCTCTGAGATCTGCTTGCAATGACATCATCTTAAAGAGCTCGCCTTCTGCATCTCCCAGATGTAAGTACCACCGTGTTGTGGCACCGAATGTGACGAGGTGAGCCCTCGAGGGGGGAAGCAGAACTGCCTTATGTTTGTGAATTAGCCATGAGTGATTAAACCCTGTCTGACACCGCAGCGTGGTTTCAGAGGCAGTTTGGGGGCCACTTTATGGCTTTTGGTGACAAGTGTGTTTCTTTACTGAATATTGGCCTAGCCAGTGGTCGGCAAACTCATTAGTCAACAGAGCCAAATATCAACTGTACTTCTTCAAAATAGACTCGCCCAGGCTGAAAACCGACTTCTGCGCATGGGCCACGAAGTTTCAGTCGCACTGTACGTGCGCCCGCACGTGGTATTTTGTGGAAGAGCCACACTCAAGGGGCCAAAGAGCCGCATGTGGCTCGCGATCCGCAGTTTGCCGACCACAGGCACAGGCCAACCCAGAGCCACCTGCAAGTGTACCTCTTCTTCAGGAAATGTCAAAGCCAATGCTCTGTGTTTTCCCCGCTCATGGTCTTTTACACGGTGGTTTTAGTGTGTGTCAGACCCTAGGGCCTAGCCCTTTTCTTGCCAAACTGTGAGTTCAGTTCAAGGGGAAAAACAAATCCACCCTTTTTGACAGTCTTGCCATGTGCCTGCTCATTATCTGGGAATTCTCCCTGTGACTCTGCTGGTAGAGATCACTATTATTATTTCCATTTGATAGATGAGGACACTGAGGCTCAGAGACTTGCTTACAGTGTACAGTTAAGGACAAAGCCAGATTGGAGCCCAGGTCTCCCAGTGCCAGGCCCCCACTGAGCAGTCTCCCTTGTAAAGTAGTTGATGTCCCTGTCAGCCACACAGCAGCTGAAAAAGAGTAAAAGTCAGTGGAAGAACTGTTCATGAAGCAGACAGTTCAAGACAAGTTTTGAGCCAGAGGACAGTTTTAGTTTGGTTTTCAAGTCCATTCTGATCTTCTTCTTCTCCTACCAGCCTCCGTCCTGCAGGGCCCACACGCCTGGCCCTCCCCCCTTCAGTTGCCATTTTCCTGAGGAAATCTCAAAGGAGCTTGCCTTCTCCATGGAGAGTCAATGTAACTCAAGACTTGGCTTACCTTTGGACTGTGGTCTCTCCTGACTCACTCTTATTTATCTGCCAAACAGGTTGCTAAAGTGAGAGATACCCATTTGGAGAGCTTACTGTTATCTAGCTGCAGTCCAGCCTGCTACTAGGGGCTCATGGTATTGAATTTTGTGTTCTTTACAGGGCCAACACTGGTTTCTCTAGACTCAGAATCTTCGTATGTGGGTGTTTTTTGTTGTTGTTGTTAATCCTCACCCATGGGATATTTTTTTCCATTGATTCTTAGAGAGAGTGGAAGGGATGGGGAGAGACACCAGAGAGAAACATTGATGTGAGGGAGACACATCTATTGGTTGCCTCCTGCATGTGACCCTGGGGGCCAGGGATCAAGCCTTCAACCAAGGCACATGCCCTTGACTGGAATCGAACATGGGATCCTTTAGTCTGAGGGCCTGTGCTCTAACTACTGAGAAACTGGCCAGGCCTAGACTCAGAATTTTAAAATTCTACGCACCTATGCTATGTTGTTATTATTTGGGTGTGCTAAATTCCTTTTGTGGTCAAGTGCCCCTTACTTCTTCTGTGTGCCAGGCCCAGGGCTGTAATAAGCAGACGCACCAATGCACCAACATGTCTGACTATTGGGATTGAAAGGACAGAGTGACGGAGGGGAAACCAGCTAACTTTTCCTGCCCGGCTCTGTAGGGTTTCTGTCAGGGGCAGAGGGATGAAGAAGAAAGCTCATTACCCTCAGGGAGTGTGTAGCCTGAGGACTCCAGGTTCATGCTATAGAAAGGTGAAGCCAGGCACTGGGGGAATGTGGAGAAGGGACCAAGTCTCAGTGGGCTTCCCTTCCCAGCTTCACTCGCCGCCCTGCCTGCACTTGGCCTGCACCAGCTTTCACTCATCTAAACCAGTGCCGCAGCCTTCAGTTGACGGCCTCGCCTCCAATCTGTTTTCTAAATTGCTATCAGAATAATCTAAAACACTGTCTTTTGGTCAATTCGCTGTGCTGTTCCCCTTAATAGCCGTGGGCAAACTACGGCCCGCGGGCCGGATCCGGCCCGTTTGAAATGAATAAAACTAAAAAAAAAAAAAAGACCGTACCCTTTTATGTAATGATGTTTACTTTGAATTTATATTAGTTCACACAAACACTCCATCCATGCTTTTGTTCCGGCCCTCCGGTCCAGTTTAAGAACCCATTGTGGCCCTCGAGTCAAAAAGTTTGCCCACCCCTGCCTTAGAACCTTAGGCAGCTCCCTGTTGCTTGCTGAGTAAACCTTCAGCTTCTTGGCCCGGCCTTCACAGCGCCCAGCCCAGCCCCACCTCACTTCTCCAGCTCTACCCACCCTTCCCGCTGCCTCTAGGTCTGCAGTATGTTGTGCCACCTTGAAAACACACCCTCAGGCATTCCTTTGAGCCAACCAGGATAGATTAATCATTGTTTGACATGGGGCCTCTGCCCACGGAGCTCACCTTCCAGTGGGGAAGGCAGACATGTGACATGGGTCTAGTGCGCTGAGCTGAGGGCTGTGATGAAGGAGTGGTCAAAATGCATTGCTCAGGGGTGTTCCCTGTGCTACCCTCTCCCCTCCTAAGAGGCTCCCTCCTCTTCAGAGCTCTCCTTTTTCTTTGCTTGTTCCTTGCTTATGGACCTTAGCATGTTGAATCTTGGTTTGGTTAGTGGTGAATGTTGCCTACAGTGGACAGTTAATAAATGATGAAGCCAGACTTGGAGCCCAGGTCTCCCAGTGCCAGGCCCCCACTGAGCAGTCTCCCTTGTAAAGTAGTTGATGTCCCTGTCAGCCACACAGCAGCTGAAAAAGAGTAAAAGTCAGTGGAAGAACTGTTCATGAAGCAGACAGTTCAAGACAAGTTTTGAGCCAGAGGACAGTTTTAGTTTCTGGTTTTCAAGCCCATTCTGATCTCCTTCTCCTACCAGCCTCCTCCTGGGGCCTGCCTGCTTTGTCCTGTGTCCTCATTGCCCGGCACGTAGTCCACACCAGTCAGTCCATGTTGAAATCAGGGACTTTGGGAAGACAGGTGCATTTTTCCTGCTTAGGAAGAGCAGGAGGCACAGGAACCTCTGTAGCAGCAACTTGTTTTTCAGAACAGAAACTTGCAGTGGGATTTTGAGGCTTCATTCAACTTGGTTCATCTGGAAAAAGTCAATATTCTTTATCGCTCCCTCGACTAGAAGAAACCCCACACTTGGGGGGAAATAGCTTCCAAAGCCGCGTTCTTCTTGCTTTGGTAGTTTTAGCTCATTCAGGGCTCAGGTCCCAGCTTGGCATCGTTGGTCCAAATAGATCACTTGCTCCAGAAACGCTTTGGAACGTCTACAAAGTTAGCGGGGAAGCAGGGGACAAGCCGATTTCATATGCAAAGATTGTTGCATGTCATCAGTGGGAGACTGCCAACAAAAGGATTTATTTTTTTAAAAAAACGAGTGAAAACTTTTAATTTAGGTTTTGACATATTCTACTGATGTATGTTGGAGCAAAGATTGGAACTTGCCTGCTGTCATCTGTTGCAGATCCTACTGAAATCTTAACCATTGAAGGTTCGGTCTGATGTGATGTGTCTTGTTCAGAAACCACATACTTGTTACAATGAGATGGTATGTGTTACTGAGCACTTCAGAGCTCTGGTTCACAGGAGGAAAGAGAAAATGCCCCAAGCAAAGCTAGGGTCTTGCTCTTTTTGTGTGTGTGCTGTTTTTTTGTGTTTTTTTTTATTTTTTTTTTACTTAAATCGTTTTTATTTTTGAAGACACACTGGAAAAGTGGAATTCAAATTTAGATCTTTGACTCCAAGATAAGTTCCCTTCCCACTGTGCCTTCCTGCTTTGTCTTATAAGCTCCTTAGAGAGAGAAGAGGTGTGTACTTTTCACTTTAAAATGCTTACCAGGAAAGCATGCATACTCTGAAGAGGTTTTTTTCTGGTTCTTTTAAAGTTTGCAGATATTGAGTTATATTAGGTAGTCACCCTCATACCAGAGGGAAACCGGGAGGAAGAATAGCCATTGCTTTGCACCTTTACGGACTAATTTACTAAGTGCTCCCCAGGTTTCAGGTTCAGTGCTCAGAGTTTCCACATTCTCTGTCTACATCCTTGTGGGATGGGGCTTCTTGTAATCCCTGAGAAGAGAGCTATTCAAATACAGTACTGTGTAGTGGGTGCTGTAGGTGCCAGGCAGTGGGCTAAGTCTTCCCACATGGCAAGGCTTGTGGAGAAGTGTGAGCCTGCTCAGTCAAAAAGGATGGTACCTAAACCAAGGTGGATCTGATTTAGTAAGGAAGGCGAATCCATGGTGATACCGGAACCAGCCAGCAGGAATTCTTCCCGGGGTCATGTCTCACGGAATTGGAAAATGAAGCTGGAATCGAAAAATGAAAGCCACGGGCGAAAGGAGTTCAAACAAGGCAGGAGTTTATTGCAAACAAACACAGGCTCCCCGCTCGGGGAGGGGATTCAAATGGGTTGCCCCGGAAGCATTCTGCTCTTCCCCTTATATCTGCTAAAGGCCTGCTCTTTGTCTATCTGTGCTGCCCTCTGATTGGTTCCTAGCCTTTGTGCAACATTTAATTTTACACTTGCAAGAAAAACATCCTTGATTCAAAACACCCTGTTTTCCTGCTATCCTGTTTTTCTGCAAAACATTTTGTGGTTTCACCTAGCTCCACGATTCTTCTTTCTTCCATCCCTTACCCTGTCTACCTAATTCTGCTCTAACTCCCTTCCGTGGGACTTGGGAACTGACTGGTGTGTTGGTGTGTGTGCTGATGATGTGGTGATTGGGCTCCCGTCCCTCCGTGGGGAGCTCCAGGAGAGTAGTTGATTAGAAGGGGAGGGGATGAGTTTATTTGAGGACATGTTGAATCTTAGGGACCCACAGGACATCTGGGCAGAAACTCCAGGAGATCACTTGGCATGTGGGTCCAAGGTTCAGCACGGCCCTGTGAAACTGGGCTGAAGATCCAATGTGAAAGCTGTTAGCCATGGATGGGCGGGGTCACAGTGGGAGAGGGAGCGGAGAGAGGAGCATGCAGTTAGAACTCAGAACACCAGCTTTTAAGAGCTCAGCAAAGAAGATGGCTGGGAGGGAGCAGCCAAAGGATCGGTGATAAACAGGAGAGATGGCTGTCCTGGAACTCAAATGAGGAGGGAGGCCTCTGGTTCCCACATCTAGGCTTGCTTTTATTTAACTACACAGCAACTGCTTTTTCCTTGGAGTTCACTGGGGAGACATAGGATAGAACATCTATATATCTAAGCAAGAGGATAAAAGCTTTGCATGGAATGATATTTTGGGAGTTTTCCATGGCTGAGCTTTGCCCCAGTGGAGGAAGGATCAGAGCTCCTCTTTGGGGTCCAGAAAGCAGTTCAGTCCAGAGAATGGAATTCATAGGGAATGATGGAAGTAGTGTACTAACAGCAGAGAGAAAGTGGACAAGCAGTGGAAAGGGAGCCCAGCATGATATGAGCTCCCTGTCACCAAGAGGTGGCAAGTAGGTCAGGAATATTCTGGAATAGAACCCTGCCCTATGAGAGAATTTGACTATATGACCTCTAGGCATTGATGGAAGTAGTGTACTAACAGCAGAGAAAAAGCGGACAAGCAGTGGAAAGGGAGCCCAGCATGATGATGAGCTCCCTGTCACCAAGAGGTGGCAAGTAGGTCAGGAATATTCTGGAATAGAACCCTGCCCTATGAGAGAATTTGACTATATGACCTCTAGGTCACTTGCTTGAGTATCAAAGAGGAAGTGTTAGCCAAAATAAGATAGGCTTTGAAGTCAGACAGTCTGAGTTCAAATCAGGACTTTGCTACATATAAGCTGTGTGTCCTTAGGGAAATTACTTCCCTTCTCTGAGTTCCAGGTGCTCATCTGTAACATGGGGATAGTAATCACCTTGCCCACTATGTTATTTAGCAAGGTAACATGGAAAAGTGCCTGGCACATAGTAGGTACTCATTAAACAGAGGAAGCTGTTAAGGACGAAATGGCTAAGAGGTCCTGAGAGAACAGCTTGCCTAGTTGAGGGCAATAGGCATGATCTTTGTGAAAAGGAGTTACCTGGCAGGACAGGCACATGTAAGGAATAGACTAGTTTAAAAATTGAGCTTTTGTGTGTTTCCATTGAAGGCTTACCATCTCTCCCCATGTTTTGCCCTCTGTGCCTCTATGCTGGTGCTACTTATTACCATGGCAACAGCTTGGTGAACCACATGATGGTAGCTAGATAAAGTGATTCCCTACTAGGGAGCCAGTAGGGTGAGGTCCCTAGGCTTGTCTGTGCCCCAGCCCTGTGCCCAGGTCAGTGAGGCAGGGGCAGCGAGAGCAAGGTGGCCTGCTGAAATCTGGTTAGCATTTCCTTTTTTCCCTTTCTGCATGGCCTCAGCAGGACATTTCTTCTTCAGGTGGGCCCCCTGGGAGGGATTCGATCATTTGCTCTTACCCTGTACTGCATAGAAGATAGAGACCCAGAAGTCGCTGTGGCTGGCTAGAAGGGCCTGTTGAGGTTCTACCCTAGTCCTTATGTCTTACAGAAAAGAAAACAGAGAAGAAATGATGGGCCACCCAGCGTTAGAGCCAGGCCTGGAACCAGTGTCTCCTGGTTCCTTTCTACTATACCGCAGCAGGGAACTCTTCTTTTGGCTAGATACCATCCTGGAAACTGGAAGACTTTGTCTGCCTTGGGTTTTATAAAAACAAGCATCATAGGTCAGAGAATGCAGTGTGCGTGTCTTCTCTGTGGCTTGTCTGTTTTTAATGCAAACATAAGACTTCACAGGATTTTTGAACAGATGAAAAACTTTAAGCTCGCATGTAGATATTTTTAAAACAAGACCAAACCTTTATAAAACATTTTATGTTTAGCCTTTCAGAATTTCCTCCTAACTAACAAACCCACACCAAATTAAACTCCCCGACGTTGGATTCTTTTAATTATCCAGCACGATTATATGTAAAATGGGAGTCAGGACCGCACATCTTCCATTTTAACTGCACACAGCACATTCTCCAGGGCGGTCTTCACTTTTGGAAACAGACTCTCACTGGGTTTCCTGTTCACCTGCCTGTTTTCTAAAACACTATTCGCTTATTACCATGTCTCCGCCCCCATCACCCCAGTTTAGTGGGATGTTTGTCCCTCTCAGATTGATAAAAAATACCAAGTTCTTCTACATTTTTGAAGAGCAGCTTTTACCATGTTTCGTGGCCTTGAGTAGGGACTGTATTTAAGGTTTATGTAGAGTTTGGTGGCCTTGATCAGCCTGTATAGTTCAGGAGTTTGGCATCAAGTCATATTGGTATAGTGCTTAGTTCAATTTGGGAATACATCACAGCAATCTCCTAGAATATAGGCGAGGTCTTAGGAGAAAGGTGGGCACTTCAGAAGTTATATTGACAGACACATAAGCCTTTACTTCAGTTGAAGAAGTTACAGCAACTTGGTGATTTTTCTCTTGTTGCTATAGGATAATTAGATAAGGACAGGGCCTGATGTAATGCAGATGTGATGTGACATTCTGGCTCTGCTATTGTCTTAGATAAGCCATCTCACTTTTTTGTTGTTAATCCTCTCCTGAGGATATTTTTTCATTTTTATTTTTTTTTAGAGTGAAAGGGAGGGGGAAAGGCAGAGAGAGAGAGAAACATTGATGTGCGAGAGACACATCAATTGATTGCTTCCTGCAGGTGCCCTGACTGGGGCCAGGGATTGAGCCTGCAACTGAGGTATGCACCCTTGACTGGAATCGAACCGGCAGCCCTTCAGTCCTCAGGCCGACGCTCTAACTACTGAGCAAACCAGCTAGGGTGCCACCTCACTTTTTGAGCTTCAATTTCTTCTTCGATAGAATTATTATGGGGATTCAGTATAGTGATGTTAGTAAAAATTTGGCACAGAGCCTGGGCACATAGTAGGTGCATACTCAATATTTGTTGGATGGATGAATGCAATTAGCTGACTGCCTAATAGCTGGAAAGGAGGAGGAGATAGTCAATGCCCAAATCCTTGGTGGTTTCCTTCACCCTGGAAACAAAAGAATCAGAAAGTCAGAACCAGTGAAGATTGTCTCTTCAGAGGCTACCCATTTATTTATGTTCACAGTGAAACATTATTTGGTCTTAAGCTTGGAGCAACTGCAAAGGTTGACTAGAGAGTTTTCCTCATCCTCTGAGTCAACTGCTAGTTTCTTGTGTGGTTTCCTGGAATTCAAAGCCAGAAGCATCCTCCAAACCCACATTAAAATGCTACATGAAGTTACTTGCTGTCTTAGGTGATCCACACCATCATTCACCTTCATTAATGTGACCAGCTAAGAGTTATAGCTTCTTGTCACTCTATGTTCAGTCTCCTCCTAACATCTCATCCATCTTGCTTGCCACTGTCACATTAATCTTCCTAATACATCTCTTTCATCATGTCTCAATGTGCTGGGAACCCTCAGCCGTTCTGTTTGCCGTGGGATAAAAGCCAAGCACGTAACCCACAAGGGCAGCCTAGCAGCTGCTATTAATTGAACACCTATGACAAGACGGGCACTGTGCTTGGTGCTTTACATGCACGATCTTCCAGAAAACAGTCGATTACCCCCACTTTACAGATAATGAAACTGAGACGCTGGCAGATTAAGCAGCTTGCCCATGTTCCCACAGTTAGTAGGTAGCAGAGCCAGAATCCCAAACCAGAGCCACCTGATTCACGAGACTGGACTGCTTTTCTTAGATCCTGGGCTTCTCTCTTCCAATCATTTCTTCACCTTTTATGACGATACTGAATGAGCAGTCATCTCTGTGGGCTAGATGTGGGTGTGAGGCACCACCTTCAACCCAGGATTAGAGTTAGGAAGGCCTGCCGGCTAGAGGGTTGCTCCATGTGTCCCTCAGCAAGTCACACCTTGCATTCTGGCTGAGGTTCTTGGAACCTCCTGGCTGTCGAGGACTAGATGACAAGAGCCTCTAATATCGTGCTCAGCGCAGAACAGGGGCTCAGCAAGTGTGCACTGGCCCCGCAGAAAAAGATGAGTGTGGTCCCAAGGCTTCCCGAGTCCTCCTCCAGTCTGCACGGGTCCAGGAGGAGATGGAGGAGCGTTAGGGTGGAGCCCGGAGCTAGTTAGTCTCTGAGGAGCCTCAAGATCCCTTGGCCAAGTAGGAGGCAGCCAGGAACCAGGCAGACGTGTGCTTCTGCTCCTTCCTGGAACTTACTCCTGTCTCTTCAGACCTTCCTGCACCGCTCAGCCTACCTTTTCAGAGAAGCTACTCAAGCCCGAGGCTACAGCCTGTTTCTGTTGTGCTGGGGGTGGTGACTGCTCTCTGGGGACTCCCTGAGAACAGTCTAGTAGGAGAGCAGGAGAAAGGGGTCTTCTGCTTTGAACTTCAGGCTGGGGGATTTGTATGTCCTTATCTATAGCTTTTATTCATTCACTCTGCATTTATTCTGGCTCTACCGTGTTCCAAGCATGTGTTTAGGCAGAATAGAGCTTAGGCTGGGAGGGCTGTGAGACCTGGGTTAAATCCTGGCTCTGCACCTTACCATCTGGGTGGCCTAAAGGCCTTCTTTGAATCTCATTTCTTCTTTAAGGGAATAAAAAAGCAAAACTGTGGCTCATAGTACTTAATGGCAGGGTTGATGTGAGGTACAGTAACATGTAAAGAGCCTTATGGTGGCATCTGATGGGTGGTAGGTATTTCACCAGTGGTAGCCTGTTTTTAAATTAAAGTATAACTCATGTAACATAAAATTCACCGGTTTAAAGACTGTACATTTCAGTGGTTCTGAGCATATTCACCGTGTTCTGCGACCATCCGCACTATTTAATGCAGAACTGCCAGCTGTTTTCCACAGTGGCGGCCCCATTTACAGTCCCACAGGAGCGAGCAGGAGTTCCAGTTTCTCCACTTCTCCCCGCACTTGCTATTTTTCTTTCTTTTTTTGATTATAGCCATCCTAGCGAGTGTGACAGTGGTATCTCATTTCACTTTTGATTTACATTTCCCTAAGGACTGATTATTTTGAGCATCTTTTCATATGATTATAGTCGCAGCCTCCTTTTTATTATTCTTCCATTAAACATTTTTGTTTGCTGAGTCCCTATTGAAGGTCCAAGCCTAGGATATGGGCCCTGCCCCGAGGCTACTCACAATCCAGTGGAGAAGGTAGATCTTAAAGCAGATCATTGCAACATAGTAAGAAAACAGGCTACAGAGAAGATGTATATAGTAAGTCCTCACTTAGTGTCCTGATGGGTTCTTGAAACTGCTGCAAAACAGGCTGTACCGATACCAATTTTACCACAGGCTGACTGGTATAAACAAGAGTTAAGTTCCTATGGCAACTCATCACCCTTATCTTTTTCATGGGTTTTTATCTTGTGTCTCCCAACTGGATGCTTAGTCTCTGTGTCCCCCAGGGCCGTGCTAGATATCTGCAGTGTAAATTCTCAGCAACTGTTAAGCTCAGACACAGGAGGAGAAGTTCTGGACCTGGTTATACAGCCTTGGTTCTGACACTGTTCAGGTGATGGCACTCGCTTTTGTGACCTTGCACAACGCTGAGCTCTTCTGAATGGGGACCCTGCCTGCCCCGCTGCTGCTGGAGCCCTGGGCCTGACCTCTGCAGGACGGGTTCGGGGACCTCACCATCTGCAACCTCGGTTTCCTCATCTGCATTCTGAAAGGGTCGAAGGCGATGATTTGTGCATCATTCTCAGTTTAAATGTTAGTCTGTGATTCTGAGTGATTTCTTCTTTCCACATCAACCTGATCCTGAGCTACAGAGTTTCAGCCCAGGGACAGCATGGCTTGTCATCTCCAGTGTGGTGGCTGCATCTCAGAATCTGCCCTTGAACGTGTCAAACTGAAAGGTTGCCCGGAGCTTGGCCCCAACACATTCGGAAATCCTAACACTTTCCTCTCATCCCTTCCCTTCCCTTCCCCTCCCTCTTCCTCCTCCTCCTCCTCTTCCCACTTCTTCCCCTGCTTGCGCACTCTCTCTCTCTCTCTTTCTCTCTCTCTCCTCTTCCCCCCCACCCCCTTTCTCTCTCTCTCTCTCTGTTTTTGTTGTATTTTTCCCCCACATGTGAAAATGCCATCCATCCCATTTCAGGATAACTTCCCTGGGAGTGTTTTCTTTAGGTTTCACATTTTAGCAGCTTATTGGCTTAAGAGTTATGATAATTTATTGGAAGGAGGCTGTGAGTCTTAGAAAGACCCCATCTCCGATGGGTTGTTCATGCCTAACTCATCGGGTATATTTCATGGGCACAAAGAGAACAGGCTTTGTTTGTGAAGACGGAGCCTGGTTCCTCCAGGTAGTGGAAAGGTGGTTTGCTTCTCTGATCAGGAGGAGGGGTTAACAAAGACCACCACTTTTTTTCTTGGGCAGTTCCCTTATACTCTGTTACTTTCTTAAGTCATTCCTATGTTTTTTAAATTGTATCTTTGCTCAGAAAAATAAAACAATTCCTAGCATGTTGATAATAGCAATTTTAACATGCCATTCATTGAGTGCCTACTGTGTGCCAGGCACTGTGCAGTGAGTTATGTGAATTACTGCTGTTACCCCTCCCTCCCCCCACCTCCCCACCCCCCGGGACCTAGGAGACTCCTGAGCTCACTAGACTAAGGCCTGGCCCTTCCTCCTCACCTGTCATAGAGCAGAGGTTCCCACGGAGGTCTCTCTCAGACCGGAGTCCTGCCTCTGACCAGCCAGGCTTCCATTCCTACGATCATTTGGGAAGATTTGGCATTTGACTATATTCTGGAATAGTTACCAGCTTATAAGCTTCCTTCTCAGCTTTACTAACAAGCTGTGAGGAGAGGAGCCTGGCTTGGGGGAGTGTAAGAGCGTGTTTAGCACAATCACATGCCCACACACTCACACTCACGCAGACCCTCGAAGGCTGGATTTAACCAGCCGCCTGGCCATGTGCCACCTCCAGCAACGGGCGATGTTCCTGACACTGCACTGAGGACACAGCAGTGGGGACCTTGGAGGAGGGAAAGACACAGTGGTCCCCAGGGTCCAGCCAGTCCCAGGAAACAAGACCCCAGTGTTCTTACCTCCAGGGGCCGGTTCTGAGCATGTCCGGGTTCCTGCCTCTGGGACTTCCTGTTTGAACTCTTGACATCCACTGTGAGAAAGATCTGGGAAATAAAGTTTGAAATCCAAGCAGGAGAAAAAAAATTCCTTTAGATTATTTGAAGTTGGTATGAGGAAGTGGGAAGAAAAAGATATCCTTTTGGAGTTGTGCAGCACTTTACAGTTTGTGGCGCACCTCAGTGTGTGTGGTTACTACACCTGGGTACTGGGCGAGACGCCAGAGGCCTGACTCCTCCAGGACCCCTTCCATCTTCATCTGGAAATTGAGAGGGTTGGACCAGTTGGTCGCTCAGGTCCCTCAAACTCTGTCAGCTGTGACCTGGTACCAATAAGACAGCGGGAAACGTCACTTGTTGCTCTTTCTGTCTCTGTCTTACCTCAGCCTGTCTGCTGTCTGGGAGGCCCCTGTCCTTCCGGCTCAGCTTTGCCTCCAGAAGAGCTGTCATCCCTTTCATGCCTGTTGGCACCCGAGCTGGCAGGAACCCACCATCTTTTTCTGGGAAGTCACTTGGCTTAGAAAGATCTCGGTTGTTGAGGGATTCGTGTGCTAGTTATGTTTAGACCAGAGAGCAATGTGAGGACCACTCCAGTTCCCAGATTCTAGACTTCCATAAAAGGCCACCCTTTACGATGTACTTAGAGAAAACCCTAAGCAAATTCATTGGATACCATTTCAATGCTTTGTCCAGCGCACTTTTAGTAAATACCCCCATCCCGGAGTTAGATGTGACTGCTGCTCTCAGGGCCCCCGCATGCGGGAGGGAACTGGCCCTGAGCTTGTTTGCGTCTCCTGTTTAACTGGTCTGGCCTTCGTGGTTCTCTAGCTTTTAAGGATATGGGCATCGTTTAGACTCATTTGGACCCATAATGAATCTTGTTCTCTTGATATGCATTTTAGAAGACAAATCTGACCTTGAAAACAGTGTGATGCAGAAGAAAATAAAAATCCCCAAACTCTCTCTCAATCACATAGAAGAAGATGGGGAGGTTAAAGATTACGGGGAAGAAGATTTACAGCTTAGACACATCAAGGTAACAAAATCTTTCCCTTTTTTGGAAGTACGCGGGAGCATTCTCAGAGTTCTGACAGCTGAAGAGTTCTAGCCTGGCCTCCTCTCCCCACTAGATGTCCCCTAGCATCCCAGGTTAGGAGAGGGTTGCTGCCAGCCTCCCGGGGAGCCCTGACTCAGGCTGTGCCACCACGCGGGTCCCGTTTGCACCACCTACGCAGTGTCACCGCTGCCAAGGGTTTGGAGGGTGCGTGCCTCTGGCCCACAGCTCTGGAGGGGTCCCTGCTGGGCCCCAGGAGCACTGAGCACACAGTTCCCGGGCAGCAGTTCCCAGCGGGTCACTATCCGATTGCCCCAAACAGCGAGGGGTGGACTCCCTCAGAACAGGGTGAGCCAGGTTCACAGAAGGGGATTCATGGGTTGGAAGAGAACTTTTGCATGAGGTTGCATTTTCTTTGGTGTGCACCCCAGTTGGTCTCCTCCAGCCTTCACTTGTAAACCTAATGAAAACCCTATTCAACAAGCCAAGTGTTTTTTCTGTGCAATCGGTACCACAGGGGAAGAGAAAGAGAGATGCCTTCTGCATTGACCATGGTCTGATTGTGGACACAAGGTCCAGGGCATTCCAAAGGTGTAATCCAAAGATGCAGCTGAGTTCAGACTATTCTTTCATTGCTCCCTGGCTCTGGGCCTGGCCCTGGGGTCATGGAGATCAGCCAGATGTGGTCACTGCCCTTGGTCTCACGGTGCCGTGATGCAGACCGATATCTAAAACGGTCATCGGAATTTTAGCTGCTAAGTTCATCTAGACCAGCAGAATCTTATCCCAGCAGATAAAATGCCCCCATTCTGGGTGGAGAGTTCCTTGGTCCTGTCCCTCCCACTCCCCTCGGTGGAAGCTGCATCCTCAAGCAGGAACTTCCTCCAGCAGCTGGAGCCCCGCATGTCTGGGATGATTCTCTTCTCCATGAACTGTCCCCAATGTGTCCACTGTCTTGTGGAGCTTCAGCTTAGCCAGAGTCCAGGGCGGGGCTGGTAGACACGGGGAAGGGCTCGGACTGGAAATTGGGCTCCAAGTCCTGGTCTGGCTTCGTCTGTAGCTCACCCATGACCCTGAGACTAACCTTCCCCTCCTGGCCTTCATTTTCTTGCTTGTAAAATGAGGGATTGAACAGAAGAACCTTTCAGCATTCTCTGAACTTTTCAGTTAAGTAAACATTTATCCGGCCTTCGTTTTCTTACCTGTAAAAGGGGGGATTGAACAGAAGAACCTTCCAGAGCTAGCATTCTCTGAACTTTTCAGTTAAGTAAACATTTATCATGCCCCTGCCAAGTGCCAGTCTGGGTAGGAGTGGAGAATGGGGAAACTAAGGCACGGTTGCCGCCCTAGATGAGAGTAGATGACATTCTTGACATCCTCCCCAATTACAGCATTCTTAAGGGAAAGGTTACTTGACGGAATGCCCTTTTTTCACTTTTATGTTGTTGTTGAAGAGTTTTGAGTGGTGACTGCCCTGGGGGACTTGGCTTGCCCTGATTTCTCCCTGATTCCCCATAAATACACATTGAAACCCTTGTGAGCAGTCACTGCCTAGGCCCTGTGGGTGGGGCGGGGGCTGGGAGTTGGGGAGGGTGGTCATGGTATAATATGTGTCCCGGAGGCAGAGTGATGGAAGGGAAAAGTGCTGGCCTGGGAGACCGAGTGCTGGTTCTGCCCCCACCTGCCCTTGAGACTTTGGGCAAGACCCTCCCACTCTGCGCCTCTGTTTCCCCATTTGTAAAAGGAAGGGCTTTGACTGCATGTCTGCATGGGCTTCTCCAAGCACTGATGTTCTGTGGTTCTGTGATTCTAGGATTGTCTGGGGAAATATTGAGCTGCAGTCCAAGGAAAGTCCCAGCTGCCCTTGCCTGAACTGATTCTCGTTGTCCTACAGAGACCCGAGGGGCGGAAGCCAAGCGACGTGGCACACAAGAGCATTGAGGCCGTGGTGGCCCGGCTGGAGAAGCAGAACGGCCTGAGCCTGGGCCACAGCACATGCCCAGAGGAGGTCTTCGTGGAGGCCTCGCCGGGCACGGAGGACATGGACAGCCTGGAGGACGCCGCCGTGCCCCGGGCTCTGTATGAGGAGCTGCTGCGCAACTACCAGCAGCAGCAGGAGGAGATGCGCCACGTGCAGCAGGAGCTGGAGCGGACTCGCAGGCAGCTGGTGCAGCAGGCCAAGAAGCTCAAGGAGTACGGGGCGCTCGTGTCCGAAATGAAGGAGCTCCGCGACCTCAACCGCAGGCTCCAGGACGTGCTGCTCCTGAGGCTCGGCAGCGGTGAGTGCCCGCCCGCCCTGCACACAGGCGGGTGCTTGGTGCAGCTCCACATCCAGGAGGGCACAGGGGAGGCGGGCCAAGTGCCCCGAGGCCAGGGAAGGGCAGAGACAGCTCAGAGTCACCCCAAGGAAGAGCTGCCCCCTCCCGCAGCGAAGCTGACAGGAGCTTATAATTGCAGCAGCCGAGCACCTAGACCTAGAGCACAGTGGGGACACGAGACGTGCAGCTCAGAGAACAAGTGGACAGAACGTTTGCCACTAGCCACTCATGGCATGCGTTCCCTCAGCCAGAGGCAGTGCCAGGGCTCATAGGAACCTCTGAGGAGGCTTTAGATAGTGAGGAGAACTAGAGGCGATCCTAAAAACGCCATTCCTGTAAGTGAGAAAGTGGTACATGCCAGGGCAGCGATGTAGATGAAGCGGTAGGAGAGTTGAAAGGATGGAGAGGGGTTATTTGTAACTGAGGGAGCCTGCAGGGAGGAGGCAGGCCTTGACCAGGGCCTTGACGATGGGGGGTGTTTAAGGCACAGGAGGAGGCTGAGCGGCAGCCTGGAGTCTGGAGAAACACCTGAGCATGCAAGAAGCTCGACTGCAGGTGGGGTCTGAGGGCCAGTAACTGCGGGCTTTGGAAGCAGCACCAGCCTGGGGTGTCTGGACGTGTCTTGGTGGGAATGAGAGGCATTGAAGAGCTTTGAGCAGAGTGCGTGGCCTTAGGAGATTAGCCCACAGATGTGTGGAGCTCCTCTGCTTCGCTCGCAGGACTCAGGCTCATACTGCACCAATTTTAACAAACTGAGGTTTTAGGTTTTCTCATCTAACATGGTTTCAAAGCAGGAATAAGGGGAATGAAAGATGTCAGGCTTGACAGCAGGGAGAGATGACTGCTTACCGTGGTGGAGAGACAGAAACACTCAGAACACAAGAGTCCAGGGTTATAAAGGATAGAAGCCAGTCAGCATTGAGGAATTAGTGTAACACAAGCCCATGGCCCCCACAGCCCTGCAGGCAGCCACGAATAGCCCTGGGTCAGTGTGCCTCGCTCAGAAAGGGGGCAGCCAGTGTTGACACCAGCCTGTCCCAGAGTTTAAAGTCAAGGGCCATCTGGTGTTCAAGAAGGAGGTTCCCATGGTCCAGATCACAGATACCTATGTGGAGCCTCATTCCTCTTTGACGTTAGATACATGTGCTCTCACTGCCTTCCTTGTATTGATAGATGCCCCTACTTCTTATACTGTGTTCGTAAGGCAATCATTTCTCAGTGGATCTTCAGGATGGCCCAGGGAGTCTTCCTGTCACAGAGAAGGAACCGGAGTTGCATAGAGAGGCAGGGGCAGGGGCAGGGGCTGAGCTTGTCTCAAACCTCATCTCTCAATTCCTAGGCTGGCAACTTCCTCACTCCTGACTCTGCCTTGGCCGTGGCCATCCTTCCAGACCTCAGACGAGGTACACAGTGACGCTAAGTTACAATTCATAGGTAGCTTAGAAGGTTACTAAAATTTTTTTATCAAAATAAAATCTCAAAGAGAAACCTTAACTAAACATTTGTGAAAGCTGTGTTGGCTTGGGGTAGGGGATGAGGACCAACTGTAATTTTCAGAGAGAAAAGAGTATCAGGTCCTTAGATGGGTAACTTTCTTTTCATCGCACTGTACACTATGCCTGTTGTAAACGTCTTGGGGAAAAGGCACAGTAACACAAACTCCCCACCATGTTTTCCCGACTCCCATGGAAACTGCCTGTTTTGCAGGTGTATGAACTGAGCTTAAACCCCAGAACACACCCCTAAGCCTCTGGGGCAATATGATGCCCTGCATTGTTCATCAGCGTGTGCCTCTCTCATCTTAAAACATGTAGACAAACTTGACCCCAAAAGTAGTTTTGTGCCAAATCTTTCCAGGCTCATCCACCCCACAGGCCTCCAATGCCATGGTGACAGCCAACAGCTGGCTCTTCCCTGATCCTAGTCACGGTCCTCATCACAGTGGGACGGACTGAATAGAAATCAGCTCAAACCATAAGCAATGTGGAGTACCCACCATTGGCAGTACCCCTGTTGTGAGCTCCACGGGCACCTCAGAAAATCACTCCCGCTATTCTGACCTCTGGAAGTGTAAAGCCATTTACTAGCATTTGTTCATGGGAGATGGGGACTGCACCAAGTTCTAAGATCGATCCACAAGATATAATTCAAGGTCTCTATCGTAGGGGAAGGTGGTTGCTTTCATGAGTCTAGTCTAATCTAGTCTCTAGAACCGGGCTTGATTCAGCCGCCAGCATCCTCACTTCCCAATTCTATGGCTTTGGGAACCTTCTTTTCTTTCTCCTTCCTTTTCTTCTTTGCTTCCTTCCCTGCTTTTCTCTTTTCTTCCACAAATATTTACTGGCCTCCTGCTGTGTGCCAGGCTTTTTGCCCGGTGTTAACATTTTGATTTATTGAAGCTACAGCCCTTGCCCAGCTAGAGAAACTCAAAGTGTCACTGACACAATCAGCGGCAGCACAGGGCATGCATGCCACCACAGGGACAGAAGCACACAGACCTGTGGGGAAGCAGGGAGGGCACCCACCGAATTTGGGGGGTCAGGGAAAAAATGCCTCCTGAAGGAAATGACTTTTGAGCTGGAGCCTGAAGGAAGGCAGGAATGAGAGGTGGGAAGAGTGAGGAGCAGTCTTGGCAGAGAACACCTCTCTGAGCCTTGATGTTCTCACCTGTAAATGGGAATAATATCTTTCTCACAGCCTTGTGAGCCACTGCATAGGGCCTGGCATTGTGTCGATGCTCAAGTACTGTTCGCTCCTTTTCCACACCGTTTATTGGAGGGGCTAAGACAGAGCTTAGCTTGTTTTTTAACTCTCGCTTCCCCAACCAGTAATAATTTCTATGACCTTGGACGGGTTAACTAACTTCTCTGTCTCCCTGGGTCTTCTATTATAGAAGACAAAAGGGGTTGTATATATTATGGTTCATTTGTTCATTCAATGACTCAGTTCATTCGTTCTGAGCCTAGGAACTTGGGGATATAAAAAGAAGGCTAAGACATTGGAAGTTGGGTAGGGGGTGGTGATGTAAGCATATAATTAAAATTCTAGGAGAGGGGCTAGCATTTGAAGTAGATCTATTTTTTGGTGAGTCTGGAAAGAAACACCCCATTGTAATAGCTCCTGGTCCATACATAACAGCCAGAAACCTAGAATAAGGCAAAGAACAGCCAGAAAGTGCCCAGAGACGCTGTCTGATTCTCGGCTTGACACACCCTCTAAGCAGCACATCCTGGCCTGGGGTTGATGTGTGATCTGGGCTGTACCATCCTCGGTCCCCTGGGCCTTCGTGAGCATTGTTCTTGTAGGCCTGTGCTTGTGTGTTTTATACACATCCACCTTGCCCATGGGCCCGGATCGAGGGCCTTTGTCCACCTTGAGGGCTGAATCATTTACACTGTAGCAGGCAGATTCCGAGATGAGGGAGGCCAGCAGGATAGGAGATGCTCAGTTTTAAACGGAAGGCTCCCTGCCAGGAAGAATCACTGCTCACTCTCCTAGGAATTGGGGCCTTCAGGCGGAGGGTGGGAGGGGCAGTGAGCAGGAGCCTGGCCTCCTGAGCCTAACGGGGACTTCAGAGTGGGAGCAGGTTCCTAGAAGCCAGGAGTACCTGGCTGGTGAACCTGGTGGAGGTTGGGGGCAGAGGGTTGGAACAGCAGCAAGAAGGTATGAGATGTTTTAGAGATGTCACTGGATGGCTCACCTCTTTGTTTATGCGTTTATTCGTTCTTTCTTTCATCTCATGAATAAACACAAAACAGATCTCACAGGAAACGATTCACTGGAATAGGGAGGCATGGAGTGTGAGGAACCTTAGGGAGCATGTAGGCTGTCGCCTTCATGTTGCTGATGAGGAAACAGGCCAGGAAGTGTCATGGGCCCATTTTCAGGGGCCTCCTGACACTTGGTCCTGTGTCCTCTCTCTCAGGGCCCTCACCCCACATGGCCTTCTTTAGTTCATGGGGCACTATTGTCACTGACATGGAGGTGACCCCTCGGCACTACTCCCCACCCCCAAAGGGTGTCTCTCTCCTTCTCTATGATCTTAGCACGGAAAGCAGCCATCTCTGATGGAAGGAACCTCATCTCCTGCCCTGCTCTCAGGACCTTTGTGACTGTAAAAATTAAATGAGGAAGCACATGTAAAGAATATAGCAGCCCCCCCCCACTTATTCACAGTTTTGCTTTCTTACCTGTGGTCAACTGAGGTTCAAAAATATTAAATGGAAAATTCCAGAAATAAACAATTCATAACTTTAAATTGTGCGCCATTCTGAGTAGCCTGATGAAATCTCACTCCATCCTGTTCTGTCCCACCCAAGACATGAATCATTCCTTTGTCCAGACTATGCATGCTGTGTGCACTGCCAGCCCATTAGTACTTAGTAGCCGTCTCAGTTATCAGATGACTGCGGTATTGCGGTGCTGTGTTAGTGACCCTCATTTTACTTAATAACAGCCCCAAAGGCGCTGTGCGCACTGCCAGCCCATTAGTACTTAGTAGCCGTCTTGTTATCAGATGACTGCAGTATTGCGGTGCTGCGTTAGTGACCCTCATTTTACTTAATAACAGCCCCAAAGTGTAAGAGCAGTGATGATGGCAATTCAGATATGCCAAAGAAAAGCCATAAAGTGCTTCCTCTAAGAGAAAAGGTGTGTATGTATAGGGAAAAACATAGTACACATAGGGTTTGGTTCTATCTGCAGTTTCAGGCACCCACGGAGGGTCTTGGAACATGTCCCTGTAAATAAGGGGAGACTGCTGTAGAGCCCGGGGACCAGCATATGCTGTGTCAGTCCCTTCTTCCTTTTCTTCCCTTCCTGCTCCCTCTCTCCCGACGAAGTAAATGCTGGGGATGCAAGAAGCATGAAGATACTCTAATTATAAAGTACAGCTTCATTTGTGTATAGACCCATTTCTTCATTCATTCATTCAGCAAACATTTATTGAGGGCATGCGTTGTGCCAGGACCGTGTTAGCTGCAGGAATATAGACATGAGTAAGACAATCCTTTTTAAACATTCCCCAGCTCGGGGTTAGGTAGTGTTTATTAAACTGGGGCTTGGCAGCCTCCCCGGATTCTAAGGGAGTGAGGGGAAGCAGAACAGTGGAGAGCCTGTTGCAAGGGTGACTCTGGTTCATGCGCAGGAGTGAACTCCCGGGCCTCTCGGTTTCGTCTCAGCTGGATTCCTTGTCCTTCGAGATCAAAGACAAGCCTTAGCTATCCTCCTCAGCTTTTAGCACTGAGAGTGCAGTGCCTCTTAGTTAAATTCAGTTTTGTGTGATTCAGGTAACAATTCAACTGAGGCTCAGAAGGGCCGCGTGGGGAACATGGGGAGGAGGAGATGGAACCCCTGCCTTCAGGATGCACACAGCCCAGTGGGAGGCAGGCATGTGCCCAACGGGACACCCCACACAACAGGACATTATGATTGAGGAGGGGGCGCATGATGGCCTTGCGTTTTGTGTGCACTTTGTCAGGGAATGTAGGTGAAAATGATGGATTCTGACCAGAAGATCTGCACAGTACTTTCCCGGTTTCAAGGCACCTTGCCATTTTTACCTCATTGGACTCTTCCTATAGCCTTATTGTGAGGCCAGGTGTAAATTATTATCCCCCTTCGAGAGAGGAGAACGCAAAAAGAAGAGACAGCATCCCTGTTGGCCAGATCACAGGCTGTTGGCCTGCAAATCCGTCCTGGCTCTGTAGGGCTGGGTTTCCGTCATCCCTGTTCCCTCATGCCTCGAGTTCTGCCCAAGGTCCACAAAAATACCAGCTTTGATCTCTCAAATCCTTTGCGGTCTAAGCTGGATTCTGTAAGCACGGGTCTCTGACGATGTCTTTGAAAAGGCAGCTAATATCAGCCAAATGCCTCCCACTGGCTTTCCCTGTCCTGGCGGCAACCAGGGCTTTGGCAACAGATATTACTCGGGTTTGAATCTCAGCTCTTTCATTCATCACCTGTGCAACTTCAAGCAAATGTTTAACCCTCCCCAGCCTGCGCTCTGTCCTCTGTAAAATGGATGAATTCATGCCTACCCGGTGCAGGCAGGAGAGCCAGCACCGTGATCAAATGCCTGCCTGGGTCCTCAGCTCAGAAATACTGGGGTTCTGAACCCTGGTTGTTCCACCAGCTAATCTTGTTACTGGGCAAGTTACTTAACTTCCTGGGCCTTAGTTTCCTCACCCAGAAAGCAGAGTAAATGATTGTACCAACTGTTATGGTTCTTAGGGGCGTTAAATGAGCAAATGTGTGTCAAGACCTCTGCCTAGGGGCTGGGACATAGTGCTCAGTGGGTCCAACATTAGTGATGTGGGGTCACTTGAGGACGCACATGAGATAATGTGTGGGCAACACTTGGTACGACAGGAGCGCTCGTCCTACAGAGGAGCGTAGATGTGGTTGCCTGGCATATCCTAATCTTCGATCAAGCCCTGTGTCTCCTTGTCTCCTGGAGATTGCTGCTTTCCCTTCTCAGAAATCATATTTTACAGCTACGCCTGGTCTTGATTTCAAGCTCACTGGTCTGTAGTTTATAGATTTCTCCCCCACTCATGTTTCCTGGGTGGAATTCCATCTTCCCAGCTCAAGTCCTGGACCCTCCTTCTGAGCCCCTCCATTGTCCAGGCATCACTAGTTGTACCTCCGTCTCCTCTTTGCCAGGGCTCTGCTCCTGAGGCTGTGATCTCAGCACCCTCTTCCATCTCCAGCCTTCGGTCCATTCTCACCAGTAAGCAGGGCACTCACAGAGGCCGGGCTCTGAGAGAGCCGAGAGGATGGGCGAGGCATCCGGTCAGGCTAGGTTTTCATGTCCCCACTGTGGAGGGGAGGCCCCGGAGGCCTGCAGCCTGCCAGCTGCTGCAGCAAGTGTGGAGCATGGCCAGAAACCATGGTGCCCTGTACCTCCTGCATCTGGATCCAAGGCAGGAAAAGACCGAGTATTGAGAACTGGGATTTTTCCTCTTAAACATGTGGGTCATCTTCCCCTTGGAAGCACATACTGCCCTGTTGACTGAATCAGAATTAGCTACAGTTCATCCTAGATTTTTTGAGGAGCTGATTTCAGAGTAGTCAGTCCAAGACTCTCCATTCTCTTTCTCCCTAGAGTTCACTGTTCTGGGGCAAAGGGGCTGAGGGACAGCTTCAGGCTGTCCCTTTGCTACCTGCTTGGGCAGCCAGAACCTGCGGAGTTGCTGGGCTTTCTCCTTGCTGGTGCTTGGCTTGGGTGTCGCCGTGTGGCCGGCTGGTTTGCTGCTGGATTTGCCAGCCAGAGGAATGGAAGTGGGAAAGGTGGGCAACTGCTTTTCATGGGCAGGGCTGGCCTCTCTGAACACCTGCTTAGGGCCTAAGGGGAGGTGCTTTTCATACCTGAAACAACCCTAGCAGTAAATAGATAATGAGATAAAGCTCAGAGATATCTTGCCTGAGGCCACACAACCAGGAAATAGTAGAACCGGGTTTCAGATGGAGGTCTGTCTCACTTCCCATGCACAGGGCCGGCTGCTCATGGGTACTCCACCCTGTGCTTCTGCAGCGCTGCCTCCTGCCTGCCCTCACGGTTAGACCTCCTTTCAGTGCTGCATTGGGCTCTGGGGCTGCTGGCCTCTTGAGCTGCTGGGTGGAATGTTTCCTGCCTAATTTAAGAGCCCACCATTCCTTCCTAGTGCTAACTTTGCCAAGTTATATGGCCTCACGATGCCAACCAGAAAATTCCTAGAGTTTTTTTTATAGAAATTGTCTCTTTAAAGAGCACCTAAGCCCACCTCTCATCCCCATCTTATAGAAGGGGACCCTGAGGACCACAGAGGAAACAGGACATGCCTATGCCATGTGGAATCTGAACAGTCCCGTCCATCATAATGAAGCTGCAATAATGTTCAGCCAAGATTGATGGGTGAAATCAGTCCAGCCACCCGGGGTTCAGCAAGACCCAGAGGCTGGCCACACCCTCTCTTGCTGTTCCAGGCGGCTCTCTGAGTTTGGTTGGAGGTAATCCGTAGAGTTTTGGCACCTTCATCCTGTAAGGAGTCCCAGAGTCCATGCAGCACAGCCTCCTACACAGCCATGATCGCGCAGCCTCCAGTAACATTCCCCTACCAGTGGTTCTCAACCTTCCTAATGCCGCGACCCTTTAATACAGTTCCTCATGTTGTGGTGACCCCCAACCATAAAAATTATTTTCGTTGCTACTTCATAACTGTAATTTTGCTACTGTTATGAATCGTAATGTAAATATCTGATATGCAGGATGTATTTTCAGGGGTCGCGACCCACAGGTTGAGAACCGCTGCTAGACACAAGAAGCTCACTCGCTGCCTCCCAGGGCAGCCCATTCCAATTTGGGATGCCTCTGACTGTGGCCAGTGTTTTTGTACAGGAACATTCCAGGCCCTGTGGAAATCAAATAGCTCGGGCCTGGTTCCTGCCTCCAGGAATCCCAGTGTCATCAGCAGACCGCGGGAACGCAGAGAGCCTCGCTGTGCTGGGGCTGTCTTTTTGGGAAAGGGTCTAAGGAAGGCTCCTTACGTGACTGGGGCAGAGGTGCTGAAGGTGGCTGGGGAAGGCCCCCAAATAAGGAACTAGTCGGATTTCTCCAAATAATGAGGAAGTAAATGGCATCCCAGACAACAGGAGAACCAGAAGAGAGATTTGGGATTGTGAGGGAGGCTGGCTTATTCAGGAACTGCAAGTGGTTTCTGGCTGGACTGCACAGTGGAGAGTAGGTAGGAGGGCAAGACAAGGCTATAGAGGTGAGAGCAGCTGGAAACGGTGCCAGCCCCTCCTGCAGGTGGTACACGGGGGTTTCTCCCCACTGGAGTGACCTGGGGTAGGGTCGCTCAACCTCCAAGTTACTGTTGCCTCTGAACCAGGCAACTCGATCAACAACCATTGAGCAAAGTTGAATCCCAGATGGTCCTGCTTTGGGAGGGTTCATGGTCTGAAGGGTAGGTTAAGCAAGGCCAAGGTCATGAACTGATTTGGTTGGGAGCCATCAGCCACATGGTGGAACTCTGCCTCTCCACAGCTCCTGCCCTCAGGTGCCCACTGTGCCTCACAGCTGCCCCTCTGGAGTCAGTCTTATTCCTACCACAGCACCTCTGCCACCCCTCCATGCCACCCAGTTCTGTTCCATGCATTCAGGGCAGGTGCAAGGGCCTTCAGGGCTGCTTGGCAGGGCAGACCCATGCTGCCTGCATGTCCCTGCTGGGTGGAAGCAGTCTGGGCCCAGGTCTTTGGGTGGGGAGGGAGGTAGAAGAACCACAGTTGAAAAACCAGCCCAGTTTTCTCTGGCCACCAACTGGCAAAGGACAGGCTCAGAGCTCCTAGAGGTGCGATGAATCCTAGCAACGCCCCCTCCTCCTCACCACTCCCCTGCACAATTGAGGAGTTCTTCACAGGCCCCAGGGAAGGACTGGGAAGATCGGAGATGAGCTGAGGGCCCCCAGCGTGGCCTGGTGTGGGAAGCCGGTGAGACCTGAAAGCTGCAGTTGGCCCAGGTGTAGGGTAGTTCGAAGAGCAAGGCTTTAGAATGGAATCTACAGCCCTCAATTGGAGCCCTGCCTCCTGTGACTTTAGACAAATTACTTTACCTCCCTGAGCCTCTACAGAGACAATAAGATCTGCGGGTTTGTGGGACAGCCATGAGGATTAACTTCTTTCATTGAACACGTGTTTAATGAGAGTTGATGTTTGCCTGGGACCCTGCTGGGTGCTGGGGATAGGATAAACAAGACTGGCTGTCCTCAGAGTTTCGGTTCCAGCCAAATAATCACGGGACAGTGTGGTTAAAAGTCCTACAAAGATAAAGGGTACTTTGATGTAAGGTGCTGAAGACATTCAGTAAGTGTCCGTCACCTGCCCCTCTCAGGGGAAAGCATATGTCATCTGAAATGGACATCTGTATTTCCTCAGCGGGAAAATAACTTGACCTCCATGACTGCGGACCTGGCCTGCTCTACCACCCCTTCCCCGCGCTCTGAGGGTCTGGCCTCACTGTGGGGGCATCTACATGAGGTGCAGGGACCCCACCCAGCCCAGGACCTCAGACTAGAACTGCTTCTCTTGCCCCCACCCAGCAGAGCCTCCTCTCAGAGGCTCTCAGAAAACGGAGAGGGGAGGAGGCGGTCCCGAGGAGCTGCTGTGACCCCACGCCCTGCCTGTCCGCCCCTCCACCATCCCCAGACCTTACTCACCCATCAAAGCTCCAGTAAGAGCTCACCTCTTCCCGGAAGCCTTCCAGGGTCACTGATCTAGCAGCGATCTCTCCCTCCCACGTCTGTGCAGATCATCACACTGCTCACTTCCTAGTTGGTCAGTGAGCCTCGATTCTGTGCCACCTGCTCTAACCACTTGGAGATAACTGCCCCATTCCAGCCCTTCCCCACAACAAGCTCTGCCCATCCATCCTCCGAGACCCCACATAAACCTTGTGGCCATCCTCCTGAAGACTCCACAGTCTCCTCCGGTTGCAGCGCCTCCTTCTTCGCTTCTGTTCCCGAGTCTGCGTCCTGACCCTTGTTAGCGACACAGGGTGGCGATGATCTGTCGCCTGTCTCTTTCCACTGCTGGGCTGTCGATCAAGGCCTAGCCCAGGACTGGCACTTAGTAGGTTCTCACTGAAGGAATGAGACCAGATTTGTCTCACCCTCACTGGAAGCATAGGGGGCTAAGAAGCCCATATGTGGCTACAGCAGCAGGTGAGGGTGGCAGGTAAGGGATGATGGGGCCCACAGAGGAGCCTGGGCCAGCTCCCTGTCTCTGTCCAAGATCCTGTGCACCTCCATTGCTGCATAGCTGTCCTACACTCGGCTCCTTTTTCGCAAAGTGGAATCCTTTTTCCACCCCATCCGCTGTGCCTCTGCTGCACAGTAGGGGTTCTGTGTGCATTTAAGAGTTCTGACTTGGTTCACTTTGCATTTATGAAGAAGCTAGAATTACACTGAGAGCAGAGACACTTCCTATTCACACCCAGAAGTGTAAGTGGCAGGACTTAGTACTTCTCTAAAAAAAATCTGGTACTATTAGCTTTATTTCAGCAGAAATCAGAAATGGTATTCAGTGTCCCAACATATATATTTTGAAGAAACAGGTGCTTTCTGAGTCTTTTGGAAGTAACACGAGCATTCGCTTTTAAGAGAGGTTTTCAGAAAGAATAGCATCCAATTTAAGATAAACAAGGACAAAGAAAGGTATAATTTCATTTTTTTGTTGTGCCAACAAGCATTACCAAGCCCCTCCCTCTGCCATGATTCCCATTTCATGGAAAAAGCCTCTGCGGTTTAAAGAGGGGAAGGAAGTAACAGAACTGGGATCTGCACCGTGTTTCCTAACACCTTGTCCAGTGCTTGCCCATCAACCCCTCCCTCCCCCCAACCCCCGCTGTCTGTGTGGATGTGACAGTGCTTCACGTGTTCAGTTCTCATCTTCTCCTGCACTGGGTGGGCCGCGCCTTACCATTCTCTGGTCTCCAGTGCCTCTGACAGGCTTAGAGCTGTGCGATCATTGGGTTCAGGAATGACTGAATGAAAGGACAAGTACTACCTTTTATATGTTTTTAAAAGCTTCCTTCACCCCGCTGAGAGGTTTCATTCTATGGAAGCTGTATTTCCCCCAAAATAAACCTGAAGTGGATCAAAAGACTTAAAAAAAATTCTACTCTTCCTACAAGTGAAAAAAGTTCCTTTGTTGCTTAAAATATCTGCGCCAGATCTAACGATGCCGTCTCTAGCACGAGTGCCTGTTATTGTGGCTAATTTGGTCACATGTGTTTGAAGGAGAACAATGCCTCTGAAATCTTTAAAAGCAAAACAGCAATCTGCAGCGTTTGTTGTAATGAGATGTAAATTGCCAACATTTGGGAGGAGAGCCGACTAAAATTTGCAATGAAGTGTTCCCCCTGCCTTAAATGAAAAGCACTGAGGCCCTCCCTTCTCTCCCCAAAGAAACCCCTTTTTTTGTTCCTTTTCTTTCTGATTCTGTAATTCTAGACACTCGCTTTCCCGATTGATTCATTCCTTCATTTATCTGCCCCTTCTGAGCCTCCGTTCCATGCCTGCCCTGGTGCTGGGCTCCCAGAGGCGTAGTCAGCCTGCAGGGTGGCCAGCGGTGAGCCCCATGTGGCAGGTAGGAAAGTGAGGCACGAGAAGTTGAGGTGACTTGTCTAAGGTCATGTGGCTGGGATCACACCCAAGTCTCCTGACAAAACCCTTCCAAGATGTGCCCTTGCTGGTCTGCCCTCCTTGCTGGGCTGAGGCACCAGGTACCTTCTATGCACAACACCAGAGAAAGGCAGGTGCAGAGAGCAGGGCTAACAACTAGCAGCTCCTGGGTGTTCAACATTGCTGACCGTGAATGTTAGGAATCAGTTTCCTTAAGAGCCAGAAGATCCCAGTTCCTCCTGGGGAGACCAGTGTGAGTCGGGGAACGAGGGTGTGTGGACAGGGCAAGGACCTGCTCTGAGCTGGGCCTGCGCAGGGCACTTGGGGCTATAGAAGGCCAGCAGGGCCCCTGGCTTACAGCAGCTGTGGTCCAGCACTGGACCAATTGAACCCCAAGTGTAACTCGTGTGTGTGGGAGGGTGGAGGGTGAGTCACTATTTACTGAGCAGCCACTCTGTGCCTGATGCCGATGTAGGCCTTTCATATTTTGGTTACGTCATTTAATCTGCCATCTGGCCAAGTTGCTGTTGTCATTCCTCCTCTCAGGTGAGGCAGCAGGGTCGGAGAGGTTACGCAGTGGTCGGCAAACTGCGGCTCGCGAGCCACATGCGGTTCTTTGGCCCCTTGAGTGTGGCTCTTCCACAAAATACC
>NW_005364671.1:2850460-2872714 GCF_000412655.1 Myotis brandtii
GACCACTGGGTTAGGCGATTATCGATGTGTAAAATACCTGCTGAGGGTAGAATTTGAATCAGGTGCTGTGATGACCCTGGACTCTGACATAAAGACAGTGATTACCATAGGGAGCCTGAGGGAGCTCACAGCTCGCCTAAACAGAAATGGCAAATCCAGAACTTATGCTCCAGTCTCTCTGACCCCAAATTCCAAGCCGAGGGGTGGAAAGACTGACTTACCTCTCTCTGAAGGAAGAGGCAGCCTCATGGGTGAGGTGGCATTGCAGTCCGGCCTTGAGTCCCTGGTGGAGCTTGGAGAGGTGGACTTTCCTTGGGGTAGAATGACCCAGACAGGGATGCACAAGCAGAGACTGCGAGCAGGAAGGAGGGTGCATGTGTGGGAGGGTGGGCCAGCCCACTGGGAATGGAGCCTGACTGTGCGCCTCTGATGTCCCTTACCTGTCCCTCCATCGCCATCTGAATTGTCCCTTCTCCTGGCTAGATGGTTCGAATTTCTGTTGGACAACCCTGGTTTCTACTTCCTGAAAAGGCCTATAGATGTTTCAAACGCAGAAAAGATTTCAGACATTTGAGGATAGCTTCCCATCCGCCCCTGCCTCCACCCCCAGGCGGCTCACTTCAGCTGCAGGCTTTATTTCAGAATCTTTGCTCCAGCCCATTTAATTAAGTCCCTTCCTCCCCCACTACTCGTTCCCCTCTCTCATGTCATGAGTTTACGGAGAGCCTGCAATGTGCTGGGCACTGTCTTCGGTGCCACAATTGCAGACAAATATTTGCTGTTGAGGAGCTTCACAGGCTGATGTGGACAGCAGTTGGCTGCAGACATAATTTGCTGGAAGCATTTGTAATGTAGAAACCTCCTACCTGGTAGCGATCAGAGCAAGGCCTCACAAAGGAGACACCTATGCTTCACTCTGAAGTCGGACCAGGGGCCTGGCAGGCAGAGGAGGTGGCCTTCAAACCCAGAGGACAGAGGCCTGGACAGCACTGCATATGAGGGACCTGGCAGAGGTATGGGGAAGAGCAAGACATGAGCACCTGCGGTGGAGAGGAGGCTGGTTCTGGGCCTTAAGGAGGGTTTGGGATGTGACTTCATTTGGAGGGTAATGGGGAGCCTGAGCAAGGGGGGACATAGTCCTGTGGAGATCTCTTTGGCAGCCATTGGGGGATGGATGGAGAGTACCAGACAGAGTCCGAACTGGATGCATTCTCCTGTCCCACACCTTCCTCTCATCGAAGGAGAAGGAAACTTAGAGGAAGGACGCAGTCTTACCAGATGACTGTGACGCTGGCCGCATGGACCTCCTCTCGGCCCATGTCTTCTGCCTGTCACTGAATGTCAGAGCTGGAGGACACCTCCGGTGCCCAGTCAACCATGCCACTTAGGGGAAACGGAAATACTTCTTCCTGCTCTAAGGAAGATGAGACACTTCACTGAAGTTTGTGTGCATCTCCGAAATTTACCCTGAGATCTCACACAGAGGAAAAGCTTTGGTTTCTGTTTCTGAAACTTTGGAACTGTTCGTTCATTGTTGTCATTCTTTTATTCATTTAACTAACATTCAGAGAGCACCTACTCGGTGCCAGGTGCAGGGGACAGAGGAAAGAGTCCGACCGAGGCTCAGCCCTTGAGTAGGTAGCGCACTATTGGGAGATGATGTCAGAACAATTAGATGCTGTCAGTCCTCCACTCTGCCAGCTTCTGAAGCTGCCAGCCACTCACCTGGGGTTGCACAATTCAAGCATCACAGAGCCAGGAGTGGGCTCTGCACTGTCTCTACAGGATGAGCCACGCCTTTCTGCTCCCAGCCATCTTGCATTCAGCTTAAATCGTGGAAACTGCAGAGACTCTCTCATGCAGATGGCAGCTGCCAGCAACTCAGGAATGATATTCTTGTTGTGGGAAGGCCTGTCATGAGGAATTTTCATAATAAAATTACCAACACCGTCCTTACCACCAGCGAAAGTCTAGAATGTGGCAATTGAATGTAGAATCACAACCAGATTGGTGGTCAGGTCTTTAGTATGTAAAGAGCCCTGTACCGGGTTGTCCACATGGTTAGGGTCAGCGAAGTTTCGACCATGAAATTCATCTGTTACTGCACGTATATGCATAGCCAGGGGGACCTGCTGTGGCAACAGCTAAATCTGATCCCAGTCAACTCCTGCAATGTCTGTCTAGGGCAGTGGTTCTCAACCTTCTGGTCCTTTAAATACAGTTCCTCATGTTGTGACCCAACCATAACATTATTTTCGTTGCTACTTCATAACTGTAATGTTGCTACTGTTATGAATCGTAATGTAAAGATCTGATATGCAGGATGGTCTTAGGCGACCCCTGTAAAAGGGTCATTCGACCGCCAAAGGGGTCGAGACCCACAGGTTGAGAACCGCTGGTCTAAGGTGAATTTCCAGGTTGCTCAACTCTCCATTGGCCCTCGGAGTTGCTCTCCTGCAAGTTAACCAAATCATTCAGCCTTATTTACTCATTTTCATCCTGTTTCTCTGCCCTTTGGTAATCAAGACACAATAGGTGATTTAAAAAGCAGTCTATCATTTTTGCAAGCTAATGGAGAAAAGCATATCCCCCATAGAAACCACCACCATTTATCTAGCTTTCTTTCCCTGTTAATCTGCACATAATTTGTGTTGATTGCATTTAAATAAAAATCAGGGTAGCTGCTGGATCAGGCAATCACGGGCCTAATCTGTATTGTGTTTTAATTTCTTGGTTAAAATGCTCCCGTTTAGATACTAGGTCTTGGGGAGGGGAAGGCCTTTGCATTTCTGCTTTTCCCTTAACCTCTGTTCATCTGCTGTGGTCCGTCCCACTGTAGGCTGGAGAGATGGGGGTTTGGGCAAATGCACAATCTTCATATTGCAGTAGATGCACCCTTCTCCACCCAGTCTTAGCAGGACCTCTTTCCTGTGCAGGAAACGGAGTCCCCTGCATGTCCATTAGACAGAGACACTAGGAGGAGTGCTTCTCATTCATACTTAAAATCTAGTCCATTCTTGAATTCCAGTTTTCCAACTCTTTGCTTGTAACATTCATACCTCATATTAGCTTCAAGCCTGGGTTTAAGTGTAGTCCAATGGACAAAAAAAAGCCAGTATATATATAGGTGTATTTTGTGCCACTATGTACTGATAGATGCATAGTTAAAAATATTTGCATTTTATTTTCCTTGGAGTTCTAGACAGATCTCTTTTCTTAACTGCCTAGGTCCCGCCATTGACTTGGAAAAAGTAAAGTCAGAATGTCTCGAGCCCGAGCCGGAGTTACGGAGCACTTTCAGTGAGGAAGCAAATACGTCGTCCTATTACCCCGCTCCTGCACCTGTCATGGACAAGTATATCCTAGACAATGGCAAGGTAGTGTGCCAAGCTCAATACCGCTTCCCTGCGAGTGTCTGTCAGTCAGAGTAAAGATGGAGCGGGTGTGGGGCTTCCCGAGCACGGGCCGGGTGGCCTCCCGGCCTGTCCCTAAGGGATGCTTTCTGGAATCAGTGTGTTATCACAAGTGGACCTTTACTGGGACTTTTTTCTTTTTCTCATCTTTTGGTTTGGTTTGGCTTGTTGTTGTTTTGTAAATATTGAGCCAAAACTAAACTGACATTTTAAAATCGCTTATTAGTGGGAAAGATTTTTTAAGTTATAGTTTGAAAACTGCCCTACCCTTCCATGAAAGCAGTTGCATAAATTTCTAAGGTGAACGAGAAGTGAACTGAGTGACAGATCATGAGTCCATGTGTATCCATTGACCTGGGTGCCAGGGACACGAGAGGTGACTGAGACTTGATTCTCGTCCCTGCGCCGCTTTCAAGCTGAACATTGAGTGGTGGTCAGCCCACAAATGACTCCTCAGCTTGTCTTTTAGACCCTTGTGGGGAGAGGGGGGATCATGAAAGAAAACCTCAACGCTGTTAGTAATTAAAAGCAATGGAATAGCCTTTGGAAGTCGTTCAGTCAGTCACAGGGAGATAGGGCAGCAGGGCAGGAAGAAAACTGGTCTAACAGCCAAGTGAACTCACCTTGGAAGAGGTACAGTGGAGCCCCTTATCCAGGCCCTGGTCAAATTCCTCCGTCCTAGTGCTGTGTTCTCTGCCACCATCCGGTGTATTGCAGACATCCCCTCCCTTCTCCCCAGAGAAGCATCAGTGTCAGTGCGTTTTCCTTGCCTCAGGCTTCAAAGGTCTCTGTTTACCCAGTTCTGTTCCCCGGGGGGCTGATGAGAAAGAAAAGGTTGCATTTGGGTTTGTCCAGATTTATCCCCGCAACTGGCCAGACTGAGCCAAGGCAAATATAGTCAAGCTGAGGAAAGAAAGCTGCGGTCTTTAGAGCTCTCTCGGATGTGGTGCCAGCCCACTGGGCGCTTCCTCCCCGCAGAGGCAGAGTTGATGGGCCAGGCCATCGGCCCATGCTGCATCTCCTTGTTTCAGCCAACAGCAGGGGCGAGGTGGCAGCGGAAAGCCCGGAGCCTGACTTCTAAACCTAGCTCTCTCTCTCTGTCCTACCTGTGTGACCCAGGCTGGTCCTGCCCCCTCTCGGCCTCAGCTTCCATGTCTGGGAAGGTGGATGTGGTCCATGCTCCCTAGGACTTTGGTGACTCAGACAGTATATCTAAGCTTGGTGAGCCCTTCCCAATTGAAGATAAAGGAAAAGAAGGACTGTTCTTTCTTTCCTGACTTCCTTCTAGTCATGATCACATTGTGGAATGACTAGGGACTTTTTCTTAAAGTAGCTTCCAAGAGAGATCCTGTGTGTCTTGCTTTGAAAACTGATGGACAGTTTCTGAGGATGACAGGGGCTTCGTTTGCAAAGTTATCACTTTTCCTCCAAAAAATGGGTCTCTTAAATCCCATTTAATTTTTTTCACACATGGCTTGTACAACATTTCTTGAAAATGCCGATTTTGTTTTTTCCTTGATTAGCGCCAACGTGTTACTAACCTGGCTTTTGTTTGCAACTAGTCTGTGGTCAGGCAGAGAAATGGATGAAGGGAGAGAAAGGAGGGACATACTGGAAGTGGGTGGTAGTTCCCCAGAGCAGCACCCACATCCCAGAAGTAGCCCTCATTGTTTTTAGCTGGGCTGTCTTTCTGACCCCTCCTCCTTTCCCCTGCTGAACAAAGGCCTTCATCTCTGCAAAGCCTAGAGCGTTAAAATGGGATCTGTTTCCTAGTAGGAAACTACGGTTATCCTACAAAACAGTCCACAAAGACATTTTTTATCAAGTTCCATCCTACCAGATATGTTGTCCTACAAAACAAAAACAAAGACATTTTTTATCAAGTTCCATCCTACCAGATATCATGTTTTTAACAGCCTCCCTTGACCAATAGCGAACTGTGGTTTATGTGAATGGTGCTTGCCACAAAAGTTACCATCTGATTTCGATAAAGTGCATTGCTTTTCTTTGTCTAAATATTTTATTTCTAAAACTCATCAAATCATAAAGCCACAAAGACCATTCACATTTAAACAGTCTAATATATACATGATACTCACAGGGAAATATACCAAGAGGCCTGACTACAATAGTACAACAGGTTAAAGCAGCGGTTCTCAATCTGTGGGTCACGACCCCTAGTCTAATGTATACATGATACTCACGGGGAAATACACCAGGAGACCCGTCTACAATAGTACAACAGGCTAGAGGCAAGAAGCCAGGTCTCCTGGTTCCAGGCCAGTGCTCCTTCCAGTCTATTCTGCTGCATCCCTGAAAGTGGGGCGTTGCTCTAGGTGACCCTGAGCTTTGCTGCCCTCAGAGCCCTTGTTCCAGATGCCCAGCAGATACCTGTGATGGTCTTACTTACATTTCTCTCTGTGCTATGAAGTTGGCCTTGTATGAGTGAATGTCACAGAAAAGATTTTCTTCTCCAAAGCACAGCAACTCATCAGAACTGAAAGCCAGTGCCCTGAAAACATATTAAACATGCCATCATTTTCTTACTTTGTGATTGGACTAGTCCTGATCACTTCGCAGGGGACGGAGATGCAGAGCCTTGACCCCTCCCCAGATATGCGCTGTGAAGGCTGATTCAGGTGGCGAGGGTTCTCGCTAGGCTAGAAACCCAGAGGGAGTAGAACCTAGCTCTGGGGTAGCACTTAGCCCCAGAGTAGTTAGAAGTGTTTTCTGTATTTGGACTGGGGCATGAAAGATTAGCAAGTTTAAGAAGACAATGCCGTCATTCATTCCTGGACAGGGGAAAGGCATGAGTAGAGACATGAGTGGGGAAAGAAGGCGAAGGAAGGAAGTTACTGGCTGTGTTCTGTCCTGAAGGCTTTTTTAACTTATGTTTTCACATTTAATTCTCAAAACACCCTGCAGACTAGGTGGGGGTCAAGTGATTTGCCCAGGATACTCAGCTGTTAGGTAGAAGAGCTGGCCAGGATCCACACCTGCGACAGAGGCTCCAGGCCTGTGCTCTCGGGGTGCACAATGGAAGCAGGAGGAAAGGAAGTGCTCAGGAGATTCCTAGAGTGATAGCCAGAGCAGGGAAACGCTAGGAAACAGGGTCCTCAAGGCCTTCAAAGCCAGCAGAGGTCAGATTTGATGGGACAACGAACGGGGAGCCATCCGAGACTCCAGGGGTTGACGTGAACCATGTCTTCCACAGACTTTGAAAGAGACTGCGGAATTCATCTAGTCCAAGGAAAGCCGAGTTTTAGGGAAGTCAGTCTGGCAGGTTACAGGGTGGGTTGAGGCAGCGGGACTGGAGGCCGGCAGGCCAGCCTGCAGCTTTGCCCGGGTTCCCTGTGTGCAGCGGGGCTGCCAGGGATGGACCAACAGGTGCAGAGGAAGGACGACTAGGTGAACGTTGATGGACCTGCTGTTTCCACCATGACACTGGCTGCAGCAGGAAGGTGGCTTCGGGGTCATACCGATTTGGGTTTGAATCTTTATTCTAAATTTTATTGATAATATGTCTTAGGAAAAATGATTTAGTCCCCTGAGTCTCTCTTCATGTCTGTGAAATGGGAATAATTTCTACCTGTTCTCATCCCTTAAGGTCAGTATAAGGATAAATAAATTGAAGGTACAATGCCTGGTTCATTATAGGTGCTCAAAAATATCTGTGCCCCCTTCTGTTGTAGAACTTTGGCTAAAATGACTGTCATCTCTCTTTTAACAATAAGCAAGGCCCGGGATAGAAAAGAGCAGAGACCTCTGAAAACTGAAGTTATCTTCCGTCTCTGTGGTTTTCCAATTCTGAATTTGTTCAAATTCCTTGTTTTTCCTCGATCTCTGGGAGCTTGCGTGGTTAGCTCTGGAGTGTCATGGGGGAGGTGACTGGGGCCAGCAGGGAGCAACAGAGCACGTGACCCCAGTATGCCTGCCCTGGCACACACTGCCTGCCCGCAGTGCAGACTGCAGAGAACAGTTCAGACTTGACCTTGGGCTAGTGTTACCCGGCCAGCCCCAGGCAGCACACGCACTCCAGGCTCCCTTACCTCCTTGAGCCCTGTGAACAGATGGGCGGCACTGAAGTTTGCGGCCCAGGGAGGCAGGTGGGTCTGGTTATCTGATGTCAGGCCTGCAGAGGTCTGGAGGATCTTTTTGAGCAAAAGGAAGTGACATCAGATGTGGCAGGTGGATTGCTTGCTTACTGACAGCCATGGGTGCGCTGTGTAGCCTTTTTTTCAGCGGTGCTAAAACCTCGGTAATTGGTGGAGGAGGAGTGCTGCTGGCTGACCCGTCTGCCACTGTGCAGTGCTCACCTTCCTTTCCAAGCCAAGCCTCAGCAGAAAGACCTTTAATCATCTTTGACCAGTGGGTGTGTGTACCGTCTGTCAGACCAGGACTTCTCCCGAGACATCTCCTGACCATGCCCTGGTGGCGACCTGCAGGTCTTCCCGGAGACAGGGACCTTTGGCAGAGCCTTTTCATTCCCCTTAGGAAGTTTGGCTTATTAGCGGCTGTCTCCCTCCCTCCCCGCAGCGGCCTCTTCACCCTCCACAGACTCAGCAGAAACAGGACATAAATGGCCACGTCGGAGTCAAACTCTATTTTTTGACGGTTAATGTTAACAAATGTTTTTTGAGTTGTTAAAAGAGCCAGGAAGGAGAAAAAGTTTCCAAGCTTGCAGCTCACCGGCTGCCCTGAAACTCTGCGAGTGCTCCTGTACAGGGAGCGTGCAGTTGCGTTCTGTGCTCTGTGCCATCAGAATCGGACTCTGGGGTTGTATCTAACGTAAAATCCTAGGTGTTCTGAGCCAGAGGAGTGCAAAGATGAGTCCAGCTCTAGCTGGTTTGGCTCAGTGGATAGAAGGGGCCCAGGTTCAATTCCGGTCAAGGGCACATGCCCAAGTTGCAGGCTCGATCCCCAGGAGGCAGCCAATCAATGATTCTCTCTCATCATTGATGTTTCTATCTCTCTCCCTGTCCCTTTCTCTCTGAAATCATTAAAATTTTTAAAAATATATTAAAAAGAAAAGATGAATCCAACTTTTCTAGTTCAAGTTCAGGGAAACTGGAACCAGAGACAGGGAAGGACCTGCACAGACACACTGTCTAATCCAGGGGTGGGCAAACTTTTTGACTCGAGGGCCACAATGGGTTCTTAAACTGGACCGGAGGGCCGGAACAAAAGCATGGATGGAGTGTTTGTGTGAACTAATATAAATTCAAAGTAAACATCATTACATAAAAGGGTACGGTCTTTTTTTTTTTTTTTTAGTTTTATTCATTTCAAACGGGCCAGATGCGGGCCGTAGTTTGCCCACGGCTGGTCTAATCAGTGGCAGAGCCTGGGTGCTGCCCCCACCCAGCTGTACACTGGGGTCACCTGGGGAGCCTTCAGCCATCCTGGTACCTGGGCCCCTCCCAGACGAGATAACTCAGAATCTCTGAACGTGGCGCCTTGGCACCAGCCTTTTTTATAGCTCGCCAGGCAAACCCGTGTGCGACCATGTTAGAGAGCCTCTGTGCTAGGAGGATGTGCGTCCCAGGGTGTTTACCTTAGAAGGAGAGTGGTCTCTCTAAAGTGTCGCAGAGAAAGGACTTGCCCAGGTGTGGGCCTGAAGCCTGGTCAGGCTCTGAGCGGCCTGCGCTACCGTGATCTGGTTGAGAACTCCAGGTCTGCACCTGCCTCATTGAGAGACTTTGGGCCCATTGCTTCCCCTTCCATAACCTGGTTTTCCATCTGCAGTGAAAATAGTGGCCCTCCCAGGGATGCCAAGAAGAATCGAGATAGTGGATGTGAAGTGCAGGAGTAAGGCCTGGTACGCAGGAAGTGAGGACCACATTTCCCTTAAAGAAAGCTAATGTAGCATTTACGGAACGGACCCCTTAGCGTTGTGCAGGAATGTGTTTTAAAGGACGAGGAAGCTCAGCTGCCATGCTGTCCGACTGAGCAGGTGCTTGCGTTCCTGTCCCTTCCAGGTCCATCTGGGAAGCGGGATCTGGGTTGACGAGGAGAAATGGCACCAGCTACAAGTAACCCAGGGAGACTCCAAGTACACGAAGAACTTGGCAGTCATGATTTGGGGAACAGATGTTCTGAAGAACAGAAGCGTCACAGGAGTTGCCACAAAAAAAAAGAAAGATGCTGTCCCTAAGCCGCCCCTCTCGCCTCACAAACTAAGCATTGTCCGAGGTAGGTCGCTGCAGAGAAATGCTGGGGGCGGGGCGGGGGGCCACTGTCCTGTCCTTTGCTATGGTGGACCAAGCACGGCTCAGCTCAGCATACACCAGGGCTCCCGTGCCAGGCCCAGGCTGGGCTCCGGGACCCCGTCCGAGGTAGGTCTCTGCAGAGAAACGCTGGGGGCGGGGGGGCCCACTGTCCTGTCCTCTGCTACGGGGGACCAAGCTCGGCTCAGCTCAGCACACACCGGGGCTCCCGTGCCAGGCCCAGGCTGGGCTCCGGGACCCAGGAGCGGGCATGCACCTAGTCCCAGAAGAGCTCCCATTACCAGCAAATGAGCCCGCGGACACAGTGCAGTGCATGGGCAGGCATGGGAGAGGGGCAGGACATGTGTCAGGGAGCTCATTCTTGTGGGGAGGAGGCACGGCCGGAAGTCAGGGAAGGGTTTCTAGGGAAGGGTCACTGCATTGGGCCCAGAAGGGTCCGTCAGACATGGAGATGCAAATGTGTAAAGAGAGATACTTCTGGAAGCAGAAGCATCTGGAACAAAGGCAGGGGGATGGAAAGGGAGCGTTGCTGTGTGCAGAGCAGAGGTCAAGGCTGGGGCACAGTCTGTGCAGCCCTGCATTGTGCCCAGAGCAGTTAATGACGTGCAGACCCATGAGGGGCACTGGTTCCAGCTTCTTTCTGGTGTTTGGGGAAGGTTGGGGGCCAGCAAAGAGACAGGGTGTCATTGGTCTCCCTAAAAATTTAGCTATATCCTGGACACTCTGATTTTCCTCTCCCTCCCTCCTGGCCCTCCTCCCTCCCTCCCCCCATCTTCCTTCTTTCCTCGCCTCTCCTGCCCTCTCTCCATCCGGTCACTAAGCGCTTATTCCCGGCCAGGCCCTCTACTGGGCATTGAGGACAAAGAGGGATAAGCACAGTCTCATCTGTAAGGGCTCACAGTCTCTCAGGGAAGATGAACCCAAGAACGGCCAGTTACTGCACAGACAACACAACCGACAGAGACCAGCGAGTCTCAGTGGAAAGTGCAGGCAGCAGAGGACCATAGTGGTTGCTGATTATCTGAGCACCTACTGTTTCAGGTTCTGGGGGTTTTCTTAACAGTTCCATTTTTTAAAATACTTTTACATGCACTCACATCTAATCCTCCTCACACTCCTACTGTTGGCTACTCTCATTATCTCTGTTTCACAGCTGAGGACACAGACACAGCTGCTAAATAACTTGCCCAGATCATAGAGCTGGTCGGGTGGAGCCAGGGGTCCAGGCGGGAGGCTGGCTCGGAAGCTGCGTTTCCAACCCCTGGTCTCTGTGTGCCCGTCTCCGAGTTTGTTGAAGAAAGTAGCATGCAATCAACCCCCACGTACACATTGAGCAGGCCCCGTGGCAGGTGGGGACAGCTGGCAGATGTGTCTGTGAACAGGTCAGGTAATTTCAGGTGCTGATGAGGCTGTGAGGCGTCGCAGATGACATGGTGGGAAGGAGAGGGCTGTGCAGCTGGTGGCGGGAGGCCTGTTTGAGGAGGTGAATGTGAGCTGGCAACAGGATGTGCAGGGGGCAGCCCGGCAAAGGTCTGAGGGGTGCTGAATAGGCAGAATAAAGAGCAGGTGCAAGGGCCAGCATGCTGAAGGGGTGAAGAAGCCCCGGCGGCCATGGAGTCATGAGTGAGGGGAGAGGGAGGTCAGGGAGGTGGGCCAGAGCCAGTCTTGAGGCCGTGAAGGCCACGGTGAGCGGGCTGGATTTATCCACTTACAGGAGAAAGGCAGTGAGGTCCTCACATGGTGGAGTAACCAGTGGGACATAGGTTAGGAGGCTGGTGCAGTGGTCTTGGGAGAGGTGATGGTAGCATGGAGTAAGGTTAGCACTGAGGGGAGAAGAATGGCCAGATTTGGGTGTATTTTGGAGGTCAGGAGGCAGGACACAGACATGGGTGACCAGCCTGAGGTCACAGCCGTAAGGTTTCAGTGCCTGGATTCTAACCCACTCCTCTAGACCCTGGCCTGGGGCTTGCATTGTGTAGCACGCTGCCCGCCTTGCCTGGCTGACTCATGATTAATTGATTTAGGCAGCCACTTATATTTAGACAATCAGAGGTAACCTTTAGTCAGCCCGCTGTCTGCAATGGTGGAGCTTAATTTGGGAGGTCACCCTAAGATAGAGGCCTTCCTGGGGAGGCAGCCCTGGCCCACGTGATAGGTGGCAGACCTCTATTTCCCTTATTCATGTTGGAATGTGACTCAGCAGGTCCCAGGTGCCTTCAGATGACTGGCTGCCCCACTATCGCCACGGGGTATGAAGTCGCCTGCTGTGTGTCTGTCTCAGTCACTAGTCTGACCACACCAGCTTCATCTCCAGGTCCTCATGCCTAGCGCAGGGCCTGCACACAGTAGGAGCACAGGAAAGGAGGGCTGGCCAAGTGGAACCTTGAGACCTGACCAACCCTTGGTGTGATTGCTTGTGAACCACTTTCCCGCCAGGTCTCAGTTTCCTCCGCTGAAAACCTGCCTCTTAGGGCAGTTCAGAGGACTGTCTAGGATTAAGTTTGGAAATAGTTATGTTTGAGGTGTGAGAAGTTACCAACCTTTGCTGACAAGTGAGCTGCCTCTGTATTGAAGTTCACGGTTGTTCAGCGCTTTTCAGCTGAGAGGCCCTCCCCGTTGGCTCCCTGTGCAGTGTGAGGGGAAATGGGAATTGGGGGCAGGGGGCAGAAGCCTGGTGTTGAGCCCCAGCTCTGCTTTGGCTTAGCTTGGAGCTTACCCTGGTTCATAGCATTTACTTTTGCTTCCCCAAGCCTAGTGCAGCGTTGGTACCAAGTAGAGCTTGGTGTCTGCGTCTGTAAAGCCAGGATCACATCCTTATCCCGCCTCCCCAGTGGGCCAGATAGACATCTTCACTGTGCTTTAAACCCATTCAGAGGATGTGCTATGTCATACCTGCAGGCTCACCTGGAGCCCCCATTCTCCTGCCTCTTGTCCGTGTCCTGAAAGAAGAGTTTCCTTCTCGTACTTGGGGCTGGGCATTCTTTTCATCTGTACCCTAGCCCACCTGCCTTCCTGAGTACCCGCTCCTCCAATTATATTTCTGTTCTACGGTTCCTTCCCAGCATGATTTAAATATACTTTGATCACTCATTCACAAAACAAACAAAACGCTCCCCAGAGCAGGCCATCGCCATCACCCAGCTGCCACATCTCTCTTCCTTTTCACATGCAGGTTTCTTGCAAGAGTTACCCACACTCACTGCCTGTGTTCACTTGCAACTCCCCTGCCATGGGCCTCCACACCCAGCCCTCTGCGTAATCTGCCCTTGCCAGCTTTCCCAGTGACTTCTGCTTACTAAGCCAGGGCACATCTTTCACCTCCTCCCAGCACTGCGGGACCTGACCACGCCCCCTTGACTGAGAAACCAGACCTGCAGGGTCAGGTTCCCTCCTGCCTGTCTGCTTCTCCTCCACCAGTGGGCTCCTCCTCTGCTGCCCTCTCCTCTGTCTCCAACCCTCTTCTCACTCAGTCCACAAAGCTTCCCTCAGCCCAGCTCACGGCCCATTGTTCCCACTGCCCTCGGTGAGCCCATGGTCCTGGGGTGAAACCCCAGGCTCCTCATTCTGGCCGATGCCTGCCGACCCCTCCAACCTCATCTCTCACCACTTCCCATTTCATCCTGTGCACTAACCACAGAGGCCTTCTTCCATTGCCTTCCTGATCCCACTGCCAGCAGTGCCCTTCTCCCATCTGCTTGTCCTGCCTCCTCATTGTCCTTCAGGGAACCCTGCCCCAGCTGCCCGGTCCAGTGCAGCCTTTCCTTGCTATCATATCACCCTAAAGTGTCTGCATAGCATTTCCTACTTGCTTATTTACTTGAAATTGTCCTTCTCCCCCACACCCATTAAAACATAAGCTTTATGGCAGATTATTGAGGGCTAGCATCTATTAAGTGCTCAGTAACCATTTATTGAGTCAATAAAAGATGACTCCTAAATCTGTATTTGACCTCAGTCCATACTTCTGAGTTCCTGACTCGCCCATCCAGGTGCCCACTGGCCATCTCCTCATGGGTGCCCTATGGCCTTGGCAAAGCTGCCCACTCACTGCTCTCTCCTCCGGCTTTCCCCACAGCCTCTGCCCTCTGTGTGCCCCGTCTTGGTGAATGGCACCACCAGCCAGGGACCCTGAGATGCCTCATCCTTGATCCCTCCACATGCCTCACTCCCCTTCTGTTCTGCCCCCAGTAACCTCTTACACTGTCCTCTCCATCCCCCTGCCCCCTCATAGTCCAGGCCACACCACTTCTCCCTGCACTGCTCCAGCAGCTTCCAGACCCTTCTCTCCATTGTGGAACTGCATGATCTTTTGGAAACAAAAATATGATCTCGTTACCATCACCTGTCATAGCCATTATTAAAGGGGAAGCCGCTTAATGTGTCATTCCAGCACCATCATAATGTGGCCGCTGGCTGTAGCGCCGGCCTTATTTCTCAGCAGTTTTCCCTCGAACTCTTAAGTTCTTGCCATATGAACTACCGCATTCCCTGAACAGCCTATTCTCTCTCACGTTAGGGAATGTGCAGATGCTTTCCCAGTGCCTGGGACACAGGTCATACTCCCCACTCTCCACCCATGCGGCTCTGCCCGGCTCTCTGCTACTCACCACCCAGGTCTGCTTGAGAGAACCTTCCTTCACAAAGCCTCTTAGTCCAGAGTGCCCTGGGCCTGCCTCTCCTCTCTTCTGACTGTGTCTTTGCCTCCTGGGAGCCTGGCCCAGCAACCCCTTTGAGCCGAGAACTGCTGGCCTGGCATGCCAGTGAAAGGAAATTGACTCGCCCAAGGCCTGCACTGGCCAGACCAGAGCCGAGCAGACCGAACTAGCAGGTGTGCCTTGCCCCCGGTACCCATCTTACTAAAAGACATTGCTGGTTGATTGACTTACTGCAGCCAGGCAGGTCTGAGGGCTCTCTCCCATCCCACCACACACTCACCATTTGGGGCCTAATTGTTTGAGCTCTCCCAGATTGCATTTGACTGGCTTTGCCCATGCAAGCTGTCTGCTGGATTGAGATTGTATTTATTTTGTATGATTTTATCACATTCAGCCACGTGTTGGGTATAAAAATGACAAAAGCTTTGACGTTCACAGGGTTGGTGAGAATTTTCTCTTCTCTGATCTTAGAATCATTTCTTCCTGGATCGCAGGGGATGGCGTGGCCGTTGACCCTGCTTTAGGAAGATGAAAGCAGGAGGGCGGGACAAGCTCCAGAATGACAGTGCAACCTTATTGAGGTCAAGTGACTTTCTGCAGAGTGTCGGCGTTTTCCCGAGGAGCCCAGCACTAAGTTCTGGTTAATTTTTATAACTTTCTTAATAGGACACATTAGCACCATTATAAACCTTGTTAATTAAGCAATAATCTCAGATGCTCCCTCGCAGAGGGAGATGTTCCTGGCAACTGCAGATGATTAATATCTGGAGCCTCACGAAAGCCTTTCATCACCCCGAGGGGCCATTCAGCGCTCTCACCCCCGGGACACGGTGATTGGAATTCTGCAGAGGCCCCTCTGAAGCCTCCCTCCGTCTGCACCTCCTTTTCCTGCATCTTCTCCAGCTCACACTGGGGGCTCCGAGGGCCCTCACACCTGCTCTCCTTCCTCTGCTCGTCTCTCCTCTGCTCTTCACCACCTTCTGACCTTCTGGAGGAATGGTCTGACATGCTGCTCTCCTAGGTAGTGACATAGACCAGAGAGGTTCCCACTAGAGGTTGCACAGCAGCTAGGCTGAGAGCCAAACACCTGAACTTCAGAACTGTGCTCAGCACAGGTGTCTCCCTCATTTGCTTCAGGTGCGAGCACAGTCACTGCTTTCCTCTTGCCCAGGCCTGGAGAGGGGATGCCCAAGTGTTCCGTTCTGCAGGAAGACAGTGTGGTTGCAGTTTTATTACTATGATCAGTGCTTTGACAGAGAAAGACCCAGGTGAGGGTGGGAGCACAGAGGTTGCAGGCGGAGTGGAGTCTCCTAACTCAGACTGGTAGGTTCCAAGAAGGCTGAGTCGGGAAGGTTGAATAGGGTTTAGACAGGTGGAGGCCGGGTCGGGGTAATCTTGGACGAGAAGAATGAAGACAGTGATTTGTGGGACAGCCTGGAGTGAAGAGGCAATTCAGGTGGATAATGGCAGAGGTAGGACGGGGACAGACAGGGCCCCTACCTTCTTGTCTCAGGCCCGATGGAAAGGCCAAGCCAAGAGGAAGTGGAGATTAGTCGGGCGTGGGAGTGGTCAGGAGGTAGTGGCGGTCCATTCAAAGTATTTAAAGTCTGCTCTGTGCAAACCCTTCTCAGCAGGATGGGAGGGTGCCCCAGAGACAGAAGGCCCGCAGCACGTGCACCTGCAGCAGGATGACGCCAGGAGGCAGGCTGGCCTCATGCCTGGAAGGGCTGGAGGGTGGGGAGGGGGCAGCAGTGGATTCTGCCCATCCTTCCTGCCTTCCTCCAGGCCTCAGGCCCCTCTCCTGTACATGCAGGGTTAGCACAGGGCCCGGCAGCACTGCACCTGCAGCAGGATGACGCCCGGAGGCAGGCTGGCCTCATGCCTGGAAGGGCTGGAGGGTGGGGAGGGGGCAGCAGTGGATTCTGCCCATGCTTCCTGCCTTCGTCCAGGCCTCAGGCCCCTCTCCTGTGTGTGCAGGGTTAGCACAGGGCAGCCTCTGTGATCCCTCCCAGCCTTGACGTTCTGCTTCTCTAAGGATAACTTGCTGTGGGCTGGCCTGGCACACAGATCATGTGTATCCTCCACAGCCATTCCTTAGGATTGGGTGGTCATTCCTGGCCTATAGGTGAGGTAGCTTAAGCTCCAGGAAGTTAAAAGTCTAGCCTATGATGACGTACCTAGTGGCACATTCCCCAGCCCTCTTATGTCCAGAATTTGTATGTCCCCTCCGGTTTTGCTGGAGAAACATTAATTCGTTAATTTAACAGATACGTACTTAATCTCGCCTTGTGCCAAGCACTATGCTAGGTGCTGGGAATAAACAGACGTATATACATAAAATAATTCTAACAACCCCATACGGTGCAGTGTTCCTTACAGTTTGAAGAAGGTTCGCAAAAAGTTTATCTCAGATGCCTCCAGGCAGCCTTAAAAAGAGACACTTGGTGTATTGTCCTGGTTTGGGAGAGGAGGATCTGGCTAATGACTGGCACCAGGTCCCCAGGCTGGAAGTCAGGCCCTTCCTTCATCTCAGCAGATGGCAGACTCAGTAAAGTGGCTGTGCTCAGCCTCACTGTCAGTCACACAGTGAGACGCCACCTCACACCCGCCACGTTATCAAAACCTTAGCAACTGACCACGTCCAGTGGGAAGTGTGGGGCAACCAGTCCCGCACACACTGCTGGGAGTGCCCATCAGCAGAACCGCTTTGGGACACAGCTGGCTGGGCATCGCCTAGTGAAGCTGAGTGTGCACGGACCCTGACCCAGCAGCCCCTCTCCCGGGCCGTCCTGGGGAACCTCCAGCACAGGTGCCCCGAGACAGCGCCAGGGGGTTCGCAGTCACAAAACCCTGGAGACCACCCAGGTACCCACTGGCCGTGAACTGCAGCGCAGGCTGTGGGATAGTCACACAGTAGGGCACCACTCTCCAAGGGAAACGGATGACCTGCAGCTTACACTTGAACATGGGTCCATTTCAAATCTTTAATATTGAGGGGGAAAGGAAGTCAGATTCTAGAGAGTATGGGCACACTTAAAATAAGCAAAACAAAACAAAACAAAAAACTGGGGAAAGTAAACAATACCTTCTTTAAGGATGTATGCGTGTGTGTTAACATTAAAAGGAAAAGAAAGGCAGGAGACTGGTTACTTCTAGTGAGGACCGGAGAGGGCCTGAGGGGAGGGGCACTGGGGGCTTCAGAGGGAAGCTGGGGAGCAGGCACATGGGTGTTTTATCATTACTTTTAAAGGGTACATTTACTGCATATGGGTTTTATATGAAAATTTGAAAATATCGCTGTGCCAGGTAAGTGAGCTGGTATTTGGGAAATGTCAGGAATCACATCCCCCTCCCCGCTCCAAAGATTTGCCTCGAGTTCACCATTAATCCTCGGCCTTCCTGTTTCTTTCCCCTGTCCAGAGTGTTTATACGACAGAATAGCACAAGAGACTGTGGACGAAACAGAAATTGCACAGAGACTCTCCAAAGTCAACAAGTACATCTGTGAGAAGATCATGGATATCAATAAATCCTGTAAAAATGAAGAGCGAAGGGAAGCAAAATACAATTTGCAATAAACTTTGGATTTTTCATAAAGCCTTCTCGTTTTCCTTGTGCAGCGTGTGATTTGCGGGCCACGGCGCCGTCCGGATCAGACCCGTCACGCCCGGTGGCGTGTGGCAGGGAGCCAGTGGGGTTCCGGGGTCGCGGCTTGTGCTGAACTTGGACCTCCCACTTCAAAGAAGGCAGATGGATGTGCTGAGCCTCGGGCATGCCGGCACCGGTGTTGTTCCGGGGATGGGAAAACGTCTTTCCGGCGGGGGATGGAGTGTCTCTGACCTGCCTGTCACTTGACCCAGAATTCAAACTGATATTTTTACCATTCAAGGACTTTTATCTCTGTTTCTCTATTTTGTTCTATAATAAAGCTCATTAATTCTTTGATGTAGATCATCATTATCCTCATTTATTTAAGGATATTAAGTGTATAGTGGAGGCAACCGGTGTTTGAGGGCGGAACATTCAGGCCGAAGGAGGGAGAATTCATAAGGGATGTGCTGCTGACTACAGCTGCGAAGGGCTGTCTCAAAAGCAGATTGCTTTCTCCTGCTTCAAAGGACAGATCTAGGACCGGTCGCCTTTCTCACTCAAGGCGACCAGAGATGCGGCTTCTGGATAATTTGAGTCGAGTCGGGGCGGTGATGTTAGATGTGGTTCGGGGTTGCCGTCGGGAAGTCGGGGGCAGGTCACCTGCTCAGTTTGTTTCTCTTATCTTGTATCTCAAGTGGTCTTTCATGTTACATAGTTTTTATCTCATTCAGGAGCTGAGTCTCCAAGGTGCCTGGTGTGCAATCTGACAAACCACCTTTGATCTTCCTGCTGATTTGCACTTTCCTCTCTGTGATGCCTGTGAAGTCAGCTTGGTACATTGGAAGTGGCAAGGGTTTGGGCTGAGCACCTGGCTTCCAAACCTCGCCCCCCTGTGCTCTGATTTTAACCTCACCTCTTCTGTTTCGTAAGGAGATGATATCTACCTTGCAGGGTTGCCATAAGGAATATATATGGCCAATAAATGTTGGCGATCATTATTTTTTCTTAATTTCTGGTTATTGGCTTTTAGGCATTGGTTGGAAAATGTTGGCCTCTCGTTTCTCTAGTGGGTTACCCACTAGACCAGTGGTCGGCAAACTACTGCTCGCGAGCCACATGCGGCTCTTTGGCCCCTTGAGTGTGGCCACGAAGTTTCAATCGCACTGTACATGCGCGCCCACACGTGGTATTTTGTGGAAGAGCCACACTCAAGGGGCCGCAGTTTGCCGACCACTGCACTAGATCATTAAACCACTGGTGGTCTGTAAGCAAAAGCTCAGGTTCCTTTATTTAAGGATATTCAGTGTAAGTGGAGGTGACCAGTGTCCTTTGAGGGCATAAGAAGGGAGGTGGCTGCCTCTGAGGAATTTTATTCTAATAAATAAAATGATCCTTTATAATGTGAAATACTGTACGCTCACTAATAGGATGTAGATGTGAATTTCCTTTATTGGTATTTTCCTATCTCTCCCCAAACTAGCAATGTGATCTTGGACCAATCACTTAACTTCTCAGAGTCCTTATCAGTATAATGAGGAAAATAATGCCTATGGCACAGGCTATGTGGATAATTAATAGTAATAATGGCAGCAACAATGGATACTAACTATGTGCCAGAACTTTCCTAAACGTTTGCCGTAGGTTCCTCATTGCATGAGGTCAGTAAGGTTAAGGGCAGTCGTGTTCAATAAATTCTTGCTATTAGATGTGCTCATTTTAATGGCATGGAGTGGCTTGGGCATGTGTAGTACAGAATGCATCAGAGACTGGAAAAGGATTCCTCGTAATGGAGCTCATCCCTTCTCCCCCTCTTCCCCCCCCCAAAGCAGGACAAAGGCACAAACACCAGACAGCTGTGCACTTCTCTGCAGAGACTACTACAGTGGATACCTCTTCATAGGTGCTTTTAGATGGGTGGGGGAAATAGCATGGGAATCTATGTTTAAAAACTGCTACGACATAGGTGACAGTGCTCTGTGTAATGTATGATGCACATGTTGGGAAGAGAACAGGGCTGTGAAAGGTGTTGGGATCTGAGTTCGAATCCTGACTTTACCACTTCTGGGAAGATTGCCTGACCTCTCCGGGGCTTGTTTCTTCTAAAGTGGAAATAAGGATCCATAACTGAGAGCTGTCGTGGGGAGGGATCCAGGTGGCACCTGGAGAAAGGGCTCTGTAAGTCTCTACAAGCCACGCACGTGTCAGTGACCCTCAGCGTATAAGGCAGGATAAAATCAGAAGTGGGCGTGGCAAGGAAGCACCTGAGAGCCGGGACGTTTGACACACTAGTTACTGAGAGGTTTCTGAGCATCCGCTGTGTACCTGGCACCCTGTTACTGTTATACGAGGGCAAGGCCATCGTTCTTAAACCCACACACATGAGGAAATGGGCAGAGTTAGCATTGGAGCTGGGTCAGAATCCAAGTCTGTGGAATATCTGCCCTTTTCACTCTTCCCCAAAAGATGCGTGAACAGTATGGTCTGCGCTGAGAATCTAGCCCAGCGGTTCTCAACCTGTGGGTCGCGACCCCTTTGGCGGTCGAACGACCCTTTCACAGGGGTCGCCTAAGACCATCCTGCATATCAGATATTTACATTACGATTCATAACAGTAGCAACATTACAGTTATGAAGTAGCAACAAAAATAATTTTATGGTTGGGTCACAACATGAGGAACTGTATTTAAAGGGCCAGAAGGTTGAGAACCACTGATCTAGCCGTGTCATCTCAGGTACGTTCAGGAGAGACCCCGCCTAAGTAATCAGTCAATGGAAATTATTCCCGTTAATTGAAGACATTTGGAGGAACTGGGAATTGCACTAATTAGGAGGGTCATAGTTTATTACATTCACAAAACTCAAGTGGTTTTTGTGTTAGATGAGGGTTTCCTAAACTTGCCCAATCTTAAGAATTTGCTGAGGTGCTTAAAATACAGATTCCTGGGCTCTGGTTTGAAGAGCTCCATTCAGTAGGTGGGAGGTGGAGCTGGGCAACTGTATTTCAGCACAAGGGCCGCTGTTGAGCAAGACCAGTCTCGCAGAAGTCCTGCTTTAACGAAGGCACAGGAGTGATTCCGAAGTGAGACAATGTGCTCCCTCTAACATGCCTGAGGACACCGGAAATTGAGAATAAATTCTCTCAAAGAGCTGAGGATCTGCCTAAACCTCACCGAGAGCCCCTCCTTCATGCCCACTGCATGCTGTTCGGTTGGACATGATGCGGAAGGTGGCTTCCAGCCCGGGCACCCATGATTCCCCTCACTTTCACCCTTTGATTCTTTCTCTCCATCCCTTTCTTTCGGTGCTAGTGAACTGTGGGGGACAGGACGGTCACTACTGAGACGGCAGGGCCTGAACCAACGAGGCTGGGCACTGTCTTCAGAAGCCCTGGCAGCAAGTCCCCTGGCCCAGATGAAACACGAAGATGTGGCTTGTTTGTATTTTCTGGCTGAGGAAAGTGTGTTAGTGACTGTTATGTGCCCAAGGGTTTCTTGGATACATTTCTAAATGATGCCATTTTTTTTGTAATGACAAAGGAAAAGCACTTTATAGAAATTTTTGGGAAGTAGGGGAAGCATTCCAGATTGCACTGCTGCAAGCACTGTGCTGTGCCTCTTCTAGTCTTCCCAGGGTGCGGATGTGTATTGTATGTGCCTGTGATCACAGCATACAGCAGGTTTCTGTCCTTTCCTTTCCATTTAACATGCTTTCCTGTTGCTCCGGGAAATTATGGCCACCAGTTCCAACAGCTACTCAGTGGACGGACCTTGAGCTACAACCAGTAAACATCTGGCTAGCTGTGTGGCTGACCTGCAGGGCTGCCCGTTCACGAAAGGCCGCGCTGCACACTTTGGTCTAGCACGCGTGATAGAGCGAGCTTGGTTTAGGAGGTCCATTGCATGAGAGTCCAATTCCCAACTCCAGCACCTTCTACCTCCCTTAGAGTGACTCACTTTATCTTTCTGAACACCATCTTCTTCATCTGAAAAACAGAGAAAATAATGTCCAATTGTGGAGGACTGAGAATGTAATTAAAGGGCCGCAGCGAGAGTGGGTAAATGGCCAGCAACCTACCTCTCCTCTCCCCTCCCCTCCCCTCTCTCTGTGCCCATTCAGTCTTCACCTGAGTGTACTCCTATCTTGTGTCTGACCTCCTCTGACCTTGGCTTTCATACCTGCCTTTGGCCGTCCAGACACTTTATGCTCATCCATAGTGCCCAGTACTCATAGGCCTTTCCCTGTGCACACGGACCTCAGCCCCCACCTCTGCCACCCAGCTGGCCCATTTACCTTCCTGGAATTTTTAGGTTGTTGTTGAATATTTTTGTTTTCAGTTTTTTCATATATATATATATGTGTGTGTGTGTA
>NW_005364671.1:2872751-2893776 GCF_000412655.1 Myotis brandtii
TTTTCTTAGGGTTGTTTTACCTGGATCAAAAGGAATGACATTTTTACATTTTTTGATGCACATACTAGTAATGGGTGTGACCATGTTTACATTATTTTGCCAACTTAGGTGAAACCAGTGCCTCATTATATTTTCTTTGATTATTTCCAAGACTACACATCTCTCTCCAGAGTTTGGTTTATTGGAAACAAAAAATAATAGCTTAACCTACAAGCATCTCCAGTAGAATCCATTTCATTTTCTGTGTTTCGTTTTGTCTGGATCAACGTGTTTACTCTGGGCATATAATCTTCACTTTGATGTCTGCAAATAGACACACCAACAGATACTGTTATCACGTCTTTTGAAGGGATTGGTCGGTTTCTGCCAAGCAGCTTCAGAGGCTCATGGAAGCTAAGGGTCAGAAGTGAACTTATGGGTCCTGTGCCCAGATCTCTCTCCACTGGCTTCCAACCCATGCTTGCCTACCTCCAGGCGTGGGAATTCATCCTCCTACCCAGGAGTCCATGCGGTCACTGCCATTACTAAGATGCTCTCTCCGGGAGCACCCCTGAGACTTCTCTGATCATTCAGGTCTCTCCATTGAAGCCACGCAGAGCCCTTGGCAGAGTTGAACGTGGCAGTCATGTCTCTGCATTGACTAATAAGTAGGTCAAGTTCTGTTTTATTGTTTCTCACATGAGGGATGCTGCGCAGGAAAGAGTGGAGACCCTGGATTGATTGATTGATTGATTGATTGATTGATTTGAGAGAGAGAGAGAGAGAGAGAGAGATTTCTTGCTCCACTTATTTATGCATTCACTGGTTGCTTCTTGTATGTCTCTGGACTTGGATCAAACCCACAACCTGGACATATCGGGACGACGTTCTAACCAACTAAGCTGCCCGGCCAGGGCCAGAGACTGGACGGAGACAGCTCTGTGTTTAAATGCTGACTGACACTTACGAATATGTAACCTTGAACAAGTTCTTAACCTCTCAGCTTTAGTTTTCTCATTTAAAAATGAGAATATGATACCTCTCTCGCCAGGTTGCATCAGGAACTATCAAGCATGATGTGAGTAGAGCGCCAAGGCGTTCAGTGTCTTCATTCCCCGGCCCTGAGAACTCTGACTGGATGGTTGCTCTTTCATAGATGGGTCCCTATGAGGTGGGGCTCAGGACTGGACACCCCTCCAGGAAGGGCCTGCCCAGCCCTAATGAGGGCAGGTTGTTACCTCTTACTCCTGGATGGCACATGGCCTAGCCTTGCATGACTCCTGGATGGCACATGGCCTAGCCTTGCATGAGCATCTGTAGTGGTAGAATGATCTCACGTCAAGTTCATGGTCACCAAAGCCCATGGTCCTATGGAGCTAGTAGTTCGTGCTCCCTCTTCTTGGCTCACAGTACTTGTCCCTTTAGTTCACTGTGTTTTAAGAGAAAGAGCATAGATTTTGAAGCCAGAGAAATTCACATCAAATTCAGATCCTGACTTCACTGTGTACTAGATGAGAGGAAACGTTGCACAGTCCTGGCCACCTGGTCTGTTACGCAGTGCACGGTAATCACACTGGCCGACTGAGCCAGACCTGCAGCCACCGCAGTCCCAGGCCTGGGCTTCAGCAGAAGTGTTTTGTTTTGTTTTGTTCCCTTTTCCTTCCCCTTTTCATTCTAACAGCTCTTTATACCCCTTCGCACCTCCATTGTGTGTGTGTCTTCAATATATTTCCTAAATGAAATACAGAGCTTTGCATTTATCTCTGTTCCATTTCATCGTGTTGGTTTCAGCCCAACATTCCAGCTGGTTGAGATCTTCTTTTCCATTTGTGTTTAAAATATAAAACAAAATCTGAGGAAAGCCAAAAAAAAAGAGCCAAGAGCCACAATCTCAAGAGCCAAGCCCAACTGCACGTTCACTCCTGGGCGCCCCTCCTGTCTTTCCGTGGGTCTGTCCCTCCCCTCTCTATTCATGGCAGCCAGCCAGCCTTCCATTGCTTTGTCTCTGTAATACTGTAGGTAAGGCAAGCATCTCCCCTCAGCGGCCTGATTTGTGTGGCTGCCATTTTCATGCCCTCCCCAGCACGGGGCCATGGTTACCTTATTATCTCCTCACTACCTGTTTTGTTGTCTATTTTCTTGATATTAGAGATAATGTTGCCATGATCCTTGATTGTTGTTTGTTTCTTAGAGAAAATTCCCGGTAGCGAGGTAATTGGGTTAAAGGGCAAGAGCATTGTTATAGTCCTTTACATGTGTTGTTACATTGCTTTCCAAAAAGTGAGTTCCTATCACCAGCAGGGAAGACGTGCAGGTGCCATTTCCCCACAACCTCACCAGTATTTGGAATTTGTAAAGAAGGTTGGCAAATGAGCTATGGATACAGAAGTGCTTTTTCAACTTCTTCCAGTGTGAATTGTCTGTGTAGTCATTTGGGTATTTGAGATCCTTATGGAATTTTATATCATGATACATCCTTCCTCTCAGTCTTATAGGATAAATATGATCTTTTGTATCTTCACCAAGTTACCACTCATAATGCTTAGTTCAGTGAGAAGGAAAGCCATGTGGTCCTCCACTAGAGACCCACTTGCACTCACTAATTAGCCTTCTCTGAGCTGGGTCGCTCAAGGCGCTAGGACCACTCCATCCTGCGTGACCAGGGAAGGGCTTGGAGACATGACCTCTGAGCCCATGCCTGACAGATGAGAGGTCTGTGAGTTGATCGCTTGTCTGTCGGCCTACTCCCCTCCATTCATCTTCCACATGCAGCACGTCTACCTGTGCCCAGCACTCCGGGGGTCAGGGACTCTGGGGAGTCACACCTCGAGTGGCCCCAGACCCTGTGCTCTGTCCTGCATTCCACAGGACACCCTCTCAGCCACTGCTGACCAGTACCCTTGCACGCCAGTCACTGGTCTAAACGCCCAAGACACAAAGGAAAACACAGAGAACTTAAATTCTAGTGGGGGTGGAGTGGGATGGGCAGGAAGACAAGCAGAAGACGTGATCGTTAAGAAGGTTGTAGAAAAAAGGAAAAGGAGAGCTGGTGAGACAGTCTGAGTGCGGGGGAGGCTGCATCAAGAGGCGGGGAGGCGGGCAGCGTGAGGTCGGAAGCCCTCCCAGAGGGGCCCCTGCCACAGGGCCTGCTGGTATCCAAGGAGACACAGATGTGGACATCACTTTTAAATTACTATTTATTAAACACTTACTATGTACTGGACACTCCTTATTATTTATTTCTCACACAACCCTGCAGGGCAGATTACTGTTCCCATTCCCATTTCACAGACAAGGACTCTGACTTAAAGACATTGAGTAACTTGTCCCAGATGGCACAGCCATGACCACGAGCGAGGACTGGCACCACAGCCTCAGTGGCTCCATTGCCTGGTGTCCTAAGGACTGTGCTATATATAAGCTGCCATAGATATTTTCCTGACACAGGTGTTTCCTCCAGCTGACCCGCCCTGTGACCTTGTACTTCTGTCCCTCCTGTTCTCCCTCCCACCCAGGTGCTCCCTGCCAGCCTGGGCTGGGGACCCCTCTCCTGGCCCCAGAGCACCGGCTGCTGTGAGCACCCTGTGCAGCGGTCCAGCTGGGAGAGCCCAGGGCCACTGTGGCTGGGGCAGCAGCTCCTCTGTGCAGCCCCCATGCGCTGGGCCACGTGCAGGAACTCGGCCCTTGGAGGGGTGGCAGAGACGGGAAATGGAAGGTCCGGAGAGGGTGGCACATTGCAGCCTGACGTTTTCTCTGCATCAGCTCTTCCCTGAGCACTTCCCTGATGCCCTGGAAACAGCATGGTGTGAAGTTAGAGCAGTGGTTCTTAACCTTCCTAATGCCGCGACCCTTTAATACAGTTCCTCATGTTGTGGTGACCCCCAATTTCATTGTTACAAGTTGAACATAATTAAAGCATAGTGATTAATCACAAAAACAATATGTAATTATATATGTGTTTTCCGATGGTCTTAGGTGACCCCTGTGAAAGGGTCGTTGGACCCCCAAAGGGGTCGCGACCCACAGGTTGAGAACCGCCGAGTTAGAGTGCGGCTTCAAACCTTTCCTCCACTGTTTCTCAGTAGCATGACCTTGGCAGAGTTACTCAACCTTCTGAGTCCTCAGATGTATCAGCCATGCAGCCAGAATAGGGGTGCTGGTGTTTCAGGACTGGTGCATAAAGTGCTGCACAGGGCAGGCGGTGGGGTGCTCAGACAAGGCCTTCCCTGTCAGCAGAGGGGTGCTGAGCATTTAGCCAGGAGCACCCCGCCACACCTGTGTGGGACCTTGGGCCTGTCACTTCCTTCCTAGAGCCTCTGTTTTCTCAGTTATAACACATGTGACCGTGCCTGCCCCACTCACTGACTTCTGCAAGCTGGTGTGGCCCTGACAGCAGCCCCCCTGGCCCAGGCAGGGTTTGCAGTCAGCAGGCACTCCAGCTGGGAGGCACTTCCCTCCAGGGTTCCTGCTCCCCTGCCCCTCCCCCTGTGAGGGAGCAGATTTCAGCCTCTGATACATTCTTTCCCCAAACTGGTGGGAAGCCCCTGGCCCTGGGTATGAAAAGTAAGAGCCACCACCAAGAGGCAGTCCTTGCAGGCAGGAGGGAGACTGGAGTTCTTTCCCAGTGGGTCTTTAAATTATTTTTATTTCGCTGACTGGTGCACTTTTCTGAGCTAAGGAGCTTGGGGGAGATGGTTATAGGCCATTTAAACAGAAAGCCTCATTGTCTCCACCCTCTTGGAGGAGGAAGAGATTTGACCCTTTGCAGCCCAGCCTGCTGCTGCCTTCCCCAGGGCCCAGGAGGGCAGGTGGACTTTGCAGGGTGGGGCTGCCCTTCAGGGAGCCTGGCCCAAGGCCAAGTGCACCCGCCCAGACTTCCAGTGCTGGCCAATCAAAGGCACAGCTGGAAGAGAAACCAAGGTCAGTTTGGGAGGTGGGTTGGGCTCCCCCGGTTTTAATTTATGATTATAAGGTGGCTTGGTTTCTTTCCCTCCTTCTTTTTTTGCATGTGTGGTTTTGTTGTTGTTGCTGTTTTTAGTTTTTAAGATTGAGCTTTTGATACAGACTTCTTTGCTCAGAGTGAGAAGGGCAGCCAACAGCTGCTGGTGCCTCCTGGGGCCCTTTAACTGGGTGGCTTCCCCTTAGCTTTGTGGAGCGCCTCCTGTTTGTCCGCATCCACACTGAAGACGTCCTGCTTAATCACCAAAAGAGTGTTTAGGAGTTGGTGTTCCTGTTTTTATTTCTTCTGGTGAGGACACTGCAGGCCAGAGAGGTTAGAGTTTTTGCACAGGGTCACACAGCTAGTAAGCAGGAGGGTCAGGATTCAAGTCCAGGCCCTTCTGAGACCACGCCCACTGTTCTTTTATCACAGCCTCCATGCCGTCCAGTACTCACCAGCCACTGGGGCCAGCTGGCCAGACTGCACGGGGTGGCAAAGCCCAGGAGTGCTCCTCTGCTCTGGCTGGAGTCCAGCCATGTTCACGTTCATGGGTCCCTGGTAAAGCACCAAGGGATGGTAGACAGAGTGGAAGCACATGTCCAACAACAGCAGGATAATTACACACGTGTACACACGCACACACACACACACACACACACACACACACAGACTTTCTTCATAGAGCGAAATACCATACAGCAAAATAAATGAACCAGAGCTATGTGCCTCAGCATAAATCAATCCCAAAAGCTTAACATGGAGTCAAAAAAGCACGTGGTGGAATGGAACTCAGAGTGTGAGACAATGTATGCAAAAATCTTAAAATAAGCAAAGCAACACTTTGTATTGTTCATGTACAGATGTGCCCGGTATGAAAACTTGGCAGGCAGCAGACAGCCCAGCTGTGGGGCAGCCCTTCTCAGGGTGGGCTGGGGAAGAGTGCCACAGAGACTTCTGTACAGTTTTAATATTTAAGACAAACAAGCAAAAAAGAGAACAGAAGAAACAAGCAAAAGCAAAACGGTCCCGCCAAGCTATGTCTGGGAGGGTCACGGTGGTGGGGTTCCCTGTACCTCAGATGCAAACCCAGCCCCGCAGCTCCAATGAATCCCCCCACAGGTTTTTGGGAGGATCCAGGGAGAGGTGCCTCAAAGGCTGCAAAACGTTGTAGGCTTGTAAACTGAGGCCAAGCTATGCCTGGGAGGGTCCTGGTGGTGGGGTTCCCTGTACCTCAGACGCAAACTCAGCCCCGCACAGTTTCTCTCCTGAAGGACCTGACACTGTGTTGGGTAATCAGTGTTATTCCAATGAATCCCCCCACAGGTTCTTGGGAAGATCCAGGGAGAGGTGCCTCGAAGGCTGCAAAACGTTGTAGGCTTGTAAACTGAGGCCACCCACTCTGTGCTCTTTGCTGTCTGTCTTCCTGACTACTCGTGACTTCCTCGAGGGCAGGGACAGGTTTGAAATCACCTCTTGACCACAATCCAAGCTCAGGAAACGCTGCTGTCTCTGGGCCAGAGCTCCGCATCTACGGAGCCTAGACACGAGCACCTTCTCCCCGGCCCTCCCGCCGCCTCTGCGTCCGGGGACTGTCTGGATGAAAGGTCTCCACCCCTGTGGACTCATAACACTCATTGCCCAGCACAGTGTCAGGTCCTTCAGGAGAGAAAGGCCCAGAGGAAGGCTGTCTGGGTCCTGTGGGTGCAGTGAAGGGGTGACAGTCAGAGCCCCCCAGCCCCTCTGCCTCCACTCCCAGTTCCCCTGTGGAGCTGAGCATTTGGGGCTGGGGCAAAGGCGGGTCAGTGACCCAGCCTGGTGAACGACTTCCCTCAACTGAGTCCCCAAAGCCCTTTAGGATCCTGCATGGACCTGTGAGATGGTTGCCACTCCTCCTTTAGAAGGTGAGGATGCTGAGGCTGGAATGGCAATAACAGGCAGAGTCGCCTGGTGGATCCAAAACCGGTGCTCTTCTCCGTGGACCGAGCTGTCTCCACGGGCTGGGAAGGCAGCGCTGTCCCTGGAGAAGCCATGTATGGCAACACGATGCACCCCCACTCCCGTAATTCAGTGGACGGGTGGCTGCGGCAGGGACGGGAGCGGGATAATCACGTTTCCCAGCCGACCAGAGTGGCTGCCACTCAGAGGTCCCTTTGTATTTTGAATGTGTAGTCTCTAATTAGACTTTGCCTTAATTGCAAGATTTCCATACGCCGCGTGACTGCGGCGCTCTCTGTCTGGGGATAAACACGTCCATCAAGTGAGAAGCACATTGTGGCTGTCGCCGTGGCCCCGTCATCCGCTCGCCTGTTCCCCACAGTTCCTCTGAGGATGCAGCCGAACCCTCCCCCGCGAAAGTGCTCTGGGGCCCACATTTTAATCAAAAGTGTACCTGCCTCTAGGAAAGAGAGCAGGGGCGCAGCTCAGAAGTGATTAAATTTAATAACCAAAAGACCAGAAAAAGTCTATTTTGCAATGCATAATTTCACTACATTTTTATTTATTTCATCCCGTGGCCACATTCTGTATGCTGTATGGGGACACTTTATTAAAAATGCCATTTATTTTAACAGCAGCAAAAAGGGAAACACACCCCCCCCCACTGTGTTAAAGGCATTTGTGGTTATTAAATTACTCTTGAGTGGAGGAATGCCTGTCTCCAAATTTACTCTGAAGTATTTCAATAAAACTATCTCAAATGTTTATTCACTCAGCAAATGCTCACCCAAAGCCCTTCTGGGCCAAGTGCTGTGCCAGCACAGGGATGATGAGATGGAGCCGCCGAGTCCCCTCGCTGCCTCCTAGGAGCTCGTGAGCAGGGGACAGGGGGCGCCACACAGTCATCCCAGGGCAGAGCACAGTGCCCAGGAGCTATTCAAGCAGTTTTTGTCTAAGAAATATATATGAATGAATGAATGAATGAATGAATGAATTGAGATAGACCGAGTGCCCCGGTATTGCAGAGCTAGGACTGACATCAGGTGGGGGACTGCAGAGACATGAAAGGGTTGATGAATCTTCCTTGAATGTCCTAGAGGAGGTGACTGTGGAGCCCATTCTCAGGTGAGGACTGGGGCGAGGGGCACAGGCATTACAAGCAGAGGGATGGGGTGAGTAAGGTGTCTCCCTGCAGATGTTTGCATGGCTGCCACCTCTTCCTCCAGACCTTTGCCCACATCTCTCTCATCAGAAACACACCTCCTGTCCACCTGCCCAGAGAGCCCACACATCATGCCCACCCCACAGCAATTCCTAGTCCTCTTCTGCTGTGTTATTTTCCCCTGCCCTGATATATTGATTGGAATACTAGAGACCTGGTGCATGATATTCGTGCACAGGTGGGGTCCTTAGGCCTGGCTGGTGATCAGGGATGATTGGGGCCAGGCCGATCAGGGCCGGGACAGAAAGGAGGCGATGGTCGCCAGTCCAGGCATGGAAGGAATGGATGCCGGACTCTGCTGCCACCATCATTGGCATCCTGCCACCGTACAGTTCCCCACCCCACCCCCTCCTTTCCTTGCCACTGCGCTGTCACCGTGGTGGGTGGGTGGCGGGCCGATTAGGTCCTGCTAGCCAGGGGGGAGGGATGGGGCACGAGAGGTTGGCTGCCAGCCCCAAGGAGAGAGCCAGCCCTCACCCCCCGCCGGGAAAGGGGCCGCATCCGCCGCCACCCATCCCCAGTTCCCCGTCTCAGCCCAGGGACCAGCCCCAATCAGGGGATCGGAGCCTGCTGGCCGGGGGGAGGAACCACGAGAGATTGACTGGCCGGGGGAGGTTGGCTGTGGGAGCGTACTGACCACCAGGGGGCAGCTCCTGTGTTTAGTGTCTGCCCCCTGGTGGTCAGTGTGTGTTATAGGAACTGGTCGTTCCAGTCATTCTGGTCTTTCTGGTCATTCTGGTCACTTAGGCTTTTATATATATAGATTGTCTTACCACTGCCACTAGCTAAGATGTCAGCTTCATAAGCACAATGACTAGAAGAGTGCTGAGCATGCAACAGAGGCTCACAAGTGAATAAGTGGTTGGGGAAGTAAGTGGGTGAGGGACTAAAAATGCTCAGTGATTTCTCGGTAGAAAAATAGAGTTCAGTGCAAGGTCAGGAGTGTAGGGTGTGAGTGAGGTGTTGAGAGACAAGGCTGTTGGATGGCTGGGGCCAGGCCCCCAGGCATGCAGGCCTCATGTGCCGGCTAACGAGCTGGACTTTGCTCTAAGGTAACAACGGAGTCATTGAAGGATGTTGAGCCCAGGCATGATATGTTTAAATTTGTGTTTCAGAAGAACCATGTTGGTGGAATTGTGGCTATGAATGGGAGGGGTGAGGCTGGAATTAGGGAATTCAGGAGGCCAGTTGAATAGTCTGCAAGAAATGTGGAGACCAGAACAAAGCAGGGGTGGGGTGTGTGGAAATGAAGGGGTGGGCCAGACAAGTCAAAATAGAAAGGTGTTTCTGGGGTAAAGCCACCATGATTTGCTGATTAGAGGGGGAGGGGGACTGAGAGGGTGAACGGTGATGTCATTCAATGGGAGGGGACTAGGGCTTTGTTCCCCCTGGGGACACCATGGCATCTGTTCTAATAGGAATCCTTGGCTGAACATGAATCATTTTGCTTAAAGACAACATCCCAATGTGGGTCTCATGTTTTGGGGTCCTGTTGAGCCCTAGAAATGTAGTTGGCAGGATTATCTGTTGATGAAATAGGACAGGCCTATTGGTGAGAGGCCACAGAATCTGCCCATCTCTACCCACTGCTCGTGCCAAGATGTCCAGCTTTAGTCCCTCCTTCCCTAAAAGATAGATGTGGGAATGGACTTTCAGTTCAGAATAAGTAGACATGAGTCCCACCTCCGTGGTGAGCCAGCCTTAGGCAGGATTGTTCAGCCGCCCTGTGCCTCAGTTTCATCAACTGTAAAATGGGAATACTGATGCCATCTGGCTGGCAGTGTTGTAGTGAAGATCTAGTTGTTGAAGGGGTGCCAGCAAGCTCAGTAAACTGAAAAGGGCCATTCATGGGAGAATGCAGGGAATGTCCCAGGTGAGCAGGGGAGTGGCCGGCAGGTCCCAGACCAGGAGGAGGTGCTGCTGGCGAGGTCGGTTACAGAGCGGCTCAGTGCCCAGCCTCTTCCTCAGGGTCTGTCTCAGCAAACTGAGGTCAGTCGAGCTGCAGCTGAGACACCACAAACTCTTCAGATGTCCCCTCCATCCAGGCCCTGCCCGAGCCTTCCAGAGAGGACTGGGCTTTCCGACCCACAGGGCATATTCCTGGGAAAGCCTCGCTCTCAGAGAAGCTCACCACGCCCCTCATCTGTGTGCTCCACAGCCTCCCCTCTCCAGGCGCCCTGAGCTGCTCCAGGCTCTCTCCACCCCAACCCCACACTCCTCACCACCTAATCCTTCCCAGCACAAACAGACTCCCCCAACGCCCTGACTGCTTTGCAGAGCATCCCTCCATGGTCCTCCCACTGAAGCCTGGCTGTCCCTGAGGTTGGTGCTGCCCCTTGCACTCTGCCCATCCCTTTCTTCTGGTCACTGTTCACTGCATGTGCCATCTTTGCCAGGAGACTGCTGAGTGCTGGCTGACCTATGTGTGCCTTGTCTGGGGGCCATCTCTCAGAGAATTTCATTTGTTTTTGTGTCTGTCCCACCCACCAGACCAAGGACTCCTCAAGGACAGTGACTGCATCTTACTTGCCATGTCCCATGCCCAGCATGGCATGCCCTGGGCATCCAAGTGCCCCTGCATGGTGGAGTTGGGTGCTCAGCTGCAGTTTCTGCTGAGTGAGGGCACTGCGCCTGAAAATGACCGAGTTCTCAGCCGGCCGGGCGTTCGGGCCAGGCTGCAGGGAGGACGGCTCTGCAGGGCTCTGGGCAGCGCTGTCTCCCAGGGCCGCCGTTTTAGTCTCTTGTGTGCGCTCCTGTGTTAACCCTGTTCACGGGGGCCACAGCCATGTAATTGGATTGAGCAGACACTGACAAGGTCAATTTGACAATTTCATTAATCTTATATTAAACACGGGCCCTGAGCTGCAGCCAGCCGCGCTGTGTGCTGGCCCCGGACGTGCCTGGCATATTCTCAGCTCACGTGCCTCCTCCAGGCCCCACGTGACTGTCCCAGAGGTGCCCACAGCTCCTGGGTGCTTCCTCGTGCCAGGCCCGGTGCTAGGCATGCCCCTAACCACCCAGCCCAGCCCACAGGGGTGAGGGAGCCCGGCCGGCGTTTAGTGCTGCACATGGTTATTACTGTACTACTACTGTTATTAACTTAAACAGCCTCCAGGCTAGGAATTAGCACCTCATTTGCTAAAGTGAAAACTGAGTCCAGGAAAGGACAAATGATGTGCTCAGGGGCGAACTCATGGGACAAAGAGCAGCAAACAGTGGCCTGAGCCATCAGAAAAGGGCCAGGTCTGGGGGCCTAACCCCTGCCTCTCAGGGGCAGCGTGAGGACCGCAGGCGATGATGGAGAGGGAGTTGCCCAGATGGAGGCTGGGTGAATGTGCAGAGAGGGAGGTGGTCCAGGAAGATGAGGCTGAGGCTTTGGGGAGCCATGGAAAGGGGTGCAGCCAGTGGTCTTGTTACCCAATTTGCATTTTAGAGTAGCTGTCACCAGCCTTTGGGACCTCACGGATCACCTGCGGTCCGCGGACCACCGGTGGGCGACCGGCCTGAACCATCAGAAAAGGGCCAGGTCCTGAGAGCCTAGCCCTGCCTTTCAGGGGCAGTGTGAGGACCACAGGTGATGATGGAGAGGGAGGCGATGATGGAGAGGGAGGCGATGATGGAGAGGGAGTTGCCCAGATGGAGGCTGGGTGAATGTGCAGAGAGGGAGGTGGTCCAGGAAGATGAGGCTGAGGCTTTGGGGAGCCATGGAAAGGGGTGCAGCCAGTGGTCTTGTTACCCAATTTGCATTTTAGAGTAGCTGTCACCAGCCTTTGGGACCTCACGGACCACCTGCGGTCCGCGGACCACCGGTGGGCGACCGCTGTTTTAGAGCCTTCACTCTGGTTTCACTGTGGAGGCAGGGATGTCCTTAGAAAGCTGTGTCAGGAATGCAGGCAAGAGGAAACAGGGGCCCTTAGAAACTGTGGGGATGGGGGCAGGGAAGGGCCAGCGAGGGATGCCAGGGCAGAGGGCCGGATGACTCGGGCGAAGGCACGGCTTGCTGTGGGGCTAGGGGAGCTGGGGAGAAGCAGCCAACACTGGGAGCACCAGCCCCACGCTGGGGAGGGGGCGGTGGCAATTGCTGGTATCATTAGTGCCAATGGGCAGAGTGTCAAATGAGACCTTCCTGACACCACCATGCCGGGTGCTTGTCTCCATGACTATAATCAGGCAAGCTGCCTTCAACACAAAGGTTAGTGGCTTCCCTCTAAGGCAGTGGTTCTCAACCTTCCTAATGCCGCGACCTTTTAATACAGTTCCTCATGTTGTGGTGACCCCCAATTTAATTGTTACAAATTGAACATAATTAAAGTATAGTGATTAATCACAAAAAAATATGTAATTATATATGTGTTTTCTGATGGTCTTAGGCGACCTCTGTGAAAGGGTCGTTCAACCCCCAAAGGGGTCGTGACCCACAGGTTGAGAACCGCTGCTCTAAGGCCAGGGACGCTGGCACCCACAGACTCGCAAAGAGCAGCCAACAGTGGGCACAAGGGAACTGACAGACTCCCTAGAGGCCCGGGAGGCTATCCGAGTACTCAGCCAGTTTGCTGTGATGTCACGCAAGTCTGAGCCTGTCTCATCTCCAACATGCAGCCTTTTCCGGCACCTCTGAACCTCAAGACTCTCCTCCTTTACTGATCCCTGCTCACTCACCACCCCCAGGAGTGTGGCCCAGCCTTTGTCACCCTCCAGTCAATAGACACTGTGGATGCCGGCAGTGGGTCAGGTCTGTGCTGGGCCCTGGGGTCACCCAGGGTCGGGCGCTGGAGGACCTTCAGTCAGGGGTGAGCAGTAGGCGCAGACAGAAAAACAAGGACACAGAGTCCCAAAGAGGAGCGAGGGAAGATTCTGTGTGAGAGGTTGTTCATCAGGGAAGCCTTCCTGGAGGAGGTGAGGTTTGTGCTGGGCCTTAAAGGATGCACAGGGGCTCCATAGGTAGGTCAGTGGGAAGGTGAATTTGGCCATCTCTTGAGAACTGCCTGTGTCCTAATCTCTGGTTATAAGATTCCTAAGGGAGTGGGAGGACCCAGTCTTTCTCCTTTTTGCATCTTCCCAGGTCGGGGCCTGGAGCACCATGTGTAAGGTATGAAAGCGTGTTGAATGGAAAGTTCCTGGGCTCCCAGCCCCACACCGAAGAGAGCAGGGATGGAGGTTCCCCAGGAGAGACCCTTGAACCCCAGCTGACCAGTGTCTCCCCTGCTTGGAACCTTCCATGGCTCCCTGCCACCCGAGGACCAAGCCCAGCCTCTTAGCTCCACGGGCAGAACCTGGTACCTGGCCTCTGAGCAGCCACCCGCCAGCCTGTTCCCTCGAGCTCACCTTCTTCCCCAACTGCAATGCCCACACCTTCGGGTCCTGCATTTCCTGGGACAGCCCCGGACAGTCCCCACCTTCAGGCCTTTGTCTGCTTCCTCTGCATGGAAGGTGTGTCTCATTGGGTGAACGCATCCTCCATGTCACTGTCACCTATGGCAGGAAGTCCTTCCCCAAGCTTTGGGGTCCAGAGCCCTGCGCAGTCCCTGCCGCACCCCAGGTGGCACCTTTATGAAGGGGTCTCAGCACTTTTCCCTCTGACACAGGGACATGGTTCATTGTGGTGGCATTTGTTGGTCACTGGAGGCTGTGTGGTGCAGGGTAAAGGTGTGGCCTCTCCACTCAGACCGCCACTGTTGGTGACTTGAATCCTGGCTTCACTATCTTTGAGCTGTGTGACCTTGGGGGAGTTATTTAACCTCTCTGTGCCTCTGATTCCTCGTCTGTAAAATGGGATAATAATAATGAGACCTATTTCACGGAGTTGCTACAAAAATTAAAGTAGTTAATTATGCAAAGCTCTTAGAAGAAGGCCTGGCAGGTAGCAAACACTACTACAGGTTAGCTATTGCTTTTGTTGCTTTTTAAGTTCAAAAGCAATAAAATGCAATGCAAAAAGCAAGGGGGTGGGGAGACGCCAAAGTTTAAAAGAAATAGCACCACTACTCAAATAACAGGTTAGTAGATGTCTTTCCAGTTTTCTAATCAATGTGTTTGTATACCTGTTACGTACACACACCCACAAAATTCATACACACAAATGTGACAGCCTCTGTTGGAGCTTGCGTTTCTCACTTGACAACATGTACAAATGCTTTCGTAAACCGGCAGTATTTTTATCTGTCTCTGCAGCCAGGGAGGCTCACTCAGAGCCCAGTCCAGAATAGGCGTTTCATGGAACTTTGTGGAAGGAGAGGAGGGAGGGCACAGGTGGCCTTGAGCTGGGGAAGCCAGAGAGGGGAAGGGGCTTCCCTGCGCTCATTCAGGGGGAGGAGATGAGGGCCAGCCTGGTGCCTTTTTCTTCAGGCGACCAGTGGGCACCCTTCTTTTCCCCACTCTGCCCCCGCAGTCCTCCCGGCCTCAGGTCACGCTCCCTGACTCAAGGCCTGACGTGCAGCCTGGGCAGGGGCAGCCTTCTCGCCCTGGTCCTGCTGGGCCTGGCAGCCTCCTCCTGGCCCGGGTGTGCTGGAAAGGCGGGAGCAAGCACCCCCCAGATTGGGTGTCAGACAGGGAGGCTGAGGGAGGCAGAGGAAGGCACCCGGTGGGGAAATCAGCAGTGAATTTATTTTCTGTGTCCCCAGGTGATGGCAGGTTACTCTCAAGGACAGAAGAGTTGGGAGGCTCGTCTTCCTAAGAGAAGGGGGAGAGGCTTTAGTTCAGCCCTTCCTATCTGACCCCCACTCAGTGGCCGAGGTCGTCTGAAAGTGAGGCTGTAAGCATGGCCTCCCTGCCTGGTAACCCAAGAGGGCCCCACTGCTGGCAGAATGAAGGGTCCCCTTGGTAGGACAGGCTTTCTCTTTTGGGATTCTTCCCGCAAACCCTCCTAACCGTTGCCCTCTCTGTCACCCCACTGTGCCTCTGGATCTTTGCATGTGCTGTGCCCTTTGCCTGAGATGGCCTTGCCTGTGTCCAAGCCCTCTGGCTTCTCAGGACCATTTGCTCCTCTTACCCAAAGCATCTGTCCCTCTGCAGGGCCCCTGTAGCCCTTTTCCACAGCCCACCTGCTCTTAGCACCTCACAGAACCTTTCTGGCCCTGCCCATGGGTGCACTCGGCACATTCACAGAAGAGGCCCATTCAGAAGAGGCCACGGTCCCCTGAACAGAGGTCGATTGTATGGAAAATGCCTGGTGTGGGCTCAAGGATCCAGGCAGTTTTCCCAGGAGGCAGCCTTTGAGCAGATGTAGGTTCTTTATCCGGGCGTCTGGAAAATCCCATGTTGCCTTGGAAAAGCCCTTTATCTCTCTTTGAGCCTCAGTTTCCACATCTGAAAAAATGGCAATGGTGCTGCCCACATCACAGGGTTAAGTGAGCAAATGTGTAGGAAGTGCTTAACACATAGAAAATGCTCCGCCGATGTTCTCTCCCTGCCCTGAGAATGATGCTCTCAGAATCATCAAGAAAAATATTTACAGGAGCCAAAAAGTGACCCCAAGCTCACGTGGGACAACAGTAATCACCCCCAGCTGGACATGTGAGGGCCCAAGGCCCTTGCTTGAACACCGGCTGGGGGTCTCTGCCAGACTCTGGGCCAGGCCCCCCACACTGGCAGCTCCCCTGGGCAGCTGCAGATAAACGCCCAACTTCTGGTCTGTGGAGCCAGGGCCTCCGCAGCGATGGACTTAACCACGAGAGACATGCCAAGCTCCGGGGAGTTTCCGCTGAGGAAGATTAGTCTCTGTCACCCGCTGTTGTATAATTAAAGAGGTATTTCAGCAGAGCACTGGGATGTGCTTTCGGGGGGACGACACCACAGCGTGTATTGATTGGCCAGCACATGGCAGGGTCTCGGCAGAGGCTTCCTCTCTGTCCCTTGGCCATGCCCGTCCAGCAGCCACCGGGGTCCCACGTCTGCTCAGTGCCGATGAAGTTCTCACTAGGCCAGGAGCTGCGTCTTCCGGCAAGCTCAGGGCAGGAGGGAGCGGGGAGACGATGACTGCTCTCCCAGCTGGGTGCTTCATCCCAGGACAACCTCGGCCATGTGGCCAGGTGCTTCCCCTGCTCCCCCTGAGTGAGTGTCCAGGTGGCCGAGGCTGATCCCGCAGTGTGGCCACCGGGGTCCAGTTCCCGGGAGCTTTCCTGTGGCAGCTGACAAGGGGACTGCATTCCAGTAAGAACTCTACTCAGAGGTGGGAGAGCTTGGATACAGTGGCTTCATTCATTCATTGACCCATCTGTTTATTCAATACTCTCTGCACTTATTTAACAAATAGTTACTGAGTTGCTATAGTGTTCCTGGCCTGTACTGAATGCTTAGTATGAAAAAGAAAGTGTAAGAGTCACCATCCCTGTCCAATTAGACTCTAATCATGTATACATTAGAGCTGAGATTCTAGTGGAGGGGCACAGACGAAAACACAAATGGGAAAATAGAAACATGTGATGACTCATGCTTTGAAGGAAAGTGGGGTACAGGATCCGTGGGGGAAGGATGCTCTTAGGTATGTGACCAGGACACTTTTCTCTAAGAAGCTGGCATTTGAGCACAGACCTGAATGAAGTGGGAAGCCATCCCTGGGGATCCGGAGGGTGAGGCGGGGGGCAGGAGGTGCTCAGGTGTCCTGTGGAAGCAGGTGCTGGGGTGCAGGAGCGGATGTGGGAGAGGAGCAACGATGGGAAGCGAAAGGAGATGAGACTGGCCCTGCCACTGGGACCAGGAGCAGGGTTTCAAATTCATTCCAAGTGTGAGGGGAAGCCGCTGAAGGATTTTGTGCAGGAAACTGACATGATCAAACTTTTGTCCTGTGAAAATCACTCAATTCCCACGTGGGAAAGACAGTGTAAGGGAAGAGGGTGGAAGCGGGAAGAGCAGCCAGGAGGGGCCTGCAGTAACTCCGCAAAGATGACAGTCTCGGACTCCAGGGTGGAGGTGCTGAGAAGTGGCCACACTGGAGATCCATCCTGAAGGAAGAGGGAGTGCCGATGGATTCGGTGAGCAGCTGTGGGAGATGAGGAGGGTGACTCCTAGGCTTCAGCCTGAGCAACTGGAAGAGTGGAGTGGCCCTGAATTGTGATGGAGTGTAACGTGGGAGAGACAAGCTTTGGAGGAAAGAACAGGGACTCTCTCAGGCAGGTCTGGGTGCTGCTAGCCTTGGAGGGCAGATGTTGGGCACAAAGTTGCATATAGAGCAGCCGTGGGCAAACTACGGCCCTCGGGCCGGATCCGGCCCATTTGAAATGAATAAAACTAAAAAAAAAAAAGACCGTACCCTTTTATGTTATGATGTTTACTTTGAATTTATATTAGTTCACACAAACACTCCATCCATGCTTTTGTTCTGGCCCTCCGGTCCAGTTTAAGAACCCATTGTGGCCCTCGAGTCAAAAAGTTTGCCCACCCCTGATATAGAGTCTATGGGGCCAGAGAAGAGATTGGGACTGAAGACACACACCTGGGAGTCATTGATGGGTAGATGATATTCAAACCCATGAGATGGATGAGAATCGCCAGTGGGGTGGGTATAGCCAGAGAAGAGGTCCCAGAACTAATACCTGAGGCCAGTGTGACCTTGGGTGAGTCCCCACCTCTCAGCCTCGCCTTAGTAAAGATGGTAGTAGCTCACAGAGCTGCTGAGGGACACAAGCGAGCAAGAAAGAGGAGCTCTGGGAATTATAGGTGATGTGTCCCAGTTACAATAGACCAGCTGCCCTAAGTGCTCAACCCCTCCCTGGGGTGGTGCCCTTCCCTCTGCTTCCATCTCTTCCCCAAGTCTAAACAAAACATCCGGGCCTGGTGTTCTAGTTCACTTAGGGCCTGCTTTCTCCTTCCCACAGAAACAACTCATTTGACACAAGCAGCACTTCACAGTTTACAAAGCCATTTTACTGTCCAGACCCCCACTTAATCATCATAATGAGGCTCAGAAAGGCTCCACGGCCTGTCCGAGTTCATACAGCCAGAGTGGCTTAGCTACTATCCAGATCCATCTCCAGCATCTGACTCATGTCCTGATCCGTAGACATGCCCCCAGGGGCCTCCCTGCTTGGACTCCTTGGCAGACTGTCTGCTGGGCAGAAAACCTCCGCAGAGACGTGAGCCCCAAGTGGGCCCCTAGGAAGTTTTGCCAGGTCTGGCTGCTTAGGGTTCCAGGTTGGCCACTGGAACCGGCCATGCAGGTGGGGTGGGCCTAGGAGCAGTCCTCACAGGTGTGCCTCACTGGTCCCGAAGCCAGGTGGGCTGCTGTGGCCCCTCCCAGGGGAGCAGACACCATGCCCAGGAGGGGGCCTCTGCTTTTCCCCCAGCCAAGCACTGCCCAGAAGGAGCGGTTCTCTGTCTGAATTCCTGTAGCCATGGTATTGGCTGCCTCCCCTGCTCAGAGGCCTCAGGCCAGCAGCTTTCCAGGGGTGCGTGTGTTCATGGTCCCGGGAGAGTGGGAGAGGAGCTCTCAGGGGTGAAGACTTGGAGGCTGGAGGCATGCCAGGGCTCCAGGCCAGGGCAGTGCCCGCTCTGCCCAGGCTTCCCCTTGGCTTCCCGTCAGTGCCCTGAGGCCAGCCCGGTGACCACAGAATCACCGTAGGGCCCCAGCACCAGGTCCACACAAGTCACCAAGTCCCTCTGTGCTTCCACTTTCTCCTTTTTCTCTGTGAAGTAAACAATTAGCCATCGAGTATACTGCATAGTCACAGCTTTAACGAATTGTAATACCTATGATCTGAACTGATGCTAAAAGCAATCCAGGATTAGGCAAGACAGGTATTATTCTCTCCAGTTTATAGATGAAGAAACTAAGACCCAAAATGAGACAGGGTCGACACTCCACCACTTAGCCACACCAGCCGGGCAAACTGTCCATTTTCTTACACCATTAATGTGCTTATGTGATGATTGTAGCTTTGTAATATGTTTTAACCTCTAAGAGGTTAAAGATCTCCTTTTATCATAGAATATCTTAATTTCATCATTTATTCCTTCAGATAAACCTCAGAATGCTTTATTTTCAGGATTAATTCTAAATAAAATCTATACATCAGTTTGGGAATTAACACTATCCAGTCTTCCTCTATGAAAATATGGCACATGTTTCGAGTTATTCAAGTCGTCTTTTATGCTTTCAGTCAAGTTTTGTAATTTTTTTCACATTAGTCTCAAACAGTTCTTGTTAAAATTATTCCTAAAGGTTTATATTTTTGTTGTTACTGTGACTAAAATATTTTTAAATTTCAGTTTCAATCTTAATTCTTGTTGGTATTTAGAACAGGTATTCATTATTTTATATTTATTTGTATTAAGCCTACCAATTAAACTCATTTATTTAGGAGTTTTTTCAGTTGATAATTTTAGGATTTCCTAGTTAAATAATCATATAGTTTACAAACAAAGATAATTTATCTCTTCCTTTCCAATAGTGTAGCTCTGATTTATATTCCCCACCATACTTACCTTGATTAGTTCTTGTACAATCAATTTGAAATAATAGTGATAGTTGTCTTGTTCCTAATGTTTAATAAAAATATGTGTGGCATTTCACCGTGCACTATGAAACTGGCACTCATTTTAAGATAAATATTATTTAGCGTGTTGAGGAAGCGCCTTCCATTTTTAGTTCACTCATTTTTTAGAAACTATGTGTATTTTCATTTAATCTAATGCCTATGAGTTTTCTGATTTGACCCATTTCCTCTCACTATTATACTTTATTAACCCATCTTTGCATTCCTAGTATGAACCTTCATGAACTTATTAAATTTGATTTGCAGGTATTTTACTTAGGACTTTAGCTTTTATAAGCACAGAGAAATTTGTTTATAGCTTTGATACTAAGCTTGTGCTATCTAATAAAATGTTTTGGGTAGCTTCCCCTTTTTTATATGCTTTAGAACAAATATTTAGTTCAAGAACTATCTCAACTCAAACAGTTGGGGGAAAATGCTCATAAAGCCATTTGGACCAAGAGGCTTTTAAAATTGCTCAGTTTCTTCAATGGTTACTCAGGTTTTGGGTTTTTGGGTTTTTGGTTTTTTTTTTTGTCTTCTAAAGTCAGTTTGGTAACCATCAGAAACTTATCCTTCTCATCTCGACAGCCTTGTCTCTTATAATTAAACTAGGGGCCCAGTGCACAAATTCGTGCACCCTGAAAGGAACTGTGGGCCACAAGGTTGCAGTAGGCACAGGGGCGGGTTCTCGGCCCATCCTCTGCACCACCACCAGGCCCCTCCTGCCACAGCCCCAGTCCTCTGTCTGCCAGCAGCCCCACTCCCTGCGCCGGCCCCACTGATGGCGCGGAGTGATTGGGGCCAGTGCCAGCAGTGGGTACAAGCAGTGGCTGCTGTCCCTATCACCCCTCAGGAGCAGGAGGAGGTGGAGAAGCCCTCAGGGGCGATTAGGGCTGGCAGCCGCCTCTCGCACCCGCTGATGGTGCTGGGCACCGGCAGTGGGTGCAAGCAGGGTCGGCACCAGCAGCAGGTAGGAGCACCAGGCGGGACCGCAGCGCACGGGAGCAAAGAATTTTCAGTAACCACCAGAGGCTCACCCCGATGACAGTGACTGGCACCTGCCTTGGTCTGGCGCCCCCACTCACCTGCTCCACCATCCCACTGCAGAGGCCACAAGGTTGAAGTAGACACAGGGGCGGGTTCTCGGCCCATCCTCCGCACCACCACCTGGCCCCTCCTGCCACAGCCCCAGTCCTCTGTCTGCCAGCAGCCCCACTCCCTGCGCCGGCCCCACTGATGGCGCGGAGTGATTGGGGCCAGTGCCAGCAGTGGGTACAAGCAGTGGCTGCTGTCCCTATCACCCCTCAGGAGCAGGAGGAGGTGGAGAAGCCCTCAGGGGCGATTAGGGCTGGCAGCCGCCTCTCGCACCCGCTGATGGTGCTGGGCACCGGCAGTGGGTGCAAGCAGGGTCGGCACCAGCAGCAGGTAGGAGCACCAGGCGGGACCGCAGCGCACGGGAGCAAAGAATTTTCAGTAACC
>NW_005364671.1:2894037-2895357 GCF_000412655.1 Myotis brandtii
CCCCTCAGGAGCAGGAGGAGGTGGAGAAGCCCTCAGGGGCGATTAGGGATGGCAGCCGCCGCTCGCACCCGCTGCTGGGCACTGGCAGCGGGTGCAAGCAGGGTCGGCACCAGCAGCAGGTAGGAGCACCAGGCGGGACCGCAGCGCACGGGAGCGAAGAATTTTCAGTAACCACCAGAGGCTCGCCCTGATGACAGCGACTGGCACCTGCCTTGGTCTGGTGCCCCTGCTCACCTGCTCCACCATCCCATCGCAGCCGACGCCCACCATGTTCCTTGCATGCCCCCTGGTAGCCGGTGCATGTCATAGCGACTGGTTGTTTGGTTGTTTGGTTGTTCCGGTTGTTCTGCCATTCGGTCTATTTGTATATTAGCCTTTTATCATATAGGATAAAATCTCCATTGTTGACATATCCCCTTGATTTTATTGGTTTATGTTTGTCACTATTTCCTTAATTTTATTTTTCAGAGGTTTGTCATACTTATTGGTTTTGTAAAAAAGAAAATTAGCTCTTGGATTTCTTTATTAAATCTACTGTTTTTCTGTTTGCTAAGTTATTCAATTATATCTTTTCTAATGCTTTCCATGGGCTTCTTTTTTGTTCTCTTTTCAAATTATGCAGTTGCATAATTTTTTAAAGTCTTTTCTTTTCTAGTCTTAATTATTTTTTTTTTTTAGTCTTTCCTATTTAGTTAAGAATGCACTTGAGTATAATACTTTCTCTCTGAGCATAGGTTTGGCAGCATTCCATTAGTTTTAGAAACTATTTTAAAATTTTCATTATTTTCTAAATAATCTGTATTTTTAAATTTTATGACAATCTCTTTATAAAGATGATTCATTCTCCATGTAGCTATTTCTGTTGTTGTTGAGCCATGATTACTAATTTCTGATTTTAGTGATCATGGTCATAGAATAAAAATTATATCTATACTAATAATAGTCACATCGTCACAAGATGGCCACGTGCACAGTGGAGGAGGGTCCTGGTGGAGGAGGTGGGTCACCGCAGGGGAGGGCAGTTGTGGGCGATCAGGCTGGCAGGGGAAGGCAGTTGGGGGCCATCAGGCTGGCAGGGGAGGGTAGTTGGTGGTGATCAGGCCAATAGGGGAGTATTTAGGTGTCAATCAGGCTGGCAGGGGAGTGGTTAGAGGCAATCAGGCAGGCAGGCAAGTGAGCGGTTAGGAGCCAGTGGTCCCAGATTGTGAGAGGATGTCCAACTGCCGGTTTAGGCCCGCAGGGATCAGGCCTAAACCGGCAGTCAGACATCCCCCAAGGGGTCCCAGATTGGAGAGTGTGCAGGCCAGGCTGAGGGACACA
>NW_005364671.1:2895692-2897926 GCF_000412655.1 Myotis brandtii
TGGCTGCCGGCCGCCATCCTTGGCTGACGTTAATTTGCATAAGGATATGCTGATTAGCCAATGGGAAGGGTAGGGGTCGTACGCTAATTACCATGTTTCTCTTTTATTAGTGTAGATTATTATTATTATTATTTGGAATCTATCAAATTATTCTGTTTGGAGAGGAAAAAATAGTTATATGTTATAAACTCAACTTTACTGCTTATTTTATTCAAATCTCTTTTGTCATTTATTTCTCTTTCTAGCATTTTTCTTTATCTCTTTAATACTCAATACATATTAGTAATATATTTATATGTGTAAGTTACAAAGTATAGTCATATAATGAACACCTATGAACTCACCACCCAACTTAAGAATTAGAACATTACCAATAACTCACATTTATCAGTCTTATTACTTTGCTTACATTCAGAATTAACCACCATCATTAATTTTGCAGTTATCATTTTCTTGCTTTCTAAATACACTTTTTAAAATCACTCATATATGAATGTCTGAGATTAAGAACAACATATTTAACTATTTTTGTCTATTCATGCTATCTAGTCTTTTGCTACAATTTCTATTGCTTCAACTTGAATTTCTACTATTCGTTGCTTTAAATATTTGGCTATTTTGTTGGATGTAATAAGTTCATGATTGTTAAACCTTCAGTGTTGATTTTGCCTTTTAATGTGACCAACCGCTTCCATGTTAAGTGGTTCTTGCTTTGAATTCTGCTGTGTTATTAATATTGTCACCTCTGCGTTCTCTACTTGAGTTTACCTGAAGTGTTTTAATTTTTACCTTTACTGTGAAATTTTGCCTGAGGTGCAGTAGATGGTAATGTTTAAGAAGTTGTTCCCTGAGATTGGATTAGTTTTAAATTCCAATTCTATGATGAGCTATGCTAGCTGCTGACCTGGGACAGGCAGGCTACTCAGGGGTGATGTCTCTGCCTCACATGGTTGTTGGGAAGATTGGATGAGACAATGGGTGCTACACACACACGGCGAGTGTACAAGAAATGTTAATTATTTTAGGTAGATGTGTCTCTTGTAAATTGCACATAACTTAATGTTTGCATTTCAGCTTGAGAATTTTTATCCTCCCACAGACTAGTTCAATTTGTTGACAATCATTTCATATTTGGTCTGTATGGCCTTAATCTGTCACCCAATTTTCCATTTTATTTTTTTAATTATGTTTTTCCTCTAAACAATATTTTCTCTATCTTCCTTTGTAAACTGTATTTCCTTTGTTTGTATCTTTTGTATTCATTTGAAGATTTTAATCCCCTTTGTGACCTAATTCTCTAATGCATGCCTTAAAAGAAAATGTGTGACATACACAATTACACCCATATTTCTCTAATTATCAGTTAAGAACAAAGCAACCACTTTTTACTCCTCTTTATACAATGTGCTTTATTTCCCTTGCCATCTTCCTCAACACTTGAGAACTCTTTTCTCTAAGCTGTCAACCTGTTTTTCTTCCTGGATGTTAATACAATATTTTCTTTATCCTTGAAGTTTATTTTGCCAAGATCTTGCTAGTTATGGTTTTCCTTTTCATTAATATTACCTAGAGCGCTGATCTCTTTTGGGTTTTTGACACAAGTTGGTAGTTTTGTTGGCCTTTTTGCTTGTTTGTTTCCATTAATTAAAATCTCCCTATTATATTTCTGTTACTTTTATTATATGCACCCCCCCGAATATTGATAATTCTTAGACTCCATTCTTGTTCAGTGTCTATCATTTTCTTTCTCATCATTTTCACTGCTGACATTTTTCTCTAATCATTTAAGAGGTGCTCGAGTTAGTCCTCCCGTGGATTCTCTTTCTGCAGTATCAGTTCTGCTCTTTTCGCATCTCAGCAGAGTTTCAGTGTGGTCTTTTATTTTGTGTGAACTCGCCATGTTATCTTAGTTCATTCTGCCTGTCCCCCGGCGTCCCTCCCACTCTTCTTAGAAGCCCAGTCTCCCCGCATCTTCTGGAGGAAACCACGCAGATGGTCTCTGAAAGGGTCCTAGTTTATTTTCAAACTCTCTCTTCCCCCGAGTTGTCAGGACAATGTTGTTTGTTTTTGTCCTTCCCTGTAGTATCTTTTCAAAGACCCCCTCATTCCTGTTTCTCAGGGGATTTTATTTGGTCTTACAAACAGGGCAAGGTCTTCGCAGACGTGGCACTGCCACCAGGGGGCATGACGACCCCGTCCTCACTGACTTTGCAGCCCAGGCGGCAGTGCCCCCA
>NW_005364671.1:2898055-2901167 GCF_000412655.1 Myotis brandtii
GGTTCTGTGGGGGGGGGGGGGGGGGGGGGGGGGGGGGGGGGCTGCTCTTCCTCTGCTTCCCGTGGAGCTGCATGCTCGGGGTTCTGTTTATGAGTCCAGGTTGGAAAAGTAGAAGGAAGATGAAGGTAAGGGGACCCGAGGGTGGGGGAGGGAGGGCAGTGCTGGCCTCAGGCTGTGAGGGCTCAGCAGCCAGCACACACACACCCCCCCCACCACCACCACCTGGTAGGTCACTGCTTTCCTGCTCAGCGCATCCTAGGTGTGGGAACAGGGTGTGCAGGGAGTAAAGTCTTTTCCCCTCAGACTGGGGGGAGGGGGTTCAGAGGATGGTGCCCTGAAGTTACTCCACCCCCAAAATTTAACATAATTTATAGTACTGTTGTCAATTTTTGTTCTTTTGCATATCTTCGTGAGACTTTTAAGACAGACGGTACCATGCTAAGTATTACTAGTTTGCTACCATATTGATAGTTAAGCCTTTCAATGAAGGGTAATTTTATGGGCTTCATTTATTCTTTCACTCACTCGTTTATGTCTACTTCCTCCACTAAACTGAAAGTTCGGAAATTGTGGATTTTTATTGTTTTACTCCCAACTCAGCACAGAAACTGGCAACTAATGTGGGCACAATAACTCTTTGGTGAATGTTTAATAACCCAGCACAAAACAGGCCAAAGCAAAGACCTTCACAGGTGTGTTTTGAAGTATTAGTGCTATCAGTCGTCCTCAAGTGTACTGCATAGTCCCAGCTTTAAAGCATTCTAATACCTGACCTGAATTGATGCTAGAAGCAACCCAGATTAGGCAAGACAGGTATTATTCTCTCCAATTAATCGATGAAGAAACTAAGACCCAAAATGAGACAGACACCTGCCCATGGTCACACAGAGAGTGACAGGAGGGACCAAGAGCCATGGGCCCCTTCCCAGGAAGGGGGGGTATGGGGGGCTCGCCTCTCCACCACCTTCCTCCTCCCACATCTGGTCGTGAGGATGAGAAGAGAAGCAAGAGAAGTCTGGAGGGCTGGGCTGGGCCTTGGAGATGGTCAGGTCAGGAGCATCCCAAGCAGGAGACAGTGGGAGCAAAGGCCTGGGCATGGTCAGAGGGTCACAGGGTCATGGCCCAACCACTCCTGTGCTTGGGGTGAGTGCAGGCAGTAAAATCCTCCAAAAATGTTCCACCTGCACTTCAGCCAAGAGTCCTGATTTCAGCTTACCCCTGGTGCCACCTGCCCCTCACTGGCATTGTACCCCCACTGGGGAGGGGGCAGGAGGAAAGAGCAAGGACATTGGAGTCAGACAACCCTGGTGTGAAGGCTGACCCCTCCATTTTCTGGGAGACCTGCCCTGGACAGGTTGCATCACACCCTGAGACTCAGGTTCTTCCCTTGAGTAATGGGGTCATAATGCTGGGCTTGCTGAGTTGCTAGTAAGTGACAAAACCTCTTAGCTCCTCCCTCTCCTTCCTGTTCTTCTCGGGCAGGTAGGAGCTGGGTCCTTGCTCTGGCCTCTCAAAGGCCCTGGAACACAGCAGAGTGATACAATGTGCACACAGGATGGGGACCAGGAGAGAGTGGATCCAGCAGTGCTCACAGTGAGCTCCAGGCCTGCCCTCTGCCCCATCAGGGGTTCACACTGCATTTCTCAGGAAGGGCTCCACTTATACTTCTCTCCTCTGAACAGTGAGGCTCATTTCCTCCTACGTGAAGCTCTTGGCAGCCGATCCTCTGCATATGGCGGACTCCCTTGTTGGCTGTCAGAACAAAGCCCTGCGCTCCATGCAAGTGCCATGCCTTCTAATTGTCTGAGCAGCCCTCTGCTTGCTTGCCACCCAGGAAGACAAGCGCATGGTACGTCTAGAAGAAGGCACTGTCAGATGGAGCCGGGACATGCTGGGAACTTACTCCTGCCTCAAGGACTGCCCTGGAGGCCTCTCTCCCATAGCTGGATCCCTGGGGGCCAAAACGGAAAGACTCAGTCAACAACCCTGCTCCTGTGAGACTGTACTGGGCACCTTCTAGATGGAGGAGAGGGAAGGGAAGGGGCCATGAGGAGCTAATAAAATAATGAGAGTGCTGAAGTCTGGGTTACCCCAGAAACACATCCTGAGACAAGGATTTGAGTGCAAGTAATACTTTTGAAAGTGAGGAAATACCAGGAGGGAGTGGGAAATAAGACAGAAAAGGTAAGGAAGCTGATCATGGGCACGTTTACTGAGAAGGTTACCTCTGCGGGCAACTGAGGCTCAACCCTGATGAGACTCAGGATTCAGTCTGGGACTCTGGGAGACAGAATATATCCTGTAGGCATCCCAAGCAAGGGCCAGGGGCAGGGGTGGATTTACCCACAATTCCCATCAGTCCTTGATTGACAGCTGCTGGGTGCAAGAGGGAGCGGTACATTCCTCGGCCCCTCTGGCCTGTCATGCACAAAGAGAGAGCAGACTGCAATGGCCAGAGAGAGACCTTGGGCCAGGGTGTGATGCCTAACATCAGGTCAGCTTACACTGAGGTGGGCTGATGGAATACGGAATTGGCAGCTAAGAGGATCTGCTGCATAGAGACACACGACAATATGCCAAAGTAATACTATTCAGATCATCATTCACGGAGTGCCTACCCTGTGCCAAGTTCTTTATATTCTTACTGAATCCCTGCAAGATGGTTATTATTACCTCTACTCTCTGGGGAATGAAACCGGGGTTCGGAGAGGGCCTGTGTCAATGCTTAAGGTCCCAGCACTAGGTAGCCTAGCCGGTAGGCGAACCCTCTGCCTGACTCCAAAGCCAGCGTCCCATGCAGAGCTGCTCATGAGACAGAAGCCTCCAGCGCTGGACCACTGCTGGGCTGTCGATGAGCGCAGGAATTCTGGGCATCCCCCCTGCAGTCAGATTTGAGGGACAAGAAGAATCCTTGAATGTGGAGAAGCAGCTGGAGAAAGAAAGTGATCAGCGGAGGCCCCTCCACAACCCATCACCACCAATGGGAGCCAAATGGATGACATTTTGCAGGTGGGAAGAGGAAATTCCAGATCCCAGGGGTCTTGAGGGGTTTGGGATCAGCTAGACCTAGGCTCAAATACTCCTCTCCTTCCTATTCGTCTTCTCTGCAACC
>NW_005364671.1:2902941-2908620 GCF_000412655.1 Myotis brandtii
AAATGCTCCTCCATCTGTCTGGTCAATCCTGAAATCCCTCAGTTAAGACTTAGCCATTTGGATTAGCTTTTGGAGAAGTGAGAAAATCCCTGGCCTCGGAGTCAGCCAATGAGGAACCGACCCTCACTTTCACCTCCTCATTGCCGTTGCATTACCACGTTTCTCTGAGGCTCCATTTCCCAATCTACAAAATGAGAGTGATGACGCCTGCCTTCCGGTGTTGTTACCAAGAGGAAGTGAGACGTGGTGTGTAAAGCACTGGCAGCTAGCAGGGGTCCTTGAACACACAGGCCTTCCTGTCCATAGCCATTTGGTAGGAAGAGCAAGGTGATTTGGAGGACGCCATGCTGGAAGTCACCACCAGGTGGCAGCATGAAGCATGGGTTCCTTGCTCTGCTCCTAATGAGGTGGCACTTAGTGAGGTTTAGGACGAACCCCTTATGTGGTGAGCTCCTGGATTCTGCAGGCTAGTGGGTCAAGGCTGGGTGGCTTCCTGTACCACTTGTGAGGAGCCGCTGAGTCCTCTATTGGTGTGGTGTGGCACCTACAGGGTATGGTCCAGTTCCCCAGGGATATAGAGAAAGGTCAGCCTCACCCCTGTCCTCAAGGAGTCCACAGTCTGGAGAGCGGGGAGGCTGAAGTGCCGCTGGACAGGCAGTAAGGGGAGAAGCACAGAGGCTGTGGTCGCACCTGAGGGACACCCAGCCCTGCAAGGGGCGTCAGGGAGGGCTTTGGGGCCTGAGGTGGCTAAGGCTTCTCACAGCGACTGTTGGCTTTGTGAGCTTGGCGCACACCCTCCCCTTTACACTACTGAGCAGGCTGACCTCCCAGCAGCCAGAATGAAGCCTCTCCCAGCCACGTCTCCTCTCCTCAGCCCTGTCCCTCTCCAAGCGAGCACGGTGGCTACTATGGTGCTCCTAGCCTGGACGCCCTGTGATGCTTCTTCCTGCTTTCTGACCTCGCTCTCTTTTAAGAAGGAAAAGGCTCTGGGCAACGGATCCAAGGCCCCTGCAACCAGATTCTCAGCCTCGTCCTCCCACTATCCAGCTGTGACCTTGGGCCCAGTTCCCATTTCGTGCAGTGAGGCTGACCTAGAAGGTCCTCAGACAGCTCCCAGGAACATCTAACACCCAGATTCCTCCTGATCCTCGAGCCACCTTGGGAAGGTCACCAGCTTGACCTTGTGGGAGGAGGACCACAGGAAGTGACGGTGTAACTGTGCTCTGGATATTCTGTGCCAGCCCTGAGTTTGCTCACAGTGAGCTCTTGGGGAGCAAGTGGCACCTGGGTCTGGGAGGGAAAGGGACATACAGGAAGAGATGAAAAGCATTTTCTATCTCCTCAGTCATCCTGGGGCAGAAGCACCCTTGTTCTGTGGGGCCTCAGAGCAGGGCCAGGCCCCACAGTGGGGCGGGGGAGGGGGGGCACGCCTGCAGGAGGCAGTTTACCACTTCTAAGGAGGAGTCTTTCAGCCAGATTGGTCAAGGTGAACCAGGGGGCAGTTCCTGGAGAGTGGACTCCTGTGCTGGTGGCCCTGGGGGCTGGTGGCGGTCCAGGACAGTCCTCCCAAACCCGGCTGTGCAGGACCCTGTTCAGAAACTGAACTCGGAAGCCCCTTGGGGATGCACTTAAAAGTTGGTCTTTTCTTCGATCCAAGTGCCTTAAAACGGGACCCACCTGCAGAGTTTGGCTACCCTCCAAACTCTTGTGGGACCGGTGCTCAAACTCTGGGTCCAGCTCAGATCCGGCGCTCCTCCCCCACACCAGCCACCTTGCTGGCACCTGGACAAAGCTGTAAGCGGCCAATCTACTGGGTCCTAACCCCCCTTCCATTCTGAAATACAACTAGTTAAAGGGAAGGGGGTGGGGAAAGGTGTAAATCAGATGCATTTGAAGGAAAGCAGCTTTGAAGGCCTGAGGCCATTATGTTAATGGCATCACTCAATTTCTGGAAGCAATCCTGATTAAATATTCATTGGCTTTGATTATACTGAAATTAGGACTAAAGCGTGAAGTCAAATTGAGGGGAATAATGGCCGTGTAAATAATGCATGGCCTCTAAATTGAAAACACCAGCTTGTGCAGCCCCCGCTCTCCCCGAACCCTTGCTTGTCACTGTGCCATTTGTTTAGAAGGTGATTAGTCCCACCAGCTGTGGGACCCAGCATTGGAAAGGATCTCGCAGCATCCTGTGCATCCCTGGGAACGCAGGAGGACCATGCCACACCCTACAGCTGGGGATTCTCCAGGTCTGGGAATCTCAGGGCAGCCCCGTTGGGGTCCTGTGTTCTCTGAGTGACACAGTCACAGATTCTGAGAATAGAATCCCTGATGCAGCTGAATCTTCCAGTATAACCTTTAAACAGAAAAGAGCAAGCAGGGTAGGGGAGAGGGGCAGTCAGAGAGGTGAATCTTCTATTTATATATTTACTAGAGGCCCGATGCATGAAAATTCATGCACTCAAGGGGGGGTCCCTCAGCCCAGCCTGTCCCCTTTCACAGTCCAGGAGCCCTCAGGGGTGAGAGGCGACCCAGCGATCAGAGGAAGGCGATGCCCCCATCACACCACTGCTGCTGCCACTGCTGGCAGCACAAGCCTTGGCCAGCCCTGGTTACCTGAACCTTGGGCGGCCCTGGATGGCTGGGGGGCTGAGGGTGGGTCCGGCCACACCATGCACCTGCTATCCACTGCCCCCCCCCAGTAGGGCTGAAAGGACTGGAGGACTCCGGTGGGCCTAAGGGGACTGGGCGCTGCTATCTTGTGGCTATGGGCGCCACCATATTTTTGTGATGGTGTGACGATCAATTTGCCTATTTCCACTTTATTAGATAGGATTGTGGTTGAATAAAAGTTATAGACCTGGGGATAAAAGCAAGTTGAGACAGCAGATACAATGGAGCATAGAGGTTCTCTGTGCCCAGGGACTGGGGAAGGCTGGCCAGGGCTCAGTAGGTCATAGGTGAGTCAGAAAGTAAGCAGCACCAAATCCCGCTGACCTTGAGGACTCAGTAACCTGCGAACTTGGAGGGGGTTTCTGTTTTGTGTTGAGCTGCCTGAGTGCAAAAGATGCGTCGAGTAGAGCGCTACCTTCTGGAGAGACACAGGGGCAGGTCCAGGAGAGAGACTGATGACCGTCCTGAAGACAGGTGTGTCTAGACCTCTCCCTGCACCAGGCCATCATGGCATCTGCTTCTGTGGGGCCGGGGGTGGGTTCTGTGGCAGGGAGAGGAGGCTGCCGGGAGCCAAGGGGCCTGGCGGGGTCCCCAGTCTGCCTCCACTGTGTTGAGCAATCTGGGACAAGCGGTCAGACCTCTGGGGTCAGTCCAGTTTCCTCTCGGTCTAGCTGAGGGTGGGAACATACTAAATATCTTTCCCATGCAAATAGTTCTAGTTACACTCCCTTACCAGCAAATTCTCACTGGGCACAGTCTCTTCCCAGCCCTGTCCTGGGTCACAGAGGGTCAGGAGGCCCACTGGGGAGATTAAACAAGAACAGCCAGCGGAGGCTTAGAGGGGAACAAAGAGACTGGAGTGTGTGAGAAATGATCGCATGAGCACCTCTGCTGGCCACTTCAACAGCATGAACTCTGGGCCACACGGCCTTGGGTTGAATACTGCCTACATCTTTCTTTACCAACTCAAGGATCATGGAGCAGTTAATGGGAGTTTTACCCTATAGAGCTGTTGGAGGATTAAATGAGGTCATCCAAGTGAGAGCCCACTCCAGGGCCAGGCACACAGCCCCTCTCAATGGGCCTCAGCTGTTACTGGGCGTTGGGGGCTCCATTCTCAATGAGCCTCAGCTGTTAGTGGACGGTGGCCTGTGTGGGGAGGAGAGGGGTTGGGGGAGGAGGAGCAGGAGAGGGGAAGGAGGAGAGGAGCCCTGGCCAGCCTTCCCCAGTCCCCGGGCACAGAGAACCGCCCTGGAGAGGCGGTTGCCAGCCTGCCGCTGATGCCCACCACGTCCGGGCACGTAAGGTACGCCAGCCCACTTGACTCCCGAGTCATCCATGAGGTAAGTGGGCCACCTGTTCAGCCGACCTTCACTGAAGCCCTGACCTGCCGACAGTCACCGTCCTCATAGGGTAGAGCCAGGCTTTGGATCCAGTTCTGCCCCAACAGGAGCAGGATTGTAGTCGTGTTTGCAAACACTATGTTCGTTCCCCTTATGGTTCTGTGGGGGTGGCCAGCCCACACTCCCACAGACAGCTCAACAAGCCTCTCCAGCTCTCCTTCCCCCCCTTATGGTTCATTGGGGGTGGCCGGCCCACACTCCCTCCACAGACAGCTCAACAAGCCTCTCCAGCTCTCCTTCCCCCTCACTCCCAGCCCCTCCCAGTTACCTGCAGGCCCCAGTGGGAGGCTGGGGGCAGGGGGGAGGCAGACTTCTGGTGCCCCCAGCACACCACCCAGTACTGGTGCTGGACCTGACAGGGCCTCCTCGGAGCTCATCTTTACTGACCGCTGCCCAGGTCCTGTGCTCCACTCTTTCTGAAATGACCGTTCTGCGCGTCAGGACCTGGGGGAGGCGTCTCTCACCCCCTCCCTCTTTCCACCTCCTCTCTCCTTCCCCACTTAGACTGTTAATGGGAGGAGATAGCCTGATTTTAAAAACCCTTAGAAACCATTTGTTTTACAATAAAACATTAGATTTTTCTAGAAATTCATAGGAGGGCCATGGACTCTGATGAAACAAGGGTCAGAAAGACCCAGGCTGGGCAGCTGGGGGGGAGCAGGCCAAGTGGAGAGTAAGACCCGACAAGAGGCCCAGAGAAAGCCAGGGCCGCCTGGGGCTCGGGGGAAAGCCCTCCACACTGGGCTCCCAGGCAGCCTGTGCTCTGGACCAGCAGGGGAGGTGGAGGCCGCGTTGGGCCAGCTCAGCCGTGGGGCCAAGGGCAGCCACTTTCTCTCTGAGCCTTTTCACCGGGTGATGTGAAGGTGTGATGCTCACCAGAAACTCTATGAGGACCCAGGCAGCAGACAGCTTAGGGCCCCTGTTTCACAACAGGACAGCGGGGCTCAGAGAGGTGAAGAAACGGACACAAGGCCACACAGCCGCTGATGGGCAGGTCTGTGGATTTTTCCCACTGCAGCCTGCCCACCCCCGTCAGAGGTCACAGGGCCAGACCAAGGTTTCAGTTGCATGGACAGCCTTGTGCACACTGCCTTCCCCATCCAGGCTGCGGTGGTGCCAGCACAGGGCCTGGCTGCGCACAGCCCCATCACCTGCTGACAGGGTGTGGGTCCTTCTCCTCCATCTCTCCTCCCCATTAGTCTGACAGTCTCTGGACACCCTTTACGTTTTTAATTGAAGCAATGGTTTGGCAGCTCCCTGGCCATCCCTCTGCTCCTGCCCTTCTCTGTCCACTCCCCTCCACCCTCCCTCCCTCCTCTCTGTGCCTTTGGTGCCTGTCTCTCACCTTCTCCACATGGTCTGCTTCCTGCCTCTGCTCCATCTGCCTGTGTGGTGGTCCCTGTCTCCCTGGGGATCTCCTGCCCTCTGTTTGTCCATCACCTGATCTTCTCCCATGACCTACATTTCCATTTCCTCTCTGTTGGTCCCCCCGTGAATTTCAATCACTTCCTCCCAGTCCTCCAGTATTGTGTAGTGCTGGCATGAGATCCATGCCTAGTATGAACACACACACACACACACACACACACCACACACACACACA
>NW_005364671.1:2911706-2975433 GCF_000412655.1 Myotis brandtii
CCTTGTCTAGAATGTCTCACATGTCCAGCACCAGCACCCGCCTTTATTGAACTCTCCAGATCACTGGAATGTGCTCTTCTTAGCCCCCAGACTGGCCAAATTCATTTGCTTTTTTATTTTTCCTGTTACCTGGTTACAAGACAGTAAGCTGGTGGAGAGCAGCACTGTGACTGCATCATCTCCCATCTCAGGTGCCCAGCACTCACAGGCGGAGGCACAGGGCCCGTGGAGTTCTTCTCTGAGGCCCTGAGCGAGAGACGGGGGCTGTGGAGTGCACATGGTCCTGAGTGGGTGCTGGCCCTTCTCACCTGCTGCACTGGGACCAGGGGAGAGCAGGGGAGCTGGATGGCATCCAGAAGGTGGCTGGCTGCGTGCAAAGGCCGGGCAGTGGGGAGAGCTCTGAAGGATGAATGGGTAAGGGCAGGCCTTATTGCTGCAGCCACCCAGTGTGACCTTACCCATCACCCCCACCAGGAGGTCACCTCCACTGTGGCATCGGCTGCTGAGTGAGCCCAGCATCTTGGTGCTGTTGGGCTACCCTCCTGACAGACAGGCTAGGCCGTCACTGCCCCGTGGGAGATCCTGAGGCACACCGGCTCCTTGCCACCTGCCACCTGCTGATGGGTTCACGTGTCGGGCAGTCAGGAACCATGTTCTGGGAGGGCCCCGTCTCTTTATGGTGCTTTTGCGAGTTTCCGTCCTGGGTCACTTTGTGCTCATAGACCAGCTCTCATAGGTGAGCCTCTCCCCATCCTCCCAGGAGTCAGGAGATACCTCCCCAGCACCCCGTGCCCCCCAAAGTTCTCCTGAGACTGGACAGGCCCTTTATTGGGGAAACCATGTGTCTGGATCTGGGTCGTTCTCAGCCCTTTCCTGTTTCCTCTGGCTCCTTGCTGGGATCTGAGTGTGAGGTTACGCGCACAGGAAGCCCTGGATAAATGGGACGTAGGGGAGGAAGCCTGGGATTTGGAGTCAGACGACCTGGTTGGGTCCTGGCATAGCTGCTCACCACCTGTGGGGGCTGAGGGTGGAGTCGGAGCTTCTGCCCTGTGGGAGGCTGCCAGGCAGAGGGGGGTTAGCTCTATAACATGCCCCCGGTGCCCACAGAGCAGATGCTCAGCCACAGAGCTTCACTGGCTCTCTCTTCCCTGCCTCCCTGAGCCTGGCTCTGTATCTGACATGCGACATGCTGGTATTTGGGCTCCTCTCTGTCCATGATTGCAAATATATTAATCCTCCTCCTTTACCCTTTGAGAAACGCCTTTTCTCCTCCTCATGCATGGCTTCCGTTTCCATTATACATCCATCCTGTTTGCCCTAGGCTTCGTGAGTGTCCTGGAAACATGGTATCTCTATTATCTTAGGACCTCTTGTCCTGTTCCCCAGAAGGGACTGTGTGAGAGATTATCTGCTTGATGTGTGCGTGTTTTCTTGTCCACTCCCCACCCCCACGACCTCTCCTTGTTATTCATGACCACTGTGGTCTGATCAGAGCCAACCCAAGCCAGCTCCGGGGTCACAGTATTTTAGACCTGGAGGGGCTGAGAGACCACCCAGCCCTGCTCCATCTTTCTACAGACGGTGTAGTGAGAAGACCCAGACCCAGAGAGCATGCTCACGCTGGACCAGAGCTTCTCAATTGTGGCTGCCTGTTAAAAGAAAAATTTGCATGAGCTCCTCCCCCAGAACCTTGGTGGGTGCTGGGAGGGAGTGGGTTTGAGCATAGAGAGCTCTAAAAAACTCCCAGGTAGTTCTACTATGAAACTGGGGCTGAGAACCAGAGAGTAAAATGTTTCTTGCCAATGCACTACCCTTACATATCTGAAAAAAAGTATTAAATAACTATCCACAGGAGACTGTTTCTGAGGGGGGATAGGACGATCACAGGGGAGGGCCCAAGATGAGCATCACCCTCTGCAGGCAGGGAGCACCTGAATGGGTGTTATTAACCAGCACTTACTTTACTTAACAGACACGTCTATATATATAAAAGCCTAAGCAACCTTTACAACCAGACAACCAGATGACTGGATAACTGGACAACCGGCTGGCCGGTAGCTATGACATGCACTGACCACCAGGGGGCAGACACTCAACGCAGGAGCAGCCCCCTGGTGGTCAGTGCACTTCCAGAGCCAACCTCCCGCGGCCGACTAACCTCCTGCAGTCCCTCCTCATGGCCAGGCTGGCCCTGATGGGGACTGGGTGAGATGGCCCTTATTGGCCCCAATCGCTGGCCAGGCCGAGGGAACCCACCCATGCACAAATTCATGCAACGGGCCTCTAGTATTTATATAAGATTTACTAGGTACCAGACAGTTCTAAGTGTTTTACAAATACTAACGTATTTACTCTTCAGAGCATGACTATGAGAATGTCCATTATGATCCCCATTTTATAGATGAAAAGACTGGGGCACAGAGAGAGGTGAAGTAATTTGCCCAAGGTCACACCCAGTAAGTGGCGGAGTCACTGCTCTGGTGCATGGGTCCTAGCTTGTAACCATTACGCTGTCAGCTCTCCAGGTCTCACTCCACACCCGTGCACCAGACATGTTGTTCAGGCCCAGGGCCTTCCTGGATGAAAGGGGGCCACCAGAGGTGGGACTGGAGCCTCTGAAACCAGTAACCCCAGAGGCTACTGAGAACCTGTGACTCACAAGCCTTTCCTCACTTGGTCTCTGATGAAACCATAGCTCAGCAACTTCCCTCCCTCATAGCTTCAAACCCAGGTCTGCCTGGCTCACTCATAGTGCCCCAGGGATAGTCCAGGGTGGAATGTGGACAGAGTCCTGCTTTATCCTAGAAGGCTTATCTTAGGAGCATATTACAGCACTCTATAAAAACACCCTCGGGAACTAAGTTCTTGTAAATTTAATTTTTAAAACTTATTTTATTCAAGAAAGATTCCATTCCATCCAAGTCACGAATCCACGAAAACAGTAGAGCTATGTAATTTTCAAACTCAGGTTACAAGGGTTTATGTCTTTCTTTAACTGGCTGCAGAAATGTCCATTGTGGAAATAGATGCAAACAGTGAGGCCTTCGCTCGTGCCCCACAACCCAGCAGCTCACTTTCTCTCACGCAGTCCGTGGGCCTTCAGTCAATGCCCACCCAGAGGCTTTGCTGCTCCGGTGGACGGCCTGGCTAATGCAATATTGACAGCCTGCCTGTTTGGACACTAAAGCTTCTCTTACCGAGAACTTGGCGAATCCAATTTTGAGTAGCATGCCTAGAGTACTAGCCGTGATCTCCGTTCCATTCTGTTGAGTGCCTGCCGTGGGCCCAGCAGTGATGCTGTGGTCTCGAATTTAGTGCACAGGATGGAGAAGTTACCCAAGAACTGATCGCATGTTTCTGATCTAACAGTTGAAACTCCAATTCACTGGGACGCCTTGGCCAAGTCTCTTTCTCTCTTGGTGCCTTGGCTGTGAAATGGAAGAGAGTCATTAGACCAGCTCTGATGTCTCTGTTCTGTGGCCTCCTGTGCCACATCAGGCAGCACCTAACTTCTCTGATCCTCATGGTTGAGGAGCCGTCCTCACTGGCGCAAACAGGACTTACCACAGGAGCGCTGGGTTAAGTGAAGTTGGTTGCTTGTTCATCCATTGACAAGGGTGTATGCTTTTTTTTTTATAGGAAACCATTTGGCAGACTTAATTAAATGAGTGGTCAGAGCATGTTTTCTTTTTTAAAAAAATATATTTTATTGATTTTTTACAGAGAGGAAGGGAGAGGGATAGAGAGTTAGAAACATCGACGAGAGGGAAGCATAGATCAGCTGCCTCCTGCACACCCCCTACCGGGGATGTTGCCCGCAACCAAGGTACATGCCCTTGACCGGAATCGAACCCGGGACTATCTTCTTGACACAGTCCTTTTGTTTTGGCCACACTGATGCAGCTGCTCTGACATGACTGCTTTGGTTTGGCGACATGTTGACACAGCTGAGAAAACAAACCATTACACCTTCAGCTTTGTAAAAAGCAATACCAAATAATGTGCCACGGAGACATTTCTCCACCTCCCCTCAGCCCAGAGCTCCCTCCATCCCTGATCTCCACTTCTGGCAAGGGGCTCAGGGAGGGGAGAGAGGGAGAGGGCGGGCTCCAGGGCAGGGCTGGTGATGAGGGAGGCAGGGGCAGTGAGGGATTGGTGGGAGTGAAGATCAGACAGGCACCAGTATCAGGGGTCTGTTTCACCCAGTACGTAGTAATTTTCAAAAGCAATTTTACATTTAGATGCAGACATTTCAAAACTCATTCATCAAAACAACCATGTCAAAATGCCCTTCTCTGTCTCAAACAAAGGAAATAAATGCCAAAGAGAGAAGAACACGACAGAGCTTCTGCCCCCAAAAAGCTCAGAGTCACCAGAGGGGAAAGGCGGAGAATGAAAGAAAAACAAATTACTATCCTGCCACTGTAATAGCGGAAGGGGCTGGGAGGGAACCGGCAGAGAGCGCCTGGCTCTGCTGGGCGTGGAGAGGGTCCCAGGAGAAGGGGATGACTAAACCCAAGGAATATTTGTTGAACGACTGAGAATAGCAAATGTTAATTGAGGGCTCACCATGTGACAACCACTGTTATTAGTGCTTCATTTTAACTTATTCATTCCTCACAAAAGCCCAATCATATGAATATTATTATTATTCCCATTTTATGGATGAGGAGACTGAGGCACCCAGAGTTCCAGGGACTTTCCCAGACCACACAGACAGTAAGTGGCAGAGCCTGCTCACACCCCTGAACTCTGTAGCCTCTCTGTGAGGGAATAGACAGAAGGATCACAGGCTTTAATATTCATCAGACTGGGGTCCACTCTGTTCTCACAGCTTATATGAGCTTGGACAATCAGCTGAGCCCCCACCTCTTTAGCCTTATTCCTGTGCCCCCAACTTCCCCAGCACACATCACTCAGTACCTCTAGCTGTGTTTATTGACTCTATAAATATGCCATTGGCATATGTCTCTGCCGGGTGCAAGGTTAGACCTGGATCCCTGTGGTCATGGAGCTATGATTCTGCTGGGAAGAGACCTCAGGGTGAGGAGCCAGCCCCACAGGCAGGACCCAGGCGGTCCTCCAGACGGAGGGCAGAGGTACTGGAACAAGCCAGGTGTGAGGCAAGGTGAGCAGGTGAGAGTGGTGTGAGGGGGTGTGGGAATGGGCAGAGGACAGGCAGGCCAGGTCAGGAGCTTGGACTTGCACCGGAAACCACTGCAGGACAGGACACAGGAGAGTGACCACTTCCGGAGGAGGAATTAAGGAGGGGCAGGGCGGTGTCATAGTTCAGACCACACAGGATGGGGGGAGCTTCCGCAGTGGCAGCAGTAATATCTCCCTATTGAGGGCCAAAGTGCCTCTTAAACTGTGAGGTCCTGGGTACATGGGGCTTTACTTGCTGTAATTACTCCTGTTTCCCTCTTCACTGACCCTTCCTTGCTTGGTCTCTGCCCTCCCATAGTCTGGTGAGGTGTGTGGTGGTTTGTTTTCTCAGACCCCAGAAAAAACCCAGCGGCCCTGCGTCCTCCGAAGATTGTGTTGAGAGAGAAAAAATTGCTCTTTAATAGAAATACTTTTCCTTCATTAAATGAAATCTCCAAAGCCCAGTAGCGTTTTCGGTGCTTATATAAAGATGCCAGTGGGGATTTGAGATTGAAAGTAGTATTTTCATACAAGTCGATGAGATCTCAATAGGGAAGAAAGCATCTCCAAATCTAAATTCCTCCAGTGTTGGCGGCCAAGCCTGCGCTCAGGGCCTGGTCGCCTCCCTCCCAGCCCCACCAGGACTCTTCTCCAGCGCACTGGGGCGCTCGTAGCTACTGGTTCTCTGTTTGGGGAAGTTGTATTGGTAGTGTCTTTCCAAGACTACAAACCATTTAAGGTGAATTTCTGTTTGCACCTCAACTCTGATAACTTTGTATACAAACTCAAGACTTTGTAGGAATTTGAGTCAGAAGCGGATGACACATGCTTGTTCCCGCACACCTGTACACACAGACTTATCTCATGTAGCTGGGAATAGACCTAGTTCTTTAGAGGTGTCAGAAGAATGACAGGGTTCAAAGTCCAGCTAGCAAGGGCTGGGCTGGGCCTCGCACTTGCCCTCAGGTCTGCTCTCTGCACTATGGGGAAAACAGCACAGTTCTCGCCCAGCCCAGTGACCTGGATCATAACGTAGGAAAAGGGCTCAGCGCATGGTCACTGCTCAAAACCTCTTCCCCTTCAGCACTTCTCACCTGACTGGTGAATTAGAACCCACTAGAACCATCAATTTTATAGCAATCATTCTGGTTATCACTTGCTAAGTACTAACCTCCTCCACTCCTCACCCTCCTCAAATTTAGTGTTTACAATGACGATTGTTGTGGCTTTTGCGGAGAAACTACAGTCCACCAGCTCCTCCCTGCTCCATACTGTCTGGGCCTTTGCCTGGGCAGACGCTGACGGCTCATTCCCAGCTGCGGAGCTGCATAGGGAGGGCCCTCTGGAGCCACAGAGCAAGTTAAGGAACAGATCTCTCATGAGCACCACCATGCCAGCTCCTGTGAGGGCAGGAAAGGCAGTAAGGTAGGATCTTTAAAACAAAACAGAAAAGCAACCAAAAATCTAAAAGGCACTAACTTTTGAGTTGATGAGACAACCGCCCTTCCCACCCCCTCATGGGTTGTTTTTTTGTTTTTGTTTTTGTTTTTGTTTTTTTGGCCCCTGGGTGACACCAAGCTTTGGAGTCTGTGAATCTGGCCCTCACTCCCCTTCACCTGGGCTCCCTCACCCAGGAGACAGGGGCTGTCTCCTCTCACAGGGCTGATGGAGGCTGAGCCTGGCAGCTAGCAGATGCTCAGTAAATAGCATCTATTAAAAGAAGGTTTAATTCTCTGTCTGCCTCCCAGCATCCCAGGGCCTGCTCATCAGCCCGCATTGCTGGGAAGGCAGGAGAGGGCTCTCTCTTGACTAGCAGGCGGGCTGAACTCTCCCCTTTTACCATGGAAAATCCATTACCGGGAAGTCATTTGTCAAAGCCAACTGCTCAGCTGCTTTAATTTACATATTTATCAAGTTTGATTAGAATGTATTGTCTTCGACTTTCATCCCAGCTTTCACCTCTTCTTGCCCCCTCTTCCTGGGGAAACTGTTGGTGTCGTCCTTGCTGCAGAAGGGCATGGCCTACTTCAGTTTGCATTTGCTAGTAAGCCTGAAACGGAACCTGGTGAGGTATTTTTGGAGGCTGCGAGAGAATTCGAAAGGCACAGCGCATGTTAGGGAAAGCCTGGCCTGATTCAACCAGAGAGCAATCGGAACCCTACCACTATTCCATCAGTATTTATTGAGCACCTTCTGTATGTGAGGCACCGGGAATACAAATTGGAAAAAAGATAGGCAAAGTCATTGGCTGCAGTGTCTTTCAGCGTGTAGTGACCTCAGTTTCTGCAATTGTAAGAACAGGCAGTTGGACCAAGTGATCTGTAAGTTACTGTTTTTGAGTTCATACTATTTTGAACATACCAGTTTTATGAATTGTCTTGATGCATTGGCTCATTTAATTCTTACAAGATCCCTGTGAGGTTGGTACCATTATTCTCTCATCATGCAGATGAGGAAATGAATAATCTCAGAGCTCAAGGTCATGTGTGCCAGGACTTGGATTCAACCCTCCTTCTGTCTGACTCTAGAATTCAAGTTTATAAACCCAAAGCCAGCCTGGATCTTTCTCCTCCACTAATCTTTAAGCTCCTGGATGGCAGTGTCTGATTCCTCCCCATGTCCCCAGGGACCAGCCTGAAGTATGGTATATGAAAATACCCAGTGTGTGTGTGTGTGTGTGTAAGGGGGGTTGGGGGGGCTCTGCTCCTGTGCCTGTCAAGGTGAGAGTGTTGGCAGCTGGCCCTGGCCCTCTGTATCACAAGCCCGTTGCTTCTTGGCTTCCATTCACTTCCTTGGCAAGCACCCACTGGGCACTCCCCCAGCATCAGGGACATTGCCCGAGGCAGCCCATGTGGTGGGAGGAGGCTGTTGGATGTTGGAACTCTATGCCCTGCTCTCCAGACCTGGCTGAACCCTCTAGTTGTGTGGCCCGAGGCAAGTCACTATCCTTTCTGGGTCTCCTTCATCTCCACAGGCTTTGCAGTTCAGACAGCCTCTGTGGGCCTCCTGTAAGCTGGAGGCGTCCTTACACTTTCTCAAGTCAAATGTGAGGGGTACCAGAGAGGCGCCTTGTCCCAGAATGAATGCATATGCTTTTCAATGGCAATCCCTGTTCTCCTCTCCAGCTCATCTAGGGCAGAGCACCCGATCCCCACCCTGGAGCACTTAGGAGATTTGAGATTGTGGGAGAGCTAGTGTAGGTGAGCATGGCAGGGCTGGGAGTGGAGCGGGGAACTGAAAATAAACTTTGCTAACGCAACTGTTTTCTCAAGAAGACCAGATGCTGGGCATCAAGCGGAACATCGCGGCTTTGGGTCCTGCCTGAGCAAGGCAGCAAATGATTTACGACCGAACCAGGGGCCAAGATGAGCTCTGTGGGTTCAGAAGAGGGTGAAGCCACTGTGGTCTGACACTGCAAAGGCTTTTTGGAGGACTTGGTGCAAAGATATAAAAATCTAAGAAATTAAAGTTTGCTTGGGAAGATAATAATAAGCCAATCAGAATAAAGAAGGATATTCCCTTAGGGGACTGGTTCTCAGCCAGGGGCTATTTTGTCTCCAAGAAGACGTGGGACATTTAGTGAAGTCTGAAGCTGTTTATAATCATCATAACTGGGTATCGGGGTGCCCCTGGCATTTAGTGGATAGAGGCTAGAGATATTGCTGTACATGCACCCCCCCCCCCACACACACACAGTTATCCAGCTCCAGATGTCAATAGTCCTAAGAAACCCTATTTCTGTGGCTTATTCAATAAATGGGGCAGGGACTTAAACGTCTGTCCCTTATCTTGTGAGCTGGGGATTATTATTCTCATTTTACAGGGAACAGAGGCTTGGAATGTATAAGTAATTTGGCCAAGACCTCCCAGCCAATAATCTGGGGCCTGGATGTGAGTCCTGGTGCAGCTGCCAGGAAGCCAGCAGGCTTTCAATTTGATCCCGTCAGGGGACAGAAGAAACACAGGGGCCAGTGTTCCCCTCAGCACCCCTCACCCAGCTCCCCCTGCTGTGGGACTCGCCCTCAGTCAGCTCGGCTGAGCCAGCCCTGGACGTGTGCTTTCAGCTCTCATCTCTACTCAAACACACTCACTGGTCTCCACTGCCCCCCACAGTGCTATTGACGCCTCCTAACCCTACACTTTCTCCTAAGATCATATACAAGCAATTCTGCACCGTGAGCATGTTCTCCCTATAATTCAAAGCCCCTGGTCCCTCTTTATTGTCTGATCAACCACAGGGATACCCTTAGGTTGCCTTCAACATGACGAATTTTGTAGGGAAAAGCACAGAATTATTGTGCTGATGAAAGCAGATGCAGGCCAACATGAACACCAAGGTGGTCAAGGACAAGTCCTGGGTGAGTGTTAGTTTCCTTGCTGCCTTCTCAGAAGAGGTACATCTGAGCAGAGCCCGGGAGGCTGAGTAGGGTAAGCCAGACAGACAAGCTGGGGGCCGGCATTCCAGGTGGAGAGAAAAACATGAACCCAAGTGTGGAGGTGTGGGAGAACGTGGCCCGCGATGGAGCTGCCAGGAGTTAGCCGAGGCCGGGCCTGTGGAGGGGCATGGCCACCAGAGACTAGAGATGCTGGGGGAAGGAGGCTGGGCTCGCCTGGAGGATAGCAGAGAGCTGCTGAGGGTTGTAAGCAGAGGGAGAGGTATGCTACCATCTGCATTTTAGAAATTCCACTTTGGGGGCCAGGTGGAAGATGGACAGACAAGAATGGTGTTGACATAGGGAGATCAGGGACAAGGCTATGCTAGTCCTGAGTGGGCCCTCAGACAGGTACCAGCTAGCCATGCTGTTACTGCCACCAAGATTTCTTTTTCTCCAGCTTCGTGTGGTGTGGACCTTTTTGGGCCCTGGAGTATTGGAGAAGAGACTGCAATTGATCTGGTTTAGAAACCGATATGAGGGAATTTTCTCAGAAAATGAAAAAGGCTTAGAGGTAAAAATAAAAACTGCACATAATACCTCACTCCCCATGATAAGTTATTGTCAGGAGAGGTAGGGAAACCAAACTGATAATGTGAACTTTGGGGAGATTTTTGTCCTTAGAGAGTCCAGCTAGTGCTCTTTGAGGCCTCTTGGCTTCTTCTAGCACCTTCACCGTCCACAGATCCATGAATAATTTGAAGCTCTTCGTCTTCATCTTCGTTTTCTTCTTCATCTTCATCTTCATCTTGGCACCGAGAGGTTATGGCTCTGGTCCTCACTGAATTTGGCATCTATAGACAAGTCAATTAGTTAACTATTACTCTAGAATTCAGCATCTAAACAATAAACTTTCATCATCTCTCAGATTCTTTGGAGTCAGGAATGCGGGAGCAGCTGACCGGGGTGGTCCTGACCCTGGGTCGTCCATGAGGTTGCAGTTGGTTATCAACAGGGCTGCAGTCATCGTGACTGGAGGCCCCCTTCTAAGCTCACTCCTTGGTTTGGACTGGCTTCATCCTCTTGGCTGTTGTCTGGATTCTTTAGTTTCTCCCCACATGGGCCTTTTCACAGGCCACCTGAGTGTCCTTATGTGATGGCAGCTGGATGCCCCAGAGTGAGTGATTCCTGAGAGAGACGGTGCACGCACGATGGAAGCCCAATCTCCACAGGGAGGTGCCACCACTTCCAGAGCATCCTCTTGGTTAGATTAAGTCTCTGAGTCCAGCCCACAGCGAGAGGAGGGCCGGGGAGAGGAGTGCATCTCCACCTCTGGAAGGGAGCAGATGAGCACAGAATTTGTGGGTGTATTTTAAAAATCCCTCTAAGGCCCTTATTTCATCTTTGACAGATGATATGACACTGTGCTTAAGAGCATAAATTTCAGGTCCATAAAGACTTAGGTATAATCCTGTCTCCCACATTTGCTACTTATGTAGGTTTAGACAAGTCATTTAACTTTTTGGATCTCAATTTCCTAATCTATGAGATAGGGGTAAAAATAGTAGATGTTTCACTGCATGGCCATGAAAATGAAATAAGATCATATATGTAAAGTGCTTGGCACAGAATCAGTACTGAATAAACATTATGTAATTGCTGTTGTAACTGGATGATACCGTCCTTCGCAAGAAGCAGGAGAGCACAGAGGTTAGTTAAGAGCACTGGTTGTGGAGTCAGACGCCTGGGTGGGACTCGGGCTGGGCCAGCCATTAGCTGGGGGAGCTTGGACCAGTCCCTGAAATGAAGATAATGATAGCTAGTGCCTGGCCACTGAAAAGGTGTTTAATAAATATTTTATGAATAGGGACATAGTGGACGATGATAGAGGGATATGATGACAAAGTGTGTGTGTGTGTGTGTGTGTGTGTGTGCGCGCGCGCGCGCTGAGATGCTACATAAGCACATTTGACTCAAACACCTTCTGTTAACTAAGGAGGGACGGCTGTCCTGGTCCCCCTGGAGTGTGCCCTTGTACCCTGAACGACACCCGCCACGCGTGTCCAGGTTTACCATCCCTTACAAGTTGTCTTTGTTCTCATTGTTCAGCTTCTTTTCCACCAGGGCTTTGTTCTAGCATGCTTCCTCCACCCTCCCTGCTGCCTCCTCCAAGAATATGTTTATTTGGCTTTGCACAAGTCTGGGAACTCGGTGACAGGAATGGGGGGGGTCCCATGTCACACCGCCTCAGAGCTGCTACATTACCTTAAATTGATTTTGCAAATGAAAGCTAAAAACTAAGCCAAGGCGAGCCATCCATTTTGTCTAAAGATGATTATAATGCTCTTTTACGGCCTCCTAAATGACAAAGCAGTTTGTAACCTGCCTGCATCAACATTTGCTTATATTAGCACCCGAGATGCTTGATTTTTATTAGCCCCACGTTATCATTTTATGAAGACGCAGGGGCTCGGTAAAATTAGTGTGCAAATAGAATGCCCATTTTGCATTTTCCTGTGGTCAGCAGAAATGCCGAATGCAATTGAGTTGATAGTGGGTCAGGAGAGACATTCATAAAGGTAGCCTTCACCGAGGGCCCCGGTAATGCCATTTATCATTTCTGAACTGCTGAGATAGATGGCATCAGTGTTAGACAGTGTTTTTTTTAAAGGGCTCGGTGGCATTTTTTTTTATTAAGGGAAAAGCAATATAAATACTAAGAGAATAGTTAAACTTCCCCCAGGAATAAGGGATGAAAACAAACACTTTTGTATGTTATAGATGGAAATGCAGAGGATGTAGAGTCTTGCATTGTTATTGGATCCAGAGGAGACACATAAGGTGGTGAAAGAGGCACTGAGCTGGGAGCTGAGGCTTAACTACCTCTGCCGGCTACATGACCTTCCATCTGTGAGCCTCAGGTCCCTCGCCTGTAAAAGGGGGTCAATACTCTCCACCTCACAGAGACATGATGCAGAGTAAATAAGATAATGTGTGTCTAAATTTCTTTATAAACCATCATCTATATGAGTATTTTTTTATTTATTAATTTAACAGCTGGTTTCTGAACACCTGCTCCATGCAAGGTCCTGGGAAAGACATTAAAAATGCACAGTACAAGTTGCAGTTTCTCCCTTGTGGAGCTTCTATTCAGTCTAGGAAAAGGTCACATGTCTGACCATGAGCTTCTTTAGAAAAGGTGGGTCTTCTCTTTCTCCCTTTGCTCCTAAAGGTGCCTAACTCAGTGCTGAGTACACAGTGAGTTCTCAGAAACATCTTCGGTCTCCATTATCTATCTTGCTGCCTTTCCTATCATTAGGGACTCAATTGACCTCACCCCAACAGACCAAGCAAGTCCCAAGCCTTTAGAACCAGGCTTCATAGAGTTACTAGTTTTTATTTTAGTATCTGACATTGATGTATCAAAAGTGGGATCATGAACTGCATTCAAAATAACCTGTCTCTAGCATTTCAGAAGCTGAAATCCTATTCCTTGTTTCTAACTGCCCTCAATGGAATCCTGTAATCCAACTTCTCTCTATTTTCATTTCTGAATTCACTTCAGGTTGTTGTTCTGTTCTGGGGCAATCAGTCCTTCCTCTGCCCACGGCTAAGTATCCTCCTCCTGCCCTTTCTTTCTGGAACTGTCACTCTTGGCTACTGCTTTTGCTTAATTATATCTTTGCACAGTAGCTAAATTTTCTTATACAAGTGAGACTTCTGTAGAGGCAGCAAGAGCTTGGGCCAAGATTCAGAGCCACATTTTTCTACTTATTTGCATGGCTAGTAATTTTTTATTGGATGTTGGATTTTGTGAATTATACATGGTTGAATGTCTGGATTCTGTTACCTTCCCTTAAAGAGAGTTGGGATTTATATGCCAGTCAGTTATTCTTTTTTCAGCTTGGTCCTTTTGAGATTTGTTTTTAAACTTTGTTAGTCTAGAGCAGCGGTTCTCAACCTGTGGGTCGTGACCCCTTTGGGGGTCGAACGACCCTTTCACAGGGGTCGACTAAGACCATCGGAAAACACATATATAATTATATATTGTTTTTGTGATTAATCACTATGCTTTAATTATGTTCAATTTGTAACAATGAAATTGGGGGTCATCACAACATGAGGAACTGTATTAAAGGGTCGCGGCATTAGGAAGGTTGAGAACCACTAGTCTAGTATTTTTCCTTCTGGGTTCTCGACTGATTGCCTGAGCAATCAATGAGGGAATTCAAATGAGTCCTGGTTCTCTGTGCAGTTCACTGCTCCCTGGTCATCGTTTCATTCTCCCTCACATGTTATCTGTCTGACCTTGAACAAGTTATATAGCTTCTCTGAGACTCAGTCTCCACCTCTATGAAAAGGACTATTAATGAGAATGTTTCTGTAAGGATTATAAATAATTTGTATATTGTGCCTGACATAAAAGGAGCTAATTGAAAGGCAGTTGCCACTTTTACTAATTTAAGTACTACCCTCTTTACTTAATCAGTTACTGAATATTTACTAGGCAGTATGTTAGCTTGTATAATTATTACAACAACCCTATGGAGTAGATATTATTATCCACATTGATAGATTAGCAAATTAAAACTCAGAATGGATATACAACTTGCCTAGTCAGTGGATCTGGGATTTAGTCACTTATATGACCTCTTTACATGACTTTAATATTAATATAATCAGTTTCATCAAGGAATGGGATATAGTCTTTTAATATTGAGTAGCCAGGGACATAATTAAATTAGCCAGCAATGGCTGGGACTTAATGGCTCTAACCCAAGCATGTCAAACTCAAAGGCTAACACTGGCCAAATAAATGAGGCATGCGGCCCACTGACGGCGAGTTTGACATGCTTGGATGATTTAAGAGAGAAATGTAAAGCATCCAGCCCATTTCCTGCTTTCTCCTTCTCCTAGTCTCAGCTTTCCTTGCCTTCCTTAGCAGCCTTCTTTTTTTTTATCTTCCAGACAATCTTCGGGAAGGGGCAGAGCAGAAGGTGGTATTCATCACGGGTCGAGTCCACCCAGGGGAAACACCCTCTTCCTTTGTGTGCCAAGGTGAGTAGCAGGACCCCATGGGTATCCTGTGCTTGACAGCCGCCCCCTCCCACTGGGGCACTGTGATGGTATCTGGGACAGTGTGGTAACACACAGAATCATTATCTTGGATGGGAATTCGCTTCACTTCTAAAGAGATTACACTTGATCTTTCCTAGGATTTATTTTCAAAAATATTTACCACATGTATGTATGCATGACTGGATGAATGAGTGGATGGATGCATAAATGAACAGGGGGACCGAATGAAGTTCTCTAATATGTGCTGTGTTGACAATGAGCCGTACAGGGACACCTACACTCTCTAGCTGTGTTTTATTTGTTTCCAGTGGTTTATAACAATAACACATCTGGTCCAGGCCAAAGTGCATGTTGCTGGAAGGGCAGGCAGTGCACTAGGGAATTAAGGACTAAAATTTTTCTATTCACTCATTCACTCAAGTATTCACCGAACATACAACTTTTGAAATACCTATCATGAGCAAGGAAGCATGCTTGGTGTCAGACAACCAGAGATAAATAAGATACAATGTCTCTTCTCAAATATATCTCTTTATAATTGCATTTTATTTGTTATCAAATATTTCATCTATATAAAATACATTTAATTAGTCAGCTATATAAATATGTTCAATAAGTAACATATAAATAATAATTTAGTGAATGCCCAGCGTAAGAAGCAGAAGATTATCAATTCCTTTTAAGTCCGTTGTCCTCCTTCCTGCCCTCCCCCTCACACAAATAACCATCAGCTTGAATTTTGTATTTGTCTTTTTTAACAGTTTTACTAAGCATGCAAGCATTCCTAAACAATGTGGTGTTAGTCTTGCATGGTTTTGAACTTTATAAAAATGGTACGGTCCTGTGTGTGCCAATACTGGTTTTCACCCAGGATCCATGTTGGTGAAGAGAGCTGTTCACTGTTTCACCGTGCAGTCTACTCCTCTCTGTCTGCACCTCAACTGACCTGTCTGTGCTCCTGAAGGAAGAGTTAGGTTGTTTGCAGTGTTTTCTCTTGCAAACAATGCTGATACAAATGTGCTTACACAAGTGCCTTGTGCACAAGTACGAATTCCTTCCTAGGGGGTTTAATCATGGATGTAACTGTTGGGCCATAGACATGTGCACATTCCCTTTTCCAGGTATTCGCTGCCTCAGGCAATGCATCGGAGCTCCTGGTGTCCCACATTCCTGCTAACACTGTTGCACTTTTACCTATCTAGTGGGTGTGCTATATATAAACTACATGATACTATATATGTGCCTAGCATTGTAACATGTCAAATAAAACACACATTTTATTTTAATTATCTAGTTTTATTAATTTGACTTAATTTATTTCCACTATATGAGTTTTTCAGTGTCAGAGGAACTAATATGAGAAAATTGAAGTTAAGAGAAGTTAAGTAGTTTATCTCATTTTAGTCTCAAAGTGATCATGAGGTCAAAGGGATAGGAAAAACCACTAAGGTCACATAACTTGAGGGAGATGGCCTGCTGCCGGGGAAGTACCTGGTGATTTGCCATGAGATAGGCTTGGGGTCAAATGTCGGCTCTGCCACTTCCTCGCAGTGTGACACAGCTTCCTGGACTGTGAAATAGGTTAGGAAACCAATCCCTGTCTGAAGGCTGTGATGGAGCTGGCCTGGGGTGGATGCACACAAACACCCCGTCCTATACGTGGCATCCGGCAGGCCCGCAGCAGGTGCCCCTCCTTCCTCATGGGGAGCTGAGGGGGTGAAGCAGCTAATCCCCTTTGTACACTGTGAGGCATTATGCAGATAAATATGGGGTCTATTTTCCCCATTCGCATTTTTGCAGCACTGTGATTGGACATAACTGCCTGCCTCGATGTTTCAGGCAAGGAGACGGTTTCAGGGAGAGAAGGTGATCCCCCCAGAGCCAAGCAGCTCAGACGAGGCACAGCTGGGCTGTCTCACCTCCTCGCTCCAGTCACCTTCGCTTACTCCTTGGCATTCTCACTTCCAGCACTGTCCTTGCCATAACCTCTCCCAGGTCCCTCTTGGTTTTGTGGCGGCCATCTGTCAGTTACTAAACTTGGCAGCAGACCTGTTCCCCCAGCTAATCGGATGCAACTATTGAGTCCTTTGTAAAAAGGCAGCAGCCGTACCATCAATACTTTCTTCTCGGGGAGCTTAGACTCTCATGCCCACCTCCTCTGTGCGCAGTGGACAGAGGGCAGGGCCGCCTCCCATTTTATAGGCGAGGCCTGAGGCACAGAGTTGGGTAGAGCTCGGGTGCTCTCTCTGTTGGCCCTGCTTTTCCAAAAAGGAACCTGGATGGTGCCGAGTTGATAGATCCAGTGCTGTCCTGTAGGCGTTCAATCAAAGTTTACTCCTTGGCAGAGCCTTTTAATGCCTCCCCTCTACCTTCTCAAGATAAACTGCAAACTCCTTGCATGACATTCACCCTTCATGATCTGGCTCTTGCCAGGTTCTCTGGCCTCAGCCTTATTATATCCCAGCCCCACACAACTTAATTCCTGAATGGACAATCCTCTCTCCACTGCTGGGCCTTTGCACCTGTTACTCCTCTGCCTGCTGCTCCTTGCCACTTGGTAAACACTTCCCATAGCCCACGGTTTATGTCAGATGCCGTTTGTGGGCCCCTGGCACACACCTTGTAGCCCCCTACTTTATGGCTGCTTTAGAGGTTACCTGGTAGTCATCTTTATTGCCCTGGTTTGTTATATATTAGAGTTATATTGTTTCTGCCCCTTTAAACCATGAGCTACCAGAGGCCTAGGGTTGGGTCTTCAAATGTCATTTTCTACATCTGTAAAATGAGTATTATTTGGCTCATCTCCTGAGGCTGCGGTGAGGGACACATGATGTGTTGACTCTGGGATGCTAAATCTGAGTTCAGAAAGAGGAGCCTCAAAGTCAGAAGGCGGCCGAAGGGCACAGAAGGGGCCACAGGGGACGGAAAGAGGGAGAAGGGTGCAGAAGGGAGCCTAAGGGGTTTTGAACCTGGGTGTCCCAAGCCTGTGCATGCCCCACTCAGCAATGGGAAATGCTAGAAGGCCAAGCTCCTGCCAGGAAAACACAGCTCTCTGGACATCCCACAGCAGTGGATGTGCACGTTACAGAAGAGGGTGCAGAGGCTCAGAGAAGCAAAGTGGCTTGCCCAAGGCCACACACTAACTCATGGCAGGTGTGGCATGGGCCCCTCTCCCCAATCCTGCCTTGTCTTTCCCATCCCTGACTGTCCCTCAGGACACACAGTTCCTCCTTCCTGGAGGCAGCTTAAGTCAGGCATCCTTTCCCCATTGCCAGAGAGACTGCGGCACAGTCTTCCCCAAGGGTTTCTCAGTCCCCACAATGGCTCAGCTGGGATTTCTTCCCCAGACTCAGCCCTCCCCCAGGTCCCCTCCCCTGCCCACCTGGTTGTGGGGAGGGCAGAGGGACCCAAGGCCTGGAAGGATGATGTCTGGTACCTTCGTTCTGTTCACTTCTTCCCCATTAACTGGCTCAGTGACCTTGAGTGGGGAACAGACATGTGGGCCTGGTCGCCCCATCTGGCTGGGACCAAGGTTCTCACCGCAAAGCTGCTGACACACCTGCTGCTGGGAGCAGAGCGGAGCCTTGTCCTCGCAGAGCTCCGGAGGCGGTGGTGGGAAGGGAGGCAGAGGTGCTTGGCGGTGGGATGGCTGCTTCTCAGCCACCCCTCTGCCGCCCCAGACCCTCTCCTGGCCTCTGTGAGGACACACTCTCCTTGTTCATCAGCCACAAGGTGCTCGGTGTCGCCCTGGAGTAGAGCGTGTGTGGCATGGTCTCAGGAGCTATGTGGCCTGGGATTGGATCCCAGCTCTTCCCCTTAGTACACTGTGACCTTGGGGATGTCCCCTAACCTCTCTGTGGCTCCATTCCTTTACCTTAAAGGGAAATTATAGTAGGAATCCTGCCTCCTAGTGTTGCTGTGACAGTGTAATGAGTTAATGTTCACACAACACGTAGGACAGTGCCTGGTGTTCAGCAGGCCTCCGTACGTGCTATCAAGAGGGAGGTCATGGCTAACCGAGCACTTGCAAGTGCAGGTATGGGTCCACTAACCCTCATCATGAACCAAAGCCCAGTGTGTGACTTCCATCCCCCACTTCCTTGCCACCCTCCTGAGAGCTGTTACCGAACCCTCCTCTTTACGTGGGGGAAGACAGACCACACTGCACGTCAGCTGGTTGGCAAGGACTAGACCTCAGCTCTTCCTCCTGGTGCAGTGACAGCTCTTTTGTTAAAGCCCCTCCGTGATTCAGATCCTTCATAATTGAATTAATTAGACCTACACTGTGGGATGACACTGCAGGCAAGGCACATCCCCCTGGAGGGCAGCATGGGCAGTGGGCACAGCAGGGGCCTGTACTTGGGCAGGGCTGAGTCTGAGTCCTGCCATTTCCACCTCCCAGCCTGGGACCTTCAGCAAATCCTCAACCCTCCTAGAGCCTCTGGTTCTTCACCTGCAAAAGAGGGACAGCTGAGTAGTCCTCACAGAGCTACTGGGAGGGCAAACGAGACCATGTATGTCAGGCTCAGGGCAACGTCAGGCACGTGGAGGTGCCACTATGCCGACTCTCTCTTCCTCTCACTCTTCTCAGTAATCCTACCAGGTCATTGGGCAGCTCTCAGCCCTGCTCTTCAGAAAAGCCAAAGGATTCACTACATGTCAACTAGTAGAGGGGGGACCAGACCCAGGTCTCCTGTCCCACAGCCTGGACCCTGCTGCTATGTGCCAAGGTGCCCACCAGGCCCTAGTCTGGTGTAGAGCTGACCTTCCCTCTGGGAGGTCATGCCTCAGGTTGTCTTGTGGGAGTAAGAGGATGAGCAAGGAGACCCACAGATACACACATACATACACTCACACTCACAGCCTTCCTGCCTCCAGCTTTCCTACCATCCTGCTTTCTCCCACCTCCCTGATCAATCCGCTGGAAGGAAAGGACCCAGAAAACTTTTGAAGGGACAGACCGATCTTATGGGGCTGATAGTGTCTCCCAGCAGGAGGGAGATTATTCTCCTCACTTGGCAAAGGAGGGTTCTTCTGCTCCCGAAGAGAGGAAAGAAATAGATGGAATCCGAGACTGTCAGTGCGGGTGCACTCTGGGGAGTTTCTGAGTTCTTTCTCCTTATTGTAAAGACAAGAGTGGGCCCACCAAGCAAAACTGGGGCCCAGGGGCTCTGATTGCTGGTTTGTGGCTTTTCCAATTCAGTATCTTGTCCCCAAATCCCATAGTCATTAAACTTCACAGATCAGGACTCCTAGATCTAAACTCCATTCTGTTTTTCACTTTCCTCCATGTCTTTCAACCTTTGATCTAAGTGACTTTCTTAAAGCACATTACAATTTTAAGCTGCTGTGTCAGGCAGTTGGAACATAGGAGCTCTAACCCAGTCACAGAACAGCCTTTCAGATTAGTATTATTATGCATATGTCAATATAAGTTAACTGGTCAGAGAAAGCTGGTAACTTCTCTAGCTTACAACCAGTCATAATTTGAATACAGGTCCCAAGTCCATGCTCTTTCCACTACCTCCGCCCATGCAATGTGTTTCCTCTCCACTCTTTACTTTCTCCAACATTTCTCCTCGTAGTCCTCTCCACTTCCCACTTTTCCCACCAAAACAATGTGGAAGGCCCCCTCCCAGTTTCCCGACCAATGGGAAAGATGCCCTTGAACTGTATCTGACCTCAAGCCAGGAGATGGGTCTGAAACCTCTCCTCTCCATCCCCACCCTCACACTGGGAGCCAGAGCTCAGGGTGGCTGCGGCTTTTGGTCTGGCTTTGTTTTCTCTCATCATCTTATTAGCTGCCTAATTGGCAGCCCAATTAATCTGTTCATCTGTGAAGGAGGATGGATCACAATGAGCTACTCTGTTTCCAGAAGCCATTCTCTGAGGCAGCATGGCCAGACCCTGAGCGCAGGCTGGCTCCTTGATGAAGGGCCGCCCCGGGAGCCGGGGTCAATTAGTGGACAGATTAAACAATTATGAGCCCCTAACAAGGGTGCCTGGCATCATTACCCTGCCTGTTTACTGGCAAACTGCAGCTTTAGCATGAAGACCAACAAATAAATTAAGGCATCTGGTCTACTGCTGCATCGGCCGAGGAGTAAATGATGTCCAACTGGCTTGTGGCTGCCCATCGATTCTCAGCCTTGGCCTAATGAAAAGCCTGAGCCATCCCTCACTGGTCCCAGCAGCTCTGGAATGTGCTCTGGAGCGGAGCATCACTCCAGGAGCTAAGTGCCTGCTGCTGGGCATGGGGACTGTTCTCAGTCACCCTGCCGCCTCCTCCTGTCCGTCTGTCAAACCTACTCTGTTCCAGGGCCCAGCTCAAAGCTTCTTCTCCCTGGTGCAGGATAGGAGTTGCTCTTCTGCATTTTGGAAGGGTTGTGTACTCTCTACTACTTTCCAGCATCACAGTCATTTCGTGGGATGCCAGGGTGCCATCTTGCCCATTGTTTTTGGTCTTAGATGAAGAAGCATTGAGAAGAGGAAGGCAAGGGCAAGGGCTCAGCATTGTTTTTTCACCTCCTCTCCTGTGGATGCATGCAGGCCATGACCAGAGGACACCAAGGAGGGAGTGGCAGGGTCAGACTTGCACTTTAGGAGGATCCCCTGGCTGCAATGTTGGAAGGCACCTGTCAGAGGCATTGGCTGTCATCCAGGCCAGATGTGGTGGTGACATAGAGCAGAAGAGAGGCAGAGGATGGGACGAGGGCAGCTTTGCTAGATTCAAAGAAGAGACTTGGGGATGGCCTGACTGGGGAAGTAGAGTCATGGAGAATTCAACTTTTCTAAATGTAGTGACCTGGAGGCAAGGTGGTGGTGGTGCTAGTGAGAAGCAAAGAGGGAATCTGGAACAGAGGACCCTCAAGGTGGGGAAAGGGACAGTTGGGGAACACTGAAGAAAACTCTCTCCTCATGTGACTTTAGCCAGATCCCTTCTCCCCCCCCCTGCTTCCTGGTGTGCCCATCCTCAGCACGAGGATCCAGATCCCCAAGTCCCCTGACCACATAGTCATCAATTTGATGTCAGTATTTAGCGGACTTCATCTCTGTCTGTCAAAACCCTGAGGGCTTTCCAAGGCACAGCTCAAATGCTATCTTTTCTCGGAAGCAATCCCTGTGCTCTCCACAGGAAATGGTCTCTCCATCCTGTCTTTGGGCTTCAATTGATCTATATTTATAAAATTCCCCAGGCAGCACCTAACCCATAGTCCTATGTCCACAGTGGCTAACAACATAGACCCCAGTCACCTACTGAGTTCTCACTATTTTCCAAGCTGAGGACTATGTGCTCCCTCCTTAAAAACTCTTTGAGGTTAACACAGATGCTTCTCTTTCCCTAGGGATCATTGACTTCCTCATAAGCCAGCACCCAATTGCTCGTGTCCTGCGGGAACACCTGGTCTTCAAGATTGCACCAATGCTCAACCCTGATGGAGTCTACCTGGGCAATTATAGGTGAGTGACGGGACAGGATGCTCGGAAGCTGGTAGTTGTAGGATGGTGGTATGGAAGCAATAAGAAAAAGGGGATGTATTTTTGAGGAAGGATTTTCAGACTTCCCATGAGTTCATTAGAGGAAGCTTCACCCTGGCTCTTGAGAATGTGGCTAATGAGCCTTGGCTCTTTCATGCTCAGCCACCTGAGATATCACTTGCTGGGGTTTTCTGAGCAGCTTGCTGGACCAGGAATCAAGTGCCTACTATCAGTTTTGGCACCTACTTCCAATGTAACCTTAGGGAATTCACTTCCCCTCTGATGCTCAGCTTCTCTTGTGTAATGGAGAAAATAATTACTTATCTGGCTAGGTATCTGTGAGCATCAGAAGAAATGGTGGTGATAACTATGCTTTGCAGAATATCATATGGTGGTTATGATGATTGCTGTTTCATTTCTGTGTTTCTTCTTGGAGGTCACTAATGATGGAATGGCACCCCAGATCATCTGAATAGCATTTCTGTGTTTTGGGCCCCACACTCACTCATGCACTCTTGTCTTGAGTTCTCTTTCTCTGGTGCACCATAATTTATAGCCTAAATTCCACTGCTCAGGGGTTATCTGCTGAAAGGACATTGGATCCTCTCAGATAGTGTTCTTGCTCTTATTTCACAGTTGAGGCCACTGATTCGCCCAAAGTCACACCCAGTAAATCACTGACTGTCTAACTTCTCTGCCCCTATTATACAGCTCTGTTGTTTATGATTTCAACAACAACTCTCAAGAAAACATTCAAAGGGCTGAGCTTTCTTGAAAGGCTCTGAATGACCTGGTGTCCATCTGTCTGTCTACTGTGCTGCCTCACCTCCCACACCACACTCTTAGAACCATTGCTGTGGCCACACTAAGTAAAGCCTTGTTCCCTGGATGTGTCCTGTTGGTCTCTGATCCCTTACCCTCTGCCCAGAGCCCCCTTATCCCTTCTTCACCTCACTCACCACTCTTCACAACTCATGCTGTTCCCCTTCTTCTGGGAAACATTCCCTAATCCCCCAAGCAGAATTGGTCACAGCCTTCTCTGACCTCCCACCAGCCTGGTTATTGAGCAAGTTTTATCCCATTGCATAGACCCCACTGACCCTCCAGCCACCAGAGAGCAGGGACTGAGCCCTAATGGTCATTGTGTATACCCCAGCACCTGGCAGCAAGGGTCAGCTCATAGTAGGTGCTCAAAGGGTGTTTGATGAATATGAGTGAAGAAATGCAATGACTCAACTGATGAAGAAACTGAGGCCCAGAGATGAGATGGGACTTGCCCAAAGTAGTGGCAGAGCTCAGACCAGAACCCAGGTTGTCTGGTGCCAGCCAGCTTCACTTCAAACAGAGCTGGTTTGCTGCTTTCCAAGAGCATGGCAATTCGGTCCAGAGGGGCCTCCTAGTCCCCCTGGGTATGAGTTAGAGAGAGCCCACGGGATGCATGATGCCTTAATTAAAGACAGTTTTGCTTCCTCTCTTAATTGGCTCGAGTGATGGTTCATTAGCACTGGCAAGTTTTACGGCTTGCTGCGGGCCTGAGTGCCGAGCCGTTCTCCTCCCAGGACAGAATGCTGTTAGTGATGATGGTGGTGGAATGACCGTTTGATTTATGTTAACATTTCTGTTTAATTACAAGAGCGGCCGTGGTCAGAGGGAGGTCAGTGATGTCCACACACACAGTTATGTCGTCCTCTGCCCTCCAGGGAGGATGCACTGGAAAGAGGTCTGTGACCTTGGCCAGGATGCCGCCCCTCCCTGGGATGGCCAGGGGGGTGGTGATGAGGAACCAGATGCTTTAATATGTCTTCGAGCTCCAGATTTTGTGATTTGGGATTTCAAGATGAAAGAGCTCCGACCCTCAGAAGTGGTTCTGCCCTGAAGTTTAAACCCCCAGCATTCTCCAAGTGAGAATGTGTGACTCTCATTAAGAGAGCAGGAGGAAATCCCTAACCACAGGCATTAATCTGTTGCTAAAACAGCTCTGAGTAGCAACAAAAGAGCCTATCAGTCACAAAAATTCACTACCAGATGTGGAAAGTGTGCAAAGTAATATAGTAAAGACTCAGAACTGAGAGCCCCAAGGTACCTTGGAGATCCCCAGACCAGCCCCTCCTGAGCCCCGCCCCTCCTGAGCCCCAGACTGATACAGCAGTGGTTCCCACAGTTTGATGGGACTTCCCACGGCATTATGGGAGCTGGGGGGAAGAATTCAGAGTTCGAGTAAGTTTGGGGAACACAGAGTTGAGAAAAGTTAAACATGTCCTTTTACAATAAGATTTTTCAGTTTCGAAAATGCTAATGAACCAGAATCTGAAGAAGGGAATGTGTATTTAGTGTTCTCCAAATGTGCCTCAGGGAACCCTTTTTCTATGGAGCTTGTTCCCCCACCCCCTCCCCCATACACTCCCCCAGGGGTGTTAGGGTTTATAAAACACATCGCAGGAAATGCCATTTCAAGAATTCTGTTTGCTCACCCAGCCCATGTCAAGCTCTCCCACACTTATTTCATCCTTATTGCCACCCTGTGAAGGGAGGGGGGGGGGTCTTTGTTAAAGTTTCCATGCTTGCAAATAATAAAAATCTTCTCAAATTAGCTTGAGTATAGGAGGAAAGGCAGGAAGGAGGGGGCATAGGACAGAGGAAGGGAGGGAAGAGGGGAGGGAGGGAGGGAGGAAAGGAAAGAAAGGAGGAAGGGAGAGAGGGAGGGAGGAAGCTTATTACTTAAAGTATATAGAATCATAGAGACAGAAGGCAGAATGGTGATTGCCATGGGTGGGGGAGCGGGGGGAGGTATTGTTTAGTGGGCATAGACGTTTCGTTTTATAAGATGAAAAGAGTTTTGAAGAAAGATGATGTTGATGGTACCACAACAATATGAATGTACTTAATACTATTGAACTGTATCATTAAAAATTATTAATATGGTGAATTTGATGTTATGTGTAATTTACAATTAAAAAAAGTAAGAATGGTATGGCTGCTGATGCAATGCGAGCATCTTCCTAGGTTCTGGGGGAACTGGAGGCCTAGAGGTCTTGCAGGATGAATACTGTAGCTTCAGGTGTTGCAGAGCCAAGAAGGTGCAAGGCAACTCCTGGTAGAAGGCCGTTGGGTTGGAGTGGGGCCTGGTCCCTCCATCAGTGGCTGCCCATATGCGTTGCCGCGTTTGTATTGTCTCTCTCTCTCTCTGCTACCTCCTCCCCATCACTTCCTTGGCAGAGAAGAAAGCCTCCGCCTCTACCTGTGCCCCCTGCGTTCTCTTCTGAGCGTGCGGAGTGCACAAGTTGCCTTGCATTTGAGAAACAGACTCTCCATCTCCATCTGACAGCAGGACTCTGTGGTGGGTTTGCATTTCTTAATTAGGTGCTTGTCATTGTGTATTCCATAGAGCCACGTATAAGTAAACAGCCATAGACCTTTGAATAAATTTATTGGTTTTATTTATGTTTCTGGGCATAAAAAAATCTATAATTACCAGGTACAGCCTCAGTATAACTGGTATTTAATGACAATTACTTTTTGTTGCCATAGAAATGAGTCCAAAGTAGTTACCCATAATTTCTCATTTCCCAAACCTCACACATGCTGGATTGCAATATTACCATAGTAATTGCCTATTAGTCATCATAAAATACGCAGTTACCCAAAAGATAGCAAGGGGCTGTGAAATTTCTCATCTTCAGAAAACCTCGGTGCTTCTTGGGAGTGTGGAGGCGGGGCGAGGCGCAGGCTCCCCGGGTGGTGAGAGTGATTCGCTGTGTAGATGGCTCTGCCGGTGGAGAGATGCTGCCACGCTCTGCAGACTGCGCCTCGTTATGTCTCTTGGCCCTGGCACTCCTCACGCCCGCAGAGGATGCGCGAGTGCAGTAAATCCAATTTAACTAAGGTTTGTGGAGGGCCTGCTGAGTGCCAGGGCCCAGGTGGGGCTTGGGGCAGCCGACAGCAATCAGAGGCAGCCCTTCTCCATGAGAAGCCCTGTGTTTGGACTAGAGCAGTTGTAGGCACTTAGACGTTAGACAAAGAAACAGAATTTCCGGAGGATGAGGCCCAGAAATCAGGATTTTAAAAAGATTCCCAGGTGATTCTAATGTGCAGCCAAGGTTGAGAACTACTGGACTAGAGGGTGTGTGAGTGATGCTATGGAGGCCTCGTCTAACGTCTAAGTGCCTACAACTGTACGTTATCTATATCATCACATGTGACCCTCTCAGCAGCCCTGTGATGGAGGTAGCATTGTAGCCCCATTTTAAATAGAGAAGGAAACTGAGGCACAGAGTGCCAAGGAGCCTGGCCCAGGTCCCTCCGCAGGAAGGGCAGAGCAGGTTGGTGAACCAGGCAGGCCCATCGTAGCCTGCCACAGATTTCACCCCCACTCTGCTGCTCCTGAAAATAGGAGGGCTGCCCTCTGACCAGTGATGAGGGTGGGGTTTTTAAAGATGGAGGGTATATAGGAGTTCACAGACATAGAAGGGAGAGAAAGAGAGATTTGTACAGCAAAACAGCGTTAACGATGGCAGAGGGTGAAATACCAGGGAACTAGTTCCAACAAATACACACACACACACACACACACACACACACACACATACACACATATATTATAACTGTCTGGCTTTGCCCACTTCAACATCCAAAGAAGGAAATATTTTGAACTGGCTAAAACAGAATAGAACATAAAATTAGCTGTGAGAAATACATGTCAATATCCCCTTTGTTCTCTGACAGCATAACAACTGTGCATTTTATTTTTCATCAAGTAGAAACGGAAAACAAACATCCGCTGCAAGGATTCCTCACAGGAAGACCTGCTGGCCTCTCTCCCTGAGCCTCCTTCCCAGCCGACCATGTTTCACCCACTTGGTGACTCTGTCAGCACCATCAGCCTTGGAGGGGGAGGGGAGCTTGGACAAAGTATCCCTAAGTGACAGCAGTACCCTCTCTTTGTCTACCTGCAGCTGTGTCTGGGTGGTTCTCTCCCTCCCAAAGCATCATGTTGCACTGATGCTTGCCTGGACCACTTGGGAGGGTTTATATTCAGGCTAAGCCTGCCGGCCCATCCCTTCTGCTTCTCCACCCTGAAGGACTCTCAGGTTCAGTCCATCATTTACACGGTAGCCCTTCGGCTGTTTGAAGACTGGGTACCTCTGCTTCAACCACTCTCCATTTCTATTCTCCAGGCTGAAGATCCCCAAAGCCTCCCAACTTTCCATGTGGCACCTGAAATCCACTTCTCTCCCTTTCCTTCCTGCTGTCCTCTGAACAGGCTCCAGATGCTGGTCGTTGAGGCATGGTGTCCAGGACTGAACAGTTACAACGATGATGGTGATGATGAAGAGCTAAGCTCTAGTGAGCCTTCTGGGCCTGACACTATTCTAGGCATGTCACATGGACTGTTTCACTTAATTCTTAGAACAACTCCATTACTATTCACATTTTTGCAGGTGAGGAAACTGAGGCATAGGTAGGTAAGGAAACACACTCAAGTTATAGAACCAGCTAGTGGAACAGGAGCAGGAAGGGACCATCAGAAGCCCAATTCTGAGGACTGTGCTTCAGTGTACAGCCCACATGCACCCTGCTGCCCAACATGGAGCTCTTTTCAACCTGAACCTTTCTACCTGTATTTCTAAGTTGCAACTCCCCGACTTCTCTGAGAGCCCTACGAGAAGCCTGTGGCAGAGCGGGGCAGAGATCCTCTCCATCTCTGAGCAAAGAAGAAACCAAGTCACAACGAGGCTAAGTAACTTGCTCAAGGTCACACAGTGAGTGAGCCCCATAGTTCGGATGAAGCATGAGCAACAGCAAAGGCCAGACAGGGCCTTGCCTCCCAGAGGCGCTCTCCTGCTTTATGTAACCTGAGTGATGTTCCTATGGCGGCTGAAAGGACATTGGGGCTGGCAGTGTAATCAGGTGTCTAACCCACAAGTGCAGGCCGCCAAAACTAATTATTCAAATGAGCTTCCCAGCCAGATTCCACAGAACAGGCCAGATGGCTGGGTGTCTGTGGAGGCAGCTCCCCATCCCTGTCCCTGCAAGCAGCCGAATAGCATTTCGAAGTTAGAGTTGATAGCAAGTTGATTTTAATAATTGACTCTTTGGTGAAGACAGGCCTCTGAGGAGTCAGTAGCCCAGAGTTAGTGGCTGGGGAATCTGGAGGAGCAAGGCATGGTGATAGAATCAAGAACATCATCATTTCGCCCAACTGGCCTGGCTCAGTGGTTGAGTGTCTACCTATGAACCAAGAGGTCACGGTTTAATTCCCTATTAGGGCACATGCCAGGTTGTGGGCTCAAATCCAGTGGGGACAGGGAGTATGCAGGAGGCAGCTGATCAATGATTCTGTATCATCATTGATGTTTCTATCTCTTTTTCCTCCCTTCCTCTCTGAAACATACATATATATATATATATTCACCATTTCTGGTCCTAGTTCCCAAACCACTGCTTGAAAAGGGTCAGCTCTCCCTGTATGCGCCCCCCCCCCCGCCCCCCGCTAGCTCCCACTGACCATCAGAACGATCCTAAACTTGTTAGCTTGGCATTCAAGGATGAGCAGTGTCCTGCAAGTTCCTTCTCAGCTTCATCTCCCACTGTCCACTACACCACCCTCCAAAGTCCCCTTGCCTCCCTGGGCCCTTTCTAGTGCCCGGCGGTGGCCCACTCGAGCCCACACCTGGACCCTCGCTGCCACTCTGCCTATGCTGAAGAAGACTTTTAACCAAACAGTTTCTTCTCCCTCTTCTTTTTATCCTTCCCTCAAACGTTCACCAGCACATACCCTGTGCCAGGCACTGTGGACTGAGGCGGCCTTCCCTCGTGGAGGAGGTGCTGTGTGGTATGCATCATGAGGAATGGGTGGGAGTCACCAGGGGAAGAGGGTGGGGCATTCTAAATCTTAGGAATGATAATGTCAAATACCAGCAGGATGATAACCCAAGTAGTAATTGAACGTATCCTGGCTCCCAGATCTTGTGCTAAGTGTTTTATATGTATGATCTCCACTGGAAATGTAGGGGTCAGAGCTCATCATGCTCCCCCGCCCACCCCACTTTTGCCAATTTCAAAGGAAACACAGGGATCAGAGGGACAGAGGTCAAAGCATTAGCTTTATTGTTGATAAAAGCAGAATTTGGAAAGCATGGTTTATCTCCGTGGCTAAAATTGGCCTCCTTTTATCTCACCCCAAAATTCAACTTCCCTACAAGCCACAAGCAGAGCATGAAGGAGCTGCCTCCCAGGAGCACCCATCAGGGCAGGAAGGAGGCCAGAATGCACCGTTCCTACAAATCTAAACAACTGTTCCGGGAAGGGCCAGGCCCAGCAGGCCCTGGCCATTTTTCATGCTGACCCAGCAGATAAGTTCCATCCCCTCCCTTGGAAAGAGTAAGCGAGCAGATGGAGGTGAAGATCCATTCTTTCTACTCCTGGGGACTGAAAGTCCCTATTGGGATTGAAAGCAATGGTGGGGGTTGTCCCAATAACCAACCTCATGAGCCTACTAGTCTGAGGTAGGTTCTGTGCTGTCCTCATATTACAGAAAAGGAAACTGAAGCACAAAGAGAGGTTAAATCATTTGCCCAAGGTCCCATGGTGGTGGGAGATCCAGGCATCAAAACCAGGGAGCTAACTCAGAGCCCATGTGCTTGCCTCTGAGCCTACTGCCTGTGCCCTGGGTGAACTGGGAGCCTCGGGAATATCAGTGATCTGGCATGGCTGGTGCATGTGGTCAGGGCACAGCCCACAGTGTAGGTTCACCTACGGCGCAAAGGCACCAGCTAACAGGGCAGGTGGAGGCTGCCTTGCAGCCCAGGCCTGACAAGCCTTGAGACTTGGAGGAATCACATCAGCCTACAGAAGGGGGAGAGTCTTTTCAATGAGCTCATAGGCCTTAATATGAGACTTGCATGGTGCACAGATTGGAAACGTGGTGCAAGAAGCTGGAGGCATACGTGGGGACCAGACTGTGGAGGGCCCAAGGATCATACCGAGATCCAACCATAAGGCCAGCAACACCGTGTGCATTTACCTCAAACTCGGCAGCATTCCCAGCATTTTACATGGATGATTCCATTTAATCCTCACAGCAACCCTCTGAGGTTGGCAAAGTCTGCTATTTGCACAGGTGTTGAGGCGCAGAGAGGTTAAGCCACACAGCAAATACGTGGCCGGGCCAGGATCTCATCCAAGCAGAGTGGCCCCCAGTCCACACTCACAATCTAAGCCACTGTGGGGTCTTCACCAACTGAGCAGTGGCCTTGCCAGCTCCCAGATCTTGTGAAGATCTAAAGGATTCCTCTTCCTCTTTGTGTTTCTTCTGCCCCTTTTCACTTAAGAGATTGAAATAGCCAATTCCCAGCTGCAAGGGCTGGTGCATACCTTTAGAAAATGTGCCCCTTCAGGCCTGTCAAATGGTTCTTTTTGCTCCTATCAGAGTTCGTAGAAAAAACAAATAAACATTGGTTCTGGAATGGACTTCCAACTCTACGTAGCAGTGTGTCCTTGGCCTCTGTTTCCCCATCTTTGAAATGTGAGAATTGGACTTTATGAAATCTTGGGTGCCTTCTGGTTGTGACTGGCCCTCCCACTTGTAACAAGCACTATGGAGATTCCCCAAGCCTGGTATTGGGTGCCATCAGGCAGGGGATAGGAAGGACAAAGGGTGACTCCCAGAGCCCAAGCTTTCCAGAGGGAGAAGGCACCCGACACAGCTGCTCCTTGTCCACTAAGAATAAGTTCAGGGAGAAAGGGCCCAGACAGTTTTTAAAAATATATATTTTATTGATTTTTTACAGAGAGGAAGGGAGAGGGATAGAGAGTTAGAAACATCAATGAGAGAGAAACATAGACCAGCTGCCCCCTGCACACCTCCCACTGGGGATGTGCCCGCAACCAAGGTACATGCCCTTGACCGGAATCGTATCCAGGACCCTTCAGTCCGCAGGCTGACGCTCCATCCACTGAGCCAAACCGGTTAGGCAGACAGTTTAAGTTTGGAGCCAATCCATTTTCCAGGTGGGCTCTGAGCACCCCCTTCCCCCGATCCTGCCACCTTCTAGGCAGGCCACCAGTACAGGGTAAAGACCCGATGGACCCTTGGAAGTGGGAGACCCGAGCACTGAGCATGATTCTGTTATGGACCTTGGGTATGCCCAAGTCTCCCCATTCCTGCCCTCCCCCCACACACACACAGACATGCAGTTTGTGCCCTGCACAAAGGCTCCTGGTCCAGGGGGCCAGTGGAGCTGCAACTCTGCCCCCACCCTCAAGTCTGACCGGAGCAAGTGGCAGCATTTTGTACTTCACCTACCCAGAAGCGGTACCTGTTAAAAATTGTCAGCCTGGAGGGGGTTCCTTTTGTCAATTTGTATAAAGGTTCCCTTTATGCTAGTCCCCCTTCTGAGATAAAGTTTACCCATTTAAAAAATAAGGGTATTGCATTCACCCCTCACCCTACATGAACCTCTCCGTCAGGCGCTGACCTGACTCCCAGGACTGCTGAGAGAGAATAGAGAGATGGCCAAGAACACAGCTTTAGAGCCAGGCAGACTGAGTTCCAGTCCTGCCTCTGCCACTTGTCCTTGCTGGCCCAGGACAAATTGCTCACCCTTTCTGAGCCTCTATGAGCACAGGTGAGCCAGAAGTTGGCGGTGGACCTGACACTGTGCTCCCATTGCCGACTCAATGGCAAACAAGACGGCTTCCGCCTCGGCCCTCCAAGGGCTCTCAGGACTTTGAACAAAACAGATGAATTTGTCCAAGGTCACAAAACTACTTACTCACTGGTAGGTCTGTGCCACAAACCCAAGTCCTTCTGACTTGAAACCTATGTCCTCATTCATCATCCTCCCTGATCCACAGCCCTGGTCCTAGATCTCTCCTTGTGATCATCTAAGAAGGGACATGAGTGAAATGCTTTAAATATCCTGGGGGAGGTGATGAGGAGTGGATGTGTTATAATTATCCTTAGTGTTCGGGACAAAGGACACTGCCTGCTGTCCTCCATCTCCACCACAGCACAGCCCACCCCACCTGCAAGGCATTTTGCAGGAGCTGTTGATGACAGATTGTCTGGCATCTGACTCTGGCTAATCAATGGAGCTGGAAGGTGCCTGGGGCCAAGGGCAATTGAATCACAACCTTTTAGTGCTATTAAGTAAAGCAATATTTATTTTGCTTTTGGTGCAAATATACTTAATCCAATCCAGCTCATTGGCAATGCTGAAAAACTGCTGCGTTTGAGAGACAATTGCACGTGAACCCCATGCATCTCTGCTTGTCAATGCACCATTCTGGGAGTAGGCAGCCCCCACGGTGCTCAGAACAAGATTGATCTGGAGCCACCATGCTATGTTTTTCTCCATCCTTTACAGGAGATGAAAAGGAAATTATAAAGAGGGGAATTAAAATCATTGCTCTCATTCTAGCTGCCATTATTGCAATGGGGATGAGGCATGATGCCCTTCATGAGATGGAGCTATTTATTTGCCATTTTAATAATGTTCTCAGGAGCCATTGCATCTCTGCCATTGAGCAGAGGAGAGACCAGTACAGTTCAAGAAGAGCAAAGGAGTAGCTTAGTATCTCTTTCATAGATCACACAGCCTCTCCAGTAGCTGGGGAGATCTCAAGGGGTCACTGTAGACCATCCTGGCATCAATAAGACCTGGATTCAAATGCCAGCTCTATCTCCTAGGAGTTGTCAAGTGACCTTCTCAAGGTTAAATCTCTCTTGCATTTTATTAACTTTATTTTGTTGTTGTTAATCCTCACCCAAGGATATTTTTTCATTGCTTTAGATAGAGTGCAAAGGAGGGAGGGAGAGGGAGAGAAAGAGAAGCATCAATTGAGAACACACTGATTGGTTACCTCCTACACATGTCCCAACTGTTGCTGGGCAACAAACCTGCAACCCAGGTGTGTGCCCTTGACCAGGAATCAAACCTGAAACCCTTAGTGCAGTGGTTCTCAAGCTTGGCTGCACATTAGAATCACCTGGAATCTTTTTAAAATCCTGATTTCTGGGCCTCATCCTCCGGAAATTGTTTCTTTGTTATGGGGTGGGGCCACAACATTAGTAACAAAGAAACAGAATTTCTGGAGGATGAGGCCCAGAAATCAGGATTTTAAAAAGATTCCCAGGTGATTCTAATGTGCAGCCAAGGTTGAGAACCACTGCCTTAGTGTGTTGGCTGATGCTCTAACCACTGAAAATACCAGCCAGGGCTCACTGTTTTATAAAACAGGATAAATAATGCCTACCTCACTTGGTTATTGCAAAAGAGTCTAGCATATAACAGATACTTAAATATTTTTCAAAATATATTATCAAGTAATTTTCTAAATCTTGTTTGCAGATTTTCAGGACATTTATTTATGCATTTGTGCATCTATTCATTCACTCATTTATTCAACAGATATGTTGAAACTTCTCTGCATCTGGGTCTATAGTAGATAAGTTGGAGTGGAGGTGGGCAAGATGACTCAGACATAGTCCCTGCCCTCATTGGGCTCACAGTTTGAAAGGAGAAAGAAAAGATACTCAAGAGTATCCCTGGCTCAATAGCAAGAAATCATATATTATGAGGTCACATATAAATTTGATTTCCATAAATTCAGATTTTCTAAAATGGTCCTAATGCCAAATATTCTGACTCATTGGTGCCATCAATAGTTCCATTCATGTCAGAATGTGGGTCCTGATTTTGAGCTCATGTAGATATTTCATCCTTAAAAATAACAGAAGAGCCCCAACCAGTTTGGCTCAGTGGCTGGAGCATCAACCTGCGGACTGAGGGGTTCCGGGTTCGATTCCAGTCGAGGGCATGTGCCTTGGTTGCGGGCACATCCCCAGTGGAGGTGTGGAGGGTGTGCGGGAGACAGCTGATCGATGTTTCTCTCTCATCGAAGTTCCTGACTATCCCTCTCCCTTCCTCTTTGTAAAAAATCATATATATATATATATATGTGTGTGTGTGTGTATATATATATCAGAAGAGAAGAGCCATAAGGAAGCAGAGACCCAGTATTTCCCACTCAGTGACTAAACTGGCAATCGCAAAAGAGCCTATTGTGGTGCTTACAGCCTAGTTAGGGACACAAGCATCATTCTCACTTCCCTGACTGAACATGCCACCCCTCTGCCTGGAATACTCACTCTCTCATGCCCTGAGGTTGGGCACACTCCCAATACCTCTTCAAAGCTCAGGGCGACTCAGGAACTCCCAGTGGCAAGGATTAGGTCCCATGCACATATCAAATGTTGAAAAATAAATGCAACTAATGTTAAGATACTGGTAACTCTCTACTATTTGATGTTTCTTTTAAAAACCTGTATCCATCCTTTTTCTAGAGTATTTTGTTTTCTTTGTATTTTCACTTCATTGGAAAGATATGCTTCCTGTATGCTTCTACCTCTTGGGTAAAGCCAGTCATTGATGTTTTAGAATCACAGGAGAGAGCTGGAAGAGAGACCTGTGAGTGAAGTACATCTCCTGAGATGATATAGACTTTCGAGGTGGGGCCTGTGCCTCTGGCCCCTAAGCCAGGGCTCCTACATCATTACTAAGATGTTTTGTTCAGTAAATACCCACTGCCGGGAACCAATAACAGCATGTCATAATTTCAAGAGTTTCATCAAAAGGTTAATGAGACTTGGGGACTCAACAGGGTTGAATCACACATGTAGTCACCTGTTGGGAATGGCTAAAGGCATTTCCCCAAACCTGAATAGGAAACTGATTGTGGCTGCCAGACAGTTAAAGGGCATCTTAATCTACATGTTATTGCCTCCTATTGGCCAAACACCTGAACAGCCGTAGGCTAATTCCCCCAAACTGACAATGCTTCTGTACCCTTTGAAACCTTACCCTTTGAAGTGTATTATCTCCACCTTGCCTTAGGACAAATTGTGTTAATAAAGGCAAGGGTCCTAGACAAGGAGGGAATCTTCAGTTCCTTTAGCTGAAGCTCCTCTGACCCCCAATGCCTTTCAAAATTATATCTCATCTCTGGACTCTTTATTAGTGGATTCCTGTGTTATCTACGCACAGCCTTTTCCAGATTCCTGAACCCTTCTTGATGCTGGGACAAGAACCCGGGCAACCCACCTACTGATAGATGGGTTGCCATTAGAAGCATTCTTTAAAAGTCAGTTCAAAAAGCATCCAGCGCTGATACTACCCATTAAAGAGTTTCACAAATGCTCACACTTCTGAAGGACTCTGGGATCCTCTGAAGATTCATGTTGCCTTTGAATTGGCAGTCACACTATTTTCAGCAGATGGTTGGATCATGGGGCTAGTCTTTCAGGATCTCTCACCTGAACACTCTTCCTTCAGTTTTGAATGTCACGTTTTTTTTAATCAAAGAGGCTTCCTGGAAGCAACATGGCCACATGGACAGACCACAGGGCACAGGGCCAGGACACCTGGATTCTGGCCTGGGCCTGTGGAGGAGTGGTGAAGTAACCTTGGAAGAGTGGCTCACCATCTCTGGCTCCTAACACGCCCACTTGTTAACGGAGCCCATCTATGTGTCTGGTGACTATGGGAATATATCATGTGATACAGGAAAATGCTTGGGAAAGAAAGAAATGTTCACTCAACGACGTCTTCAGTGTCTACCATAGTTCTGGTTCTTTGTCAGGCATGGGAATACAAGCATGAACATGACATTGTCCTTGCCCTGAAGGAATTCATGGTCCCATGGGGAAGACAGACTCCGCCATGACTGCATCTTGTGCTGTATACACTCTGAGGGGGTGAGCGATGGATACTATAGGAGCAGAAGGAAGCACCTATCACATTACAGAGAATAAGTCAAGAAGCCTTCCTGCAGGAGATGATAGTTAGGAGATGACAATTTCAACAAGCCCGCAATCCCCACCACTGGCCACCATTTAGTCAATATTCTCTCTCCTGAGGATCCTGCCAGGCTATTTACATTCATTCATGTAAACAATCCAGAAGGTCAAGGTTGTTATACTAATTATACATATGATAAAACAGAAACCCAGAGAAGTTTTTAAAAAAGAAAATTTAAAAAGGTCACGTAGCTGGTAAAGAGTACAGCCCAAATTTAAATCTCACTGTGACTCCCAGAGTCCCTGGTCTTCACAGTGTAGCCTCCTTGCTCTGGGCGACTCCACTCACATGAGGCAAAAACGGAGGGAGGACGTCCCTGGAAGACAAACTTCAGCTAACAGGAAGGACGACTTTCCTAACAGAGCCGTCTAAGAATGAGATAAGCTGACTGTGGGAGGTGGGGAGCTCCGGGTCATAGAAATGTCATGGAACAGACTGGTGACCTAGCCAAGACATTGCTGCAGACATTCCTACTTGGAGGCAGAGGAGCCGTAGGTAAGCTAACTGTCTCTAAGGATACAGTTGTTAAGGATTAAGTCCTGTTATCAATGACAGTGTTCCTTTCCAAATTTTTAGGTGCTCTGGAGGGGCTGGGAAAACTCTGTGGGCACAGAATTCAGACCGAGGTCCCACCTGTCTGGTGACGAGCCACTGGGAAGAGGACAATACAGAGGCCTGATGGAGTGGTTAATAAATTGACTTTCAGAGCCATATGGTTAGGGATGCTTTCCATTAAAAAAGCAAGAACTGACTCCAGCCACTAAAGCAAAAAGGGAATTTGTTGGAAGGAGTTTAGAATAAAGCCAAAGCTGAAGATTCAGACTTGAGAAACAATGAATAGAGTGGGCCTGGAGGATGAAAACTGGCTGTTGGCAGGAATGCTCTACCGCTGTTCTGTGATAACACTGCCATATGACCCCTCCAGCCTTGCATCACCTCGTCCAAGTTTAAGTCCAGGCGGGTGCAGCTGATCTGGGTTCCCTGCTGTCACCCTGGTTGCCAGGTCATAATGAGGGAGCATCGGCCCATATGTCTCTGTGGTGGGAGAAGACTCATCATCTTGGAACCATGGAAAGGGAACCCTCCCACCCCACCACAAACACACTCCATCTAATCACAAGGTTTCATGCCAGGTATTCCCCAAAGAAAATGGACAAATGCCTCCTATGTTGGGAGGGCACAGAGCACAGAAATGAACTCAGTTCCCAGACTGAGGAAAAGATGGGATGTCATCCTGACCATTGCTGTCCGCTGTCCACTCAAGCCCCCGATGGACTGTAAGGTTATTAGTCATACAGGATGTAGCACAAAACTATACAGCAATATAACATTTTGAGCTGCTATTATGTGTCAGAATCTGTGCTAAATTAAGTTGGTTACATGTGTTATGTCATTTAATCCTCACAACATTGTCCTGAATTATAAATGGACATGAGCCTGTGAGTATATCTTCTTTCTCCCATTAGACTATGCACCCTGAGGGAGGGGCTGTCCAACTGCTTGTGCAACAATCCTGACATCACTTCTTCTCAAGCAAGTTGTTTATAGCCTCTCTGTGCTTCAGTCTCCACATCTGCAAAATGGGTATAATAGTAGAATCTGCCCCATAACATCAACTTAGAGAAAGTATTTTGTACTAGTAAAGTACTTAACTCTTGGGGCAAAGTAATGTCAGTAGATGCTCCATTGTGTTCCCTTGATGGTGATGGTGATGTAACCTGTATTCAGGGCTGTCTCTGTTCTCACTGCAATCAATGAGAAGGCAACACCAGCACTTGGTTGGTCTAAACACAGTAATACAAAGACAAAATAACAAAACTCCGTGTCAGGCCTTCAAGGCCCTTCACCCCCTTCTCCCTCCACAGCTTCGCCATCACCACCCACTCACTGCGTACTCTGTGATTCAGTCAAACCAAACTGTCTGCCATTCCCCCAACATCCTAGGGGGCTTCACAGTTCCTTTCCTTACTTACACTGTCCCTTCCATCCCCAACACCTGGAAAAATTCATGGCCCAACTCAAATGGCTTTTCCTCAATGAAGCCTTTCCCCATGGGTCCCCACAAAACATTGGTTATCTACCATAGGGTCCCCAACATGCTGATTTTAAGTAATAGGAGGAAATCATTATTATTTACTCACCATCTCCACCCCAACCATCTCGAAGGAGAGGTGGGTCCCCAGTGGAGTCCGTTATTTTTCTGAGTAGGGTGATAGGTTGGGATGCAAATGCAGTAATCTGAGGGGATAAATTGTATTACTTAGGGAAATAGAGGAGCTTGAAAAATAAGATGGGGATGTAAAATAGTGTGACAGAGGGGCAGATAAGAAAAAGGGGGCCAATTTGGGCAGAGAAAGAGATAATTGCCATTATCTGTTTGATGGTGGTTAAAAACCTGCAAAAAGCAGAATTTTATCCTGCAGGTAATGGAGAGCCATAGGCGAATCTTGATCAGGAAAACAAGATGGATGAGGGTGGGAGACATTCTCAGGACAGGAGGAGGCTGCAATGGAGAGGAGGAGAGTGGTGATTTGACTTGGGAGCAAGCACAGGGTTTCTGGAGGTTGTACCTGAGCTTGTGCTGGCCTGGGCAGTGCCTGCAGTGTGCACAGGCCCAGCAGATGGAGGCCTAGGGACAGAGGCCTGGAGGAGGTACCTCTCCCAAGTACGAGCAGGGCTTTGAGCAGATCTGGAGTAAGAAAAGGAGGGAGAGAGAGAGATGGAGAAGCAGAAGTCACGATCACATTTGCCCTAGCGAAGGTCTTTAATGCCCAAGGGAGGGTATGGAGAAGGTGGGCAGGTAGCCTTCTCTGAGCAGATGACATTTAGTCAAATATTTGAAATAAATGAGGATGAGTCAGTCACTCGGCTATCTGGAGGCAGAGAATTCCAGGAAGAAGGACAGCCTGTATAACCCCCCTGAGTCAGGAGGAACATGAGGTGTTGGAGGAGCAGAGAGGAGGCAGTGTCTGGCATAGAGGCAGCAAGAAGGGCTGGTAGGAGCTGAAGTCAGAGAGGTCAGCAGGATGGACCACAAGGAGAAGGGACACAATCTGACTTATGTCTTAAGAGGATCACACTGGCTGTTGTGTGGGAAATGGGGTGTGGGGTGTGGGGAGGGCTATAGTGTTTAAAGTGAAGTGGGAGGATGCAGGTGTGGAAACAAGGAAACCAGATAACAGATTATAACGTAACTAGGGGCCCAGTGCACGAATTCATGCACCTTGAAAGGAACTGTGGGCCACGAGGCTGCCGTAGGCACAGGGGCGGGTCTCAGCTCATCCTCTGCACCCCAGCCCACCCCCCCCCGCCATGCCCCCTCTCCTCCCCGCATCTCCCCCCCCATAAGTCCCCTGTCTGCCGGCAGCAACTGCGAGCACCGGGGAGGACTGTGGCGCCCAAGAGCAAAGCATTTTCAGTAACCACCAGAGGCATGCCCTGATGACAGCGACCAGTGCCCCCTAGGTCTGGCGCCCCTGCTCACCTGTTCCACCATCCCTCTGTGGCCAACACCTGCCAAGTTCCGCACATGCCCCCTGGTGGTCAGTGCACATCATAGTGACCGGTTGTTCCGCTGTTCGGTCTATTTGCATATTAGCCTTTTATTATGTAGGCTACTCTGGACCTTGGTCCAAACTCATGTTGATATCAGTTGAGGTAATGCAAAGGTGTTGGGTTCTGAATATATTTTGAAAATAGAGACAATGGACTAACTAACTGGGTATGAGAAAGGAATAGGGGGACGCCGGTGGCTTTGGCCTGAGCATGTTTTCTGCTGCCCTGTCTAGGAGATGTGCATGTATCTGTGGCCTCAGGGCATGGGCCCTGAAGTAAGGCCTTCACAGAAATATTTTAACCTCTCTGTGACTCAGTTTCTTCTTATGTAAAGTGTTAATTATCCTTGTAGTGACCCCACAGGGTTGTTGAAAGCACTGAATGAATTAATACATGTGAGATGCTTAAAAATGTCTCTGGCAAAAGAATAAATGCCAGGTGAGTGACAAGACTGTTCCTACTCTTAACTATGTTTTGGTAAGTGAGCAGCTTGACTTGTTCTGTTTGTACTGACTCTGCCTTTGGGGATTGCCTAGGTGCTCTCTGATGGGGTTTGACCTGAACCGTCACTGGCTGGATCCCTCTCCATGGGCCCACCCTACCCTGTATGGGGTAAAACAGCTCATCATCCAGATGTACAACGACCCAGTAAGTAACCGAACCCCTCGGCAGCTGCTGGTCTTATTGCTTGACCCAAGAAAGAGCAGTGTTGTACTGGGAAGTTCACTAGGAATTGCAAATTGGGAATACAAGGTCAAAACCAGGGAGGAACCGGGTCTGCTCGTGTCTCCTCTGCATTGACAAACCCAAGTGCTCACAAACACTGGCCTCAGGTGTGGGGGTCTCATGGGATGAAGAAAATATACTGGAGCAGGTCCACCTTTCCCAGGGCTCTTTGGTTACAAGCCAAAGAAATACGACTTGAACTAACTTAATGGATTATTCACTAGAAGAGTACCGGAGTATCTCATATAATTGAAGGCTGTAGGCTGGCCTCCTCCACCTGTAGGGAACATGTGCCAAATGTCACACCCAGTGGCTCCCACCACTGTAGAGGGGCCCACTCCCATGTTCTAGTCCCGGTTCCAAAAAGACTATGAAGGGCCTAGTTTAGAGGACATGTCCATCTCTGGGCAAGTCAAACCTGACCCAAAAGGCAAGGTTCTGTAAGGACAGGATGACCTTGCTGGAAGCACCTGGTTGGACTTGGGGATGTGGTGGCGTGGTGAACCTGTTCCCACCTAAAACAAGGAACCAGATAAGAGATTATAGCATGGTGCTCTGGACCTTGTTCCAGAGGGCCGGCTCTTCCAGAGAGAAGGGGGCCAGTGGGTGTCCCTACTGAGTTTACTCATCGGGACAAGATTTTGTAAGAAATAGAATACATTAAGGTTTCATAACTTAGAGAAAGGAGGCAGACCATGATCATTCTGCCTCTGAGGGGCTGTGGGAGAGAACAGGACAGACATCATTTGGGTAGAAGCCAAAGGCAGAAGTAAGGCCTAAAGAAAAATAGAACTTCCTAATAATTAGAGATGCCTGATGATAAAATGGGTATGTGCACTGTGAACTTTGCCTTACTGAAAGTGTTCAACTTGAAGCTAAGTGACACTGTTAAAAATGGCGCATGGAGGTGACTCGGTTGTTTGGAAGACGCTGTAATGAGATTACAGATGATGACTAATTTTATGAGCCCCTGGCTGCCACCAGGTGACAAGTAGTTATTGCTAAGACAGCAAGAGTCCCAGAGTTGGGGTATTTCAGAGATGCATCAGTGTAACTCTTTGAAGATGTCCATAAAAATATCCTAAATTAAAAAGCAGCATTATATTGAGCAGCCCTCACAAATACTGGGCTCAGTTGTGGAGGTCTCATGAGATGAAGGAGCCAAAAATGTGTACTTAAAACAAATGCATATATTAGAGCAAGGGTTAATGAAAAAGTAAATCCTTGGGTGCAATGTAATTCACTTGATTGTTATCTTGATCCTCCTATGAACTTGGCTTTCCTAAATCTTTTTTAGCCAGTGCCTGTGTAGCCATTGCTTTCCTATACGTGCTTCCTTCTCCAGCTCCTCCTTCCCTGTCTACAAAAGGTGTTAACTGCTCACAAGCACTGTTCTTCCCCTGGACCCTCGATGCCATCCTGACCAGCTTTCTTGGCAGACAGAAGCTGCTTCTAAGTTTCCTAGGAAGTGCTTATGGTCCCCTGGGTTCCCCCCTGCCCACCTCCACCCGACCTCTGGGTTAACTGCAGTTTCCCTGATAGAATCACAGTGCTTTCTTCCCCTGCCACCTCTTCTTTTTTTTTTTTTTTTTTTTTCCCCCTTTTTTTAAAATACAGTTTCCCTGATAGAATCGCAGTGCTTTCTTCCCCTGCCACCTCTTCCTAAAGAGCACAGCTCCGACACATTTTCTGACCTGGTTGACAATAGGAACAAAGGGGTGTTTTAGTAGAATCCTGGAGGGGAGAACCAGGGAGCCAAGGCATGGGGGAAGAATCAAAGGAAGGGGGTTAGGTTTCAGCCTGCCATTGCCATCACAAATCAGAATTCATTGATCTTCTCACAATCCACCAGGCAATCACTCATGTCACAGAACACAGATGAGACAAGACTGAGCTGCAGAGCTGTCAGGGCACTCTTGGTGCCACAAATAGGTTGATTGTCAGCTGGTTGGTCTTAATAAACGCACTTGGATGCTGAGCTCATTGTGTAGGCTGTACTCTTCCTGAAAGTTGGCTCCTTTATGCCCCAAGTGAGGACCTGGCCTAGAACAGGACCCCATCTCCCTTGGTCTCTTCCTTTCTCCCCCTGTCCTTGTCCTGTCTTTTACCCCATTCTTTCCACAAATACTTACCAAGTAATTTCTATATACCAGTCATTGTGATTCTAATAGTGAGTGAACCCTTGGAACCTAGTGGGGAAATAGATATTAAACAAGTAAATACCCATAACTAGAGATTTACAAATTGTGTCTTATTACCCAAAAAAGCACCAACTATGATCTACAAGTAGAATGGTTATACATTTCAGCTTGCCTGGGGATAGTTGTGGCTTATGCCTGTTGTCCTAGAGTATTTGTTAATACCATCCCCTTTCCTCTTATAAGTCTCCCAGTTTGGATGATAAATTATGGTCTCTCTACTTAAAAGCTATGTGAAAGCACCTAGTACAGTACCTGATATGTAGCAGATCCTCCACAAACATTATTTGTATCTGATTCAAATTAACATTTGACTAAAGAGTCATTGTGTCCAGTTGCAAACACTGCAGTGCCCCAAGGGTCTGCCCTATTACTTTTAAATGCATTTCTCTCCTGACCTTGACTGTCACATAGTCATCATAATCACTCTGCCCAGAGCTATCTGAGCTGCCAGGACAGCTTCTGGCCTTTACACTCACAGCCTCACTCTTTCCATGTAAGAGAGAAACATCTATCAGTTGCCTCCTGCATGCCCCTACTGGGGATTGAACCCAAAACCTGTGCATGTGCCCTGACCTGGAATCGAACCAGTGACATTTGGTGCACCAGATGATGCTCCAACCAACTGAGCCACACTGTCCAGGGTGAAGGAAAATTTCTCAAGGAATTTGGACTGCACCTTTACAAATGGGTAATACTCCATCAGATGGCTATGGTTTGGAGATGAGGGAGGTTACAGGGAAAGGGAGAGGGCATTCCTGGGAAAGCTAAGCAATGGCATGGAGGTGAGAGATCTGGCTGCTGAGGTCAGTATGCAGGGCTTATGACAGGGAGCCTCAGGAGGGCAGCCCGGGATGGGGTGGAGGGACGGGGAGACAGACGTGCAGAGCTCATGGATGACTTTGAACATTGAGCCAAGGAATGTGGCTTCCTCCATGTCCCAGTGGTCCTTTCTCATTAAAATCAAAGTCCCAGGCCCTCTTTTAAATTGAGTTTTAATTGAATTAAATATCATGACTGTAAAAAAAAATCAAGGCAATAAAACAATACGCCACTTGTCAGGAAAATTCCAGCACACACCCTTTCTCAATCTTGGAATCAATATAAGTCCATGGAGAGCCGTCTAACACAGTGGAGCAAGGAAGAGATCAATGAATAGTATTGCCGTCCATTCACTATCCCAAACTAGATACTCTAGAGCAGGGGTGGGCAAACTTTTTGACTCGAGGGCCACAATGGGTTCTTAAACTGGACCGGAGGGCCGGAACAAAAGCATGGGTGGAGTGTTTGTGTGAACTAATATAAATTCAAAGTAAACATCATTACATAAAAGGGTACGGTCTTTTTTTTTTTAGTTTTATTCATTTCAAACGGGCCAGATCCGGCCCGCGGGCTGTAGTTTGCCCACGGCTGCTCTAGAGTCATTCTAAAATTTAAATCCAACTGAGTCTCCCTCTCATGCTTAACACCTTTCACTGTCTCCCCATTACTTGGGGAGACCTATTCACACCCAGGACATAGCACAGAACGTGGCTCCATGGAGAATAATATGCTGAACGCCGAATGCACAGATGAATATGAATAGAGTGTGTGCTTTAGAAAATTACTGAGGCTGCGGTGGAGACAGTGGATCAGAGGAGCTGAGAGGAATTCGGAGAAGAGAGATCTGGGGTAGAGGCCAAGCTTCCTGACATGCCAGTTAAGCACACACCTATTCACACCTATGACATAGCACAGAACGTGGCTCCATGGAGAATAATATGCTGAACGCCGAATGCACAGATGAATATGAATAGAGTGTGTGCTTTAGAAAATTACTGAGGCTGCGGTGGAGACAGTGGATCAGAGGAGCTGAGAGGAATTCGGAGAAGAGAGATCTCTAGGTGCCTACTGCAAGAGTCAAGGTGAAGGACAAGGAGATCTGAACTGGAACATGGCCAGGGCTATTGCTAAGAGCCCCTTGAACTTCCTGGGAGGTGAATGGGTCCCCCCATGCCCTTCCTGTGCTCTGAGTCCCTCAGAGCCCAAGGGTTGCTGTTTAGAGAAGTTTCTATGCTCTGGGGTGATGGCCCCCCTTTTCCTAGAGGAGAAAGGCCTGTGTTGCTATAACAACTTGGCTGCAGTTCTTTTAGGCAGATCCGTTTTCTTAAATCATTTAAGGAAAATTAGCTGCCATAACAACACAGAGCGGTTTTTAAAATAGAGCAACACAGGACTGGGTTTATTTTTTATTTTTTTCCCTTGCTCACCTCCTGTAGTCCTCAAGATAAGCCACTCTCTTTCTATTAAATAAATAACTAAACTGTAACACACTGATAGGACAGAGTGGATGGCGATGTGGTCAAACACACAGAGCCAGCATTCACTCCTGCTACACAAACACACATGCACAACATAGAAATTTGCAGAAAATGCATGCATTTACATTCATAAGACAGAAAATGCATCCACATAAAGACATAAACATAGTAAATGAGTATATAGTTATATATAATCACACACACACACACACACACACACACACACCACACACACACACGGCCAGGCACAGGTCCACTACTGCATTACCACAGAAGGAGGCAGCCCATGAGGTCTGTTTGCAGTGTGAGCAGAGGTTTCACTGGGTCACCAGACAGGAAGGCCCTGCAATAGCAGCTCCTCTCTGGAAGCCAAGGGGCACCTGCATGTTCATACCCAACAACCCGAGGACAGGGACAGGGAAGGAAGGGGAGAATCCTGCTGGTGGAAGGATGGGGATAATGGGTAAAGGGTAGGGGCACCCCCATTCTCACCCCACATACACACTTGGAAGTCAACAAGGAGGGCGGTGGCCTCAGCCATGGCATTTGGGTGGGAAATTCTTTGCTCAGCGTGGCAGGATGTTAACCACCCCTAGAGGAGGCAGTACCCCCCTGATGAAAACCACACCCCTGGTCCATTGGCAGACTGTCTCACTGAGGCTTTGTTTGATCCCCATGTCTTTGACTTTATTATCCCAAAGATCCCCTGCAGGGAGTAGCTGGAACCGAGTGGGCTTGTCTTTGAGGCAGTGAGAGGAGCTGACAGCACTGAGACCCTGCCAGAGTGGCTGAGCCACGCATGTGCATGGTACTCTTGGGCAAGTTTCTTCCCCTTGCCGGGTATCTCATTGCCCCCTGTGTATACATTGTAGGGTTTGAAGGATGATCTCTGCAGGGCCTTTCTGGCTCCAAGAATCTATGACGTCCTGTAGTTATCTGCTGATTATACTAGTATGTAGAAAGGCAGGATTTCCATGATAAGGCGAACAATCCTGGCAGCTGTGGGGGAAGGACCACCTGCAGAGAACGCAGGTGCTTAGCACATGCAGATGTTTCCTAAGCCTCAGTGTGCCCATCTGCTAACAGGGAAGAACAATCCCTGACCTGCTACTTCTCAAGTCGAAGAGGCCAATGCGTGTGAATGAGAAGCCTTTTATAAAGGCAAGGGAGAGTGTTGCCTGGGGGAGGGGGAGAAGGGTGTCCCGTTGAAATGTCCGGCCTGCAGCCAGCTGCTGGAGCTTTCACCTGGGATGGGTTAAATCCACTCACACCACCAGCCTCGGTCACACACTTGGCTCTACTCCAGGGTTTCCCCACTCCTGCCAACCTGGCCCAAGAAATCAGTGAATAGCCACCAGGCGAAAGGTTCAATGTGGGAATAAAGACTAGAAGTGAACGTAATTGTGCAGGGAGCTCTGAGAACAGAGAGTGCTTTGGGTTCATGCAATTTTTACAGCTTTTCCTACAATGGCTTGAGATGCTTTATGAAACTTTAAGGGATTTTAAGAGAAATCATTATTTTTCTAAAGGGCAACTTCTCCCACCTGTGATAAAAGGCATGGATTTTCTAACTCTCTGGATTATAACTTTGACTTTGGCAGCAAGCAGGGTGGAGAGATGGATCTCTCGCCTAAGAGTAATATTCCTGTCAAGTTGGTTGTTTGCTTCAATTTCTCTCACATCTTTTCATCCTGAAAGGCCCCGGATACGTCTCGCCAACTGACTAGATGCACATTGTTTCAACTGCATGGGGATCAGCAAAGCTTCTCCAAGGTTCCCCTTGAGTCAGTTCAGTTAAACGCTCTGTGTCTTATTTCCCCTGTCTGTACATTGGGATGAACAATTTCCATCTCATGGGATTTCTCTCAGGATAAGATATGTATAAATAACCTTCAATAGTAGTTATATGAAAAATGGAGCTATTAATATTTTATGCACTTGGCCATTATAGTACTCACCTCACTGCCCACCCTCCTCCAGCTCCCGTACCCATCACAGATTGTGATCCCACTGAGGGCTTGGACTTCATCTTCGTCATTCTATATCCCTGACATCCCAGCACAGGGCGCCTGCCCCCATGAATGGGTGTTGGGAAAGAGGCAAGAAAGAAGAAATCCACTCCTTAAGACCTGGGATTAACATCCTAACAGAGTTCTGAAGAAAAATGTAGATTTGCTGAGTAAAGAGAAGTATTCCAAGTCGAAACACACTTAGTCACTCTCAAAATTCTACTTCTTTAGAACCCACCTCCAGGACCCCCTTCTCTAAGATTTCCCTGAACCCTCTGGCCCACGATGAACTCTTGTTTCCTTATTCTTCTATAACTACAGGGTGTCCCCAAAATGTACACACACACTTTGAATAATTATAAAGGGAATGTTTTTAAAAATACTTCTCATTTTTATTTAACAGCTATCAGCTATTAAAGTATGCATACATTTTTTGGGATACCCTGTGTTAGTGACTTTGTTCCTTATAAAGGGAATGTTTTTAAAAATACATCTCATTTTTATTTAACAGCTATCAGCTGTTAAAGTGTGCATGCATTTTTTGGGATACCCTGTGTTAGTGACTTTGTTCCTTTCATCTGGAAGTTTATTCCATAGCAAGAAGAGAGTGTATTCCATGGGCTTGGTGCCATAGAACCATCTCCTTTGACGGTAGGTTCCATCATCTCAACTACATTACAACCCCTTCCCCGCCCCAGTGCAGAGGCTCTGCCCCTCACCTCCCTACTGCCCTGAGCAGGGCGGGCCCCACCCTGGTGGCTCCATGAGAACCCCCTAAGCATTGATGACAGTGCTGTCTCTCCAGAAGGGCGGTTGTTTGGGTGTCTGCGGGCATCCCACAGAGCTGGGTCCACAAGTGCACGTCCTGCTGTGTCAGTGACAGAGTCCTGCTTCTATGGTCCGAGCTGCTCATGGACAGCGCCCCTCTCTTCCCGCCTGCACCTCCAGCACCTGGCAGAGCCCCACACTTGGTAGGCACCTGATGAGTGTTTGGGGAACTCTTGGTAGCTACCTCTCCTGACCCTGATTTCCCAGCAGGACAGCCCTGACTCATCCCAAAGAAACCCACTGTACTTTCTCAGACCTCCGCAATTCTCTTACTGCACTGCGTTGTCACAGGCTCATCGTCCTCCTTCACGCTCCTCCCTGCTGATTCCTTGTCACAAAAAGCTCCCACATACAGAGCCTCTCCTCTAGCTCACGAATTCAGAAATTCCCAAGTGTTAGAATGCAGCCCTGTACGCCCTCCATCACAGACCCACAAATGTTGAAGTTCTCTTCGCTCCCTCTCTGCCACCAGGGTCTGTGCCCCTTACCCTGGTGTCTAGGTTAGACCAAGCTGGCCTCCCCATTTTCTCTACCCCATGGCACCCAATTATCCAGGCCACAATGAGCTAAAAAGGGGTCTCTGTGGGCAACCCGCCACCCCTGCAATAACTTCCTTCTACTTACCCAGCGACTCCAGTTCCTCTGGGTCATCTCTCACAGGAACTTTCCCAATGAACCCACCCCAGCCATTTCTCCCCCTTCCAGTGGACTCCTCCCCTTCCAGCCCCTGATTTGAGCAGGTTGGGGTCTGTATACAGCCCACTACCTGCTTAGGCACTCAGCCAAGCCCGCCTAAAATGTCACGGGTTCCGTTTCCGGTGCCTTGTGTTCAACGTGTGGAACTTTCCCGAGAGTTATTTTCAGTTGTTACTGTTGGGAGGCTCTCGAGCCCAGGATGAATTCATGCTGGTACATCAAACAGCACATTGCGTTTCCGAAATTGGCCTTAGCCATGGGAAATCAAGTAAGCCAGATGCCTAATGAGCCCATTATTTACCCTGGTGGAGAGAGCTGAATTCTGATGAAAGGGACCACACCAATCACTGCTTCCAGCAAGAACTGACTGTTTAACCTTTCATCAAGAAATTGCCCCATCCACCCGGCTGGTGTGGCTCAGTGGATTGAGTGTCGTCCCATGGACCAAGAGGTCCTGGGTTTGATTCCCTGTGAGGGCACATGCCCGGGTTGCAGGCTCGATCCCCAGTAGGGGGTGTGCAGGAGGCAGCCGAGAGATGTGTCTCTCTCATCAATGTTTCTAGCTCCCCCTTCCTCTCTATTTAAAAACCAATAAAAACATATGTGTATTTAAGAAAAGAACAGAGAAAGAAATTGCCCTATCCTCCTGAAGTACCAATGCCCACCTCCCAAGCCCGGTGCTGGCCCTGGTGTCTGGCTGTGAGGCATTTTACAGCCTGGGCCCAGCCTGGCTGTCTGGCCAGTGAGCCTCAATGCTCTCCCACCCAGCAAGTCATTCCAGTTCATAGTGCTGCTTTCACTTCAAAGCTCGTAATGAGTGTAGATGAAAGAGGAGCTTCCCTGTGCTCTTGAGCAGAAAAAAAAAAAATCATTCCTTTACCTATCAATACGCATTTTCTCAGCCCAGACACTATAGGCTGGAATACAAAGACAAATCAGGAACAGACCCTCCCTCAAGAAGCAATAATTCAGAAGAAAGCAGTGGTTTTCAAACTGGTTTAAGAGAGTTGTTGCAGGAGGCCTGAGGACCCCTCCCACAGGGCTCCTATCCATTTTAACCAGAGCAGGATAATTCTGTGATTAAGAGCTCAGGCAAAGGCCCCGACTTAAATCTTATTTCAACCCTCGATAGCATTGCTGTCTTGGATGGGTTCTTTAACCCTTCTAAGCTTCAGTTTCCTCCTTTGTTAGAGGTTGTTGTGAGGATTAACTGGAGTGACTTGCTTAAGGCACTCTGCCAGGCACATAGAGTCTCAAAAGATGTTCACCTTTATTAGGATAAGAAATGTGTTTGAATAAAGGATCCATGGGCTAGAAAGTTTGTAAATCCCTGGGCTAGGGCTCCAGACTCAGTAAAGCAATGAGTGCAGGACAGGGTGGTAAGCACTGTGATAGACAAAAGCTCTGGGTGCCACATGGAAAAGCAGGTCAGCTCACCTGGACTTAGAGAGAGGTGACCTCCAGAGATGAATTTTGAAGGGAGAGGAGGAGTTGTTTAGACAAAAACTGGGGGAAGCGTTACAGGCAGAGGGAGCCACATGTGTGAAGACACAGCATTAGGTGAATACACTCAGGGAATCCTGAGGAGTTGGCTGTAGTGGACTGGGGGGAGCATGTGGGAAGGGCGGGAGGCGGGGCTGGTGGTAGGCAGGGCCCAGTTGTCGGAAGCACTGTGGGCTGCCTCGGAAAGCTTGGATTTGATCCTGAGAGCCACAGGGACCCTCCAGCAGGGAGCAGGGAAGATGGGGAAGGCAAAAGAGAGGGGAAAATGTTACTATGAATTTCTGGGGTTTAAAATATATCGTTGTGTTTGTAGCTTTCAGCCAGCAATTGCAATGCTAGAAACCTAGGCTGAAATAATCTGAAATGTGAATAAAGATTTTAGGGGGGGAAAGTCTACAGATCATTATTTACTAGTAAAAATAATGAAAAACCGAGAAAAATCTAACTGCCTCACAGTGGGAAACTGATTAAGTGATTCATGATACATTCACATAATGGATGTTTATGAAGAGTTAATAATATTGTAAAGATGCTTATACTATAATTTTAACTGAAGAAAATGCTGAAGACAAAGTTGCCTGTGTATTATATGTTAAGACATACAAAAAGAGCAGATTGAAAACACTCAAAAAGAATGGATGTAAATTAGATGTTAACAGTGTTATTTCTGGGTACTGGGGTTGTTTCCCTCCTCCCTGCTTTTTTATATTTCCCAACAATTTTTCCACAAGTATATGCTCACTTTAAAACTGGGGGAAAGCCCTAGCTGGTTTGGTTAGAGTATCAGCCCTCCGACTGAAGAGTCTCAGGTTTGATTCTGGTCAAGGACATGTACCTCAGTTCCAGGCTTGATCCCCAGTGCCAGACGGGGTGCATGTAGGAGGCAACCAATCGGTGTGTTTCTCTCACATCAGTGTTTCTCTCTAAAAATCAATGGAATACTTGCTTTGGCAGCACACATACTAAAATTGGAACAATACAGAAAAGATTAGCATGGCCCCTGTGCAAGGATGGCACGCAAATTCGTGAAGTGTTCCATATTTTTTTTAATCAATGGAAAAAAATATCCTCAGGTGAGGATTAACAACAACAACAAAAAAAAAAAAGAAAAGAAAGAAAGAAAATGGGGGAAAAAATCAAGGAAGGAGGAGGGGACAGATAGGAGGAGGGGCCTTACTTTATAAAACAAAACCAAACTCACCAGGGACAACTGCATGTCTCTGAGCCAGTCCCTAGGGTAAAGCCAGCGAACCCATGGATCAATCAGGACCCATTTAATAACTAGCCACCCTTCTATCCTCCCATCCAACCATCCATCCACTGTACCTCTGCACTTTCTGTTCAAACTCCTATCCCAGAGGCACTCACATCCAAGCTACTAACATTCTAGGATGTCTGCCAACTCCTCACCTTCCTTGTTAGCATAGCAGGGACTCTCTCCCCTTCCCCAGAGCAAAGATCAAATTGCGCCCTTTCTTCCTACTCTGGGCCCTTCTCAGTCTGCTAAGTCTTTGACCTTTAAGTATTGCCCTCTTCAGGCCCTGGAAGGGGAGAGGGGTGCTGATATTTCTTGAGCTTCTATTAAGTGCTAGGCTTTGTCTCATCTGATTGGCATAACAGCTGTGTGGAATGGATGCCATTATCCCTGTTTCTTAGGTGAGGAAGCCAGGGCTCAGAGTGAATGACACCCTGATGCCCCACCCCCACTGTAATCTCTCCCGGTGCACACTTATATCCTCCATATCATGCTGATTGCTTTATGTGCTTGTTTTTTTCAACTCAACTGTGGACTCCTTGAGGGATAAAATACATTTCTGTCACCTCTGCATTCTCTTGCCCAGAGCGTGGTACCTAACACATCAGCACAATGTCAGCTGATAAAGGGAACAGATGAAAAGCTGTTAGAACCTACGAGGTCCCACCACTGGTGGTGGCAGAGCAGGAAAGGAAGGTCACATCTGCCAATCCCAAGGCCCATTCCCTGGTGCAGCAGAGGGGAGTGCCGCCAGGGGCAGAGTAGATATCAGGGAATGTGATCCTCCAGAACCCTGGGCCCAGCATTCCCCAGGGGTCTCCTCTTTATCTCTAAAAGACACAAATGGCCAACCTAGAAGAGAGGAATTCTGTTGAGTTAGCTTTTTCTTGAGTATGATGACACCTTTTGATAGCACATGTTCATAATTACCCGCATTATCTTTAGGTTTGATTGCCATTATAAATGGACATACCAGGTTCATTCATTGCTTTGGATACCCTGCCCCTGCCCCGCCACTATAAGGAGTGCTTGGTTTAAGAAGTCCAGAAGGAATTCACAGACTGATAGGGTGGGTAAATCAGAAGCCAGGTCTTAAGTGGGGTCGGCTAATGTGGATACAGTTGAAAGGTTTCATCTCAGGGTGTCTCTTCATCCATAGATCATCAGCACCACCTAAGGATGTCCACATCCCTAACTTCTGGTTTGGCCACATTTGACCTTGAATTAGTAGGTTACTTCTGGCCTTCTAGGCTCTCAGAGCTCACTTTGCCCTACGTGGAACCAGAGAACTTCAGAGTTATAGAAGCTAAACAAGTGCTCCAAACCCACCTTTTATAGAAAGAGAATGTAGAGAGAGATCACATGAACACAGGCAGGGAGCCGGCCACACTGGGAGATAGTACTGCAGAGCCGGGGCTCAAACCCAGGCCTTGTGACTGCCATCAGCACGCGCCCTCTAGGCCCTGGGGATGCATCACTAGCACACGGGTCTTGTCATCATTTTTCCACTAATTTGTCACAGAGATATGCAGGTTTCAGAGCACATTCACATACAAGCATTCATGGGACCCTCACTGCCATGTTGTGAGATAGAGATTATAGTTTTGTTTTGCAGATAGGGAAACACAGGCCTGCAGTTATGAAGTAACTTTCCCAAGAGACAGAGACAGGGCTCACTCATAATTCTGACTCCAGGGGGCTCTAGTCTGGCCCAGGGCTGAGAACACAGATGGATGAAGGAAGGAAGAGAGGAGCAGGAGGAGCAAGGCAGAGGGTCATCACTGTTTCCTTTTTCTGTTTTTCCTCTTTAACAAAGCACCTGTATTCAGTGTCCCCTTCCATACCACCAACTCTTTCCTAAACGGCGCAGAGCAAGGTGTGGGAGAGGCAAAAGCAGTTCATGGTTCAAGTCATAGTCAGGGCTAACTCTAAGCAAAGAGAGCAGAAGTGGCAGACTCAGGCCAGAACAAGTCAAATCTTGAGGAACAAGGGGCCAGCCAGTGTGTTGGATAGGAAGGGCAGAGAAAGGGTAGATATAGTTGGAGAGACGACAGTTCAGACAGGAGACATCACATGAGCAAAAGTATGGAGGATGAGGAGAACAGAGGGAAGGAGGTGGGTCTGGCTGATATAAAGTGTCCCTTTGGGGAAGAAATGGACTTTTAAAAAGTGATCAGATTCTAAAGGGACTCAGAATACCAGGCTGAGATATTTGAGGTTTATTATTTGGGCCGAAGAGAGGTGTGTGTGGGAAGGGAAAGAGCAGATGACAAGCATTAGCTCTGACTATGCAACCAGCTGCAGCGTTTAGATTTCAAAATGGCAACCCCTTTAACCTGACAGTCTACTGTGGTATAATTTGTTAAAAATGACAAAATGTCTCATTTTTCTGCAGTTCATTTTGACCTTTCTTAATATTAGAAAGTTAATTTCAGAAGGGAAATAAATGTATTAGTGTTGTCACAGTCATGAAAAGATGAATTCCATACTGTCAAGCTGTTTCTTTGAACGAATCCATCATGCTGTAAAATGGTTGCCTTCCGACACCCAGCATCTCCCAGCTCCCCTCCCCCTCCCTCCCTCCTTCTTTCCGTCCTCCCTTCTCTCTTCTGACCCTTCCATCTGCTGGCACACTTACTGTGATATGCTCTGGGCAGACAGAGAGAAAAGACACGGTCCCTGCTCTAAGGTGAGACACACGCTAGTGGAGAGCAGCCATGGTAGGTGTCTAAATGCCCCGGGAGGAGGGAGCCAGGTGCCAGGGAAGGAGCACCCAGAGGAGCCATCCGCCCTGCAAGGAGAACTCCCGTTAAGTTAGGAACCTGTGCCCCATAGTAGGACTTGGGTTGACTCTGTGAGTACCATAGGAGAAAAGACAGTGTCAGGTTTTGGTCCCATCTCCAAACTATCGTAGTTACTAGTTACTGAGCACCCAGACTGTGGTACACATTCCGCATACATTACTGCACTTAACCTTCACATCTTTATAAAAATATTTTTTTTTCAGAAAAGGAAAATGAGGCGCAGAGAAATAAAGTGAGTTGGCCACTTGTGTTGTAAATCTCGTACAGAGTTGACTCCAAAATCAGGTGGCTCCCAGTCTACTGTGCTTCATCTCCAGCCAGCTATGGGGAATTGTTTTTATTATACTTCATGATATACTGTTATTAAGTTCACTGTACCAATTATGCTTACTGCGTGTGACCTTGGAAAACCCAGTTCTTTCCTCTCTCTGGGTCTCAGTTACTCATTTGTTTAATGAAGCGATTAGACCAGCTCTGACTTCCTTGTGGTTGAGAGAACTCCTGGATTCCCAGTGCTTCTCAAGCCTTAATGTGAAGGAAGCATGTGGTTTTCTTATTAAAATTCCAGCTCTGCTCAGTAGGGACCTGAGAATCCGCATTTCTAACAGGCCCCAGGAGACGCTGATGTGGCTACTCTGAGGACCTTACTTTGAGTAGCAAGGGCATCACCTTTGGCCGGAACAAACTTTTGGGTGCAGGGTGGACCCACTGAGGACATGGGTTTAAGATTGCTGAAAGAAAAGCAAGCAATGAAAGCAACCTTACTAAGCCCCAGTCAGAAGTGGAGTTCAGGGCTAATTTTGTTACCTGGAATTTTCACTGTCTTGGGTTTAAAACTAGTGATTCTCTTAAGAGATTGAAAGGAAGAAAATTGGACTTGTGAGATCTTGAATAAATGTTTTCTACCTCTCTGACATGTGTTTTGATTCAAGGTGCAGTCCGATGTTCCCCTGTAGTCAGATTTCTAGCTCAGATGAATATAGCAGCAGCTCTCCTGTGGGGAGGTGACTATGGCTTTCCATCCCACATCTCAGTGTGAGTGGGGGCGGGGGGGGGCAGGGGGAGGCAGCTCCTTTCCCAGGATGCACCAGCACTCTCACTGCCTAAAGCCCTCAGGGATTCCCATCACCTTCTGGGTTATGACCCTCCAGCTTGGTATTCAAAGCTTTCCATGCATTTCTCTATGCTCCCTTGCATGACACTCTTACTCTGATTTCCCTGAGGGACATATGGCTCACCCACATTCACACTGCCAGCCTTGTTGCTTTTACACCTATCCCTGCGCCTTTACCCCACCCCCCTCCACATTCCCCTCTAACTGGGCTATTTTCTCTCCTCTCTCATTGTCCAGCCCTCAAATTTCTATATAGGATTTAGGTTTGTCTCCATGCCACCACTTTCATCATCATCACAGCTGTAAATGAGTACTTATCTGGGACCATAGCTTTTTTTTACTATCATTTAATTTTGAGAACAAATGATAAGTTCTCAGAATTAGGCCAGTATCCCCATTTTTTTATATGAATAAAAAGAGACATGGGGATTCCAGCCTGGATCTGTTGAACTCCGAAGTCTGGATTTCTTCTCTCCTTCCTTTGCCCTCCCCTAGAGCCCCCTTTCTTTGTGATGAAAGGAGAAAACAGTTTTGTTGGGTAAAGAGGATGAGTGAGGTAGACAGAATGGCCTAAAAGGCGCTGAATATTAAAAGTAGGGGGGGAGGCTGCTAGAGGAATGCAGGTTGGGGGATAAAGGGCATATCTGCCCTCTGTTCTTCACTGAAGGAGTGTACAATAGAGCCCTTTCCAGTGTGCAAAGCAGTTTCCCCACATTATCTCATTTGAGTCTCAAGATTGCCTTCTTTGGGCTACATTTTGATGGATTCCTATGATTATCCTCAATACTACTGGGTCCCATTCAAGCCAGTCAGGACTAATGAGTTGGAGGCAATCAAATTATAGAATGCCGGAGCCAGAAGGGAAGTAAGAGATTCTTGTTCAGCCTCTTCATTTTGCAAATGAAAAAAACTGATGCCAGAAGGAAAATGACTTCCTCAAGGTCACACAGTGATTTGGTGGCATAGATTCATTTGGTTTTATTGCATCTTTTTCCTTAGCTTCTTCCATTTCAGAAGAAGGCACTTCTGGGTAAAAGCGTATTTTAGTTGATGCCAACAGTCCTTCATGTGGTAGAGAAAGAAAGTACAAGAAAGAAACTCCAATTTTTGGATTCATCTTTGTCTCTCTGCCAACAGAGTAGGCTTCCACCATAGGTTTTTGTTTTGTTTTGTTTTTTCATCAAAGGAAATCCAGACCTTTGACACCTGTCTTTCCCCCTGTGCCTTATCCTTTTCAACTCTTTCTCAAATTATTTCTTATATACTCAGTACTTAAACGGCTCACAAACATAGCCTCATGGCCTGCATTCATAAGTATTACACAATTGGAGGCAACTTTGAGATTGAGAAAGCAAAGAACACTTTTCTGCAAGAAACTGTGCTGTATTAGCTTTTGTTGTGGTAACAAATAACCCCAGGAGCTTGGTAACTTATAACAGCAAACTTTATTTCATACTCAGGTTACACGAGGGCTGTGAGCAAGTCAGCCACAACTCTGTGGGCTCTGCAGAGCTCCATATATCTTCTCCTTCAGGGCCAAAATTGGAATTGTAGTCTCTATCTGCAATCTGCTGTTTTCATGGCAGAGGGCAGGACTACAATCCCATTGAGTATAATTCCATACACAGTGGCAAATATCATGACTGTTCACATTCCATTGGTGAAAGCATGCCCCAAGGCCAAGGCCACAGTCACTGAGGTGGGAAAATGTATACACTTATTAGATTCTTGGGCAAACAAGATGATGATAGATGATTCCTTAATCCAGAGGAGAGAGAATAGTCAGGAACAGTGATCCGATCCACCAAAATTGCCTTGCTGGTGAATCAAAATAACAACATTGCTTGCCCACGTTGACGCCCAGTTTCTGGCCTTTAAACAGAGGAAACTGGCTTAGGGAAGCAAATTTATATAATGGAAAGAATCAGCTATAACTGCGCTCCAGGTCCAGTTGTACCACAGACTAACTGTGTGATCTTAGGTAAATTACTCAACCTCTATTCCCTCATCTGTTTCTTCTAAAATACAAACCTGTAGTTTTATAAAAACAAGAATGGCTTTATTCTCTTAATGTTTCTTATAATTTGTTTTTTTTAAAACATTAGAAATACCTTTTAGGAAGTAGGTCTTTTGTGAGGGAAATTTTTTTTAAAGATAGGATTCTTTTAAGTTATGTTTAATTTAAGAAAAATTGGACTTAATACCATTTTAAATAGAAATATTTATAGCATAATCTGTGTTGGACCAGCCCATTCTATGCCTCTGCCCCTCCTACTAGTCTCTGTACTTTTCTAGTTGTAGGACTTCCATTCAGCCAGAATTCAGGTGGTTCTAAATGATGGTTGTTCTGTATTTTAATTGTCATTTTGATGTGGTTGTGGTTTACCTATGCCGCCATCTTGGGGTTCTCAATAGTCTTTTTCTATTCTGTTTCTTTAAAAGTATTTTTATTTAGTCACCAGTTCAGCCAGCCAGCCAGCTGTACTTTAATTTGTCTCTATGTGCTGGAAGTTGTTAATGGTCATTGTTTCTGGTTGTAGGATTACAAGTGACTTATTTAACTTCCATCTTGACCTGAGACAATGTCCGGGCCTTGACTCTGAGCTTCCCAGGGATGGACACCCCTGCCTTTCCCCACCTTCATCTATGTAAGCCAGTGGATCCTGAGCTCTCCATGTAGACCCGATTCTCTAAGGACACCTTCTCTGCCCCAGCCATCCCCAGGGGTTAGGTTCCCTGCCCCTGCACCTCACAAACCCCAGGGTGCTGGTCAAAGTCACAGTGCTGAACACTCCACATGGGGGTTGCTTGGTTCCTTCCATGTCTTCCCTGGGAACACAAACTCCTCCTGATGCAGGAACTGGGGCTTATTTATCTCTTTAGTCCCAGCACTCACGCTGGGTCTGACACACAGGTATTTGTTGGATGAATTAATAAACATGGTTTTGTTCTATCCAAGCAGGTAGTTGATTCCCACAAAGTTGGGAGCCCCAGCCCAGCCTCAGGCCCTCCAGCCCTCCCACAGGGGAGGAGCCAGGGCCCTTCCTCAACATTGCTTTGGCCTGTTGGACTCTCTGCAGCTCCCTGTCCTCCCTGCTTCTCTGCCTCCCAGGGCTAAAAAAGCTCCATGCCTCTCAGCCTAATGATTTGTTTATTTTTCTCCATTGTGAGAAAAAAGAGTTACAGCACTTAAACTTTAAAAATGAAGGGATTGATTATTATCTTGAGTTTTTGTTTGTTTCTTTCTGACAAGGGATTTAAAATAAGATCTTATTGCCTTTACATCAACAGAGATAGTCTTGCATAAGATACACAGAGAGACACACAAGAGACAGCAGGGTCTAGTGGTTAAGGGCTTATGCTTTTCAGTCATGCAGATGGGATTTAAATCCTTTCTCTTACTCAGCTGTGTGACTGAGCAAGTGAAGCACCCTCTCTGACACTTTATCTTTAAAACGAGGATAATATCTAAAGCTCTCGCTTCTGTGAGAATTAAATAAGATAATGCATGTGAAAGATAGCGCAATGCCTGACATTCTCACTAAATGGTAAGATCACTGGGTTATACAGCCATAACACCTGCCAGTGCTCAGAGCTGCTTTCAAAAGTGCTTTAATTGTATTAACTCTATTAGTTCTCACCACTGTAAGATAGGTGTTATTATGTGCCCCATTTTATGGGTGAGAAAACAAATTAATTATCCCTGCTGTCCTACAGACAGTACTTGCCCCAGGGAGAAGGGGCAGAGTATGTGCTCTTAGTCCCAAGGCCTCTACCCTGGGGCTGAGATGGGTGCTAGGATCCTATGTTCCCTACCCCCCTCCCGTACCCTTCCCTCTCCCCCCGCCCCCGCCTCCCCCCTTTTTCTTCTCCCTGTGCTCCCTGCCTTGGAAGTCAGGCCACCTGACAGGAGAATCCCTTCTCTCCCATCCTTCATGGAAGCCCAGGGCCCTGGGCCTCTGCCAGGGAGCCTCAGGCCTGCTTCTAAGCTATTTGTCAGGCTGCCAGAGGGCCGGGCAGCCTGTCCATTTTTCATACACAGATATCAGGGTAGCTGACAGAGCTGGGCAGGCTTAGCAACGGCTTTGGCTGTGAACAGAATCTCAATGAAGTCTCTGGCCCAAATCATAGTGGGTGTTGATGGCCTGGGGCTGCCCTGGCAGTCAGGGAGGAGAGCAGGTCCCAGTGCCAGCCCCGGCCCCTCTGCTGGGGGTGGGTTTTTGTCCTCAACCACGTGAAGAGCGGTTCAGTTGCATTTGATACCCACTTTCTTTCGGGGGGTGGTGTGTGTGCGTATGGGTGTGTGTGTGTGTGTGTGTGTGTGTGTGTGTGTGTGAAGGAGAGTGACTCATTCACCTGGTTTCCTGGTGTACAGATGGGTCCAGCAGAGAGGTAGTGTGGGAAGAGGAAGGGAGTATAAGGACGAAAACAACAAGGATTCTGAACCCACTGGGAAAATGAAAGTCAGAGGGAAATGCAGGAGCCTTGCAAGATAATAGAATATCTTAGACCACCTGATTTTACATGTTCCCAACTAACCACAACCAAACACATCTGTAGGTTTTGAGGTGGGGGGGACAAAGAAGCTCCTTACAAAATTTACTTAAACAGTATCTTTTATCTTCGAAACTCATGCAACCAAAAGCTAAACATACAACATTAACCTAAAAGAGGTTTCAATCATCCATTTCTTTATTCTCACCTTCAGGGTTGCACCCCCTACCCTACCTCTCCAGTTCTAGTCAGTTCTGTGAGATGACTAGAGGTTGTGCCTTCTGGTAGTTGGAACTGCATCCTGACCAGTAGGGTTGGCGTGGGCAGGAAGGATTCAGCAAGCCCTGCCCTGTGTTCAGCACTGAGCAGTGGGATGCGGATGAGCCGGCCTCCATCCCCAGGCAGCTCCCAGTCCAATGGGAGGGGCAGACCCAGTATCGGGTTATCACGATGCAGCATAGTCAGCTGGAGCAGTGGCAGCAGCCTCCACATGTAGGACACATACTCCACACCAGACGTTTTTTTACATGATCTCAAATCTCAACGTAATCATGGGAGAGATATTATCAGGTTCATCACAAATACAAGGAAACTGAGGCTAAGAAGGTACCTGACTGTCATGTAGCTGATACATGGGGCCAACATGACTTAAATCCAGGTCTCTTTTATTTCAGAGTTCATGTTCTTCCTACTCTGTTGACTCCTGTAATAAAGAGCAGGGTGACCTGAGGGACAGAAAATAAGCCCAGCTTGGGAGGGTGGTCAGGAGAGGTTTCCCAAAGGAAGCCACATTAATGTTGAGTCTTGGAGGATAAGCAAGAATCAGCCTGGTGTCCACAGCAGGGGGAAGAGTGCAGGTCTGGAGAGGAGCGGATAATCAGCACGCAGCAGTGAAGTGGCACGGCTTTCTTGGGAGTTGACTAGAGTGAATAATGCTATAGAAAAGTGATAACATATAAGGCCAGAGAAATAGGGAGAGCCAGATCGTAAAGGATTTTCAAGGTAGAACATTATCCTATAGTCTTTGGGGAAGCAATAGCGGTTTATTAAGCAAAGGAGTGACATGGTCAGATTTGTGTTTAGCAAAGTTATCCTTAGCCAGATGTAGAGGATGAATTGAAGGAGGAGAAATTGGAGGCTCTCAGCATCTGTCCATCCATCTCCATTTGTCTCCATCATTTATCCATGTCCTGGTCTCCTCTGATTGTCCCTGTTTACCTGTGTTTGTCTAGTTATCAGTCTTTCCCTCTATCTGACTCGCCTATATATCTGGTCCCTCAGAATCTCTATATATCTCTAGGCAAGACACTTCACCACTCTGAGGCAAAGGTCCCTCATCCATAAAATGAGGATCATAATGCCAGCCTCAAAAGGTTAGATTAGAGATTAAGTGTGATATGGCATGCTAAATCCCTTTATATATTACAAAGTACCATACAAATGTGAAGAATTATCATCTAGCTCTTGCTGTCTCAGATGTTAGGTCCTGGAGTTTTTATTTAAAAAGTTCATTGAGTATCTAGGAAAAGGGTTTTCTAATGAATCGGAAATGATACCACCCTTCCAGAGGATGGGAGTATAGTAGAAGTATACAAAAAGATAGAATAGAAGCCTCTGCTATTCTGCTTATTTGGTTGCCTGTCTACTCGTCCATCCATCCATCCATCCATCCATCCATCCATCCATCCATCCATCCCTCTCTCTCAGAATCTCTAGCTGTACTTACATCTGTATTCACAGGCAGTCCCTGACTCAGAACCATCTAAGTCACATTGGCTCTCCCATGCAGTCCCCTTTTCACTGGGACCAACCTTTCACCATGCAATTTTTGAGAACCTGTGCCTTTAAAATAAGAGAGAAAAATAAACTGCAGAATGACCACTGCTGTAGATGACTTGGAAGGGGATCTCTTTCCGTATAGTTTTAGGACTCTCTCTAACCCCATCCTACCAATGTGGATCCCAGGACTTCCGGAAGATTTGAGCTGATTCCACATACATCTGACACTGCAAAATTCCATCAGTCAAAAAAGCTAGGCAGAGAGCGCTGCAGAGCTGATTTCATCGAATTCTAGTCTCTGTGGCTAACCCAGGACTGCCAGAGAGTCCCCACACAGCTCCAAACATCCACATCTTTCACAAACATTGCAAAGAGTTCAGGTGACTTTGCCCTGTAAACCTTTTGTCTCTTAAATGTTCTTTAAGGAGCAGTATTGTATAGTAAGGAGCAAGTTCTGCTCTGCTGCTTATAAGCTCTGTGACTTCAGTCAAGTTACTTAACCACTCTGGGCCTCAATGTCAGATTCAACAGGATGAGGATCATACCTCCTACTAGAGCTGTTGTAAGGGTTTAGTATATGAGGCCAATGTGAAATGTGTAGCACAGAACCTGACTTATTGTATGCTCGCTGAATTGACTCAAAGTGGAGACTCAGATTTATTTTTCCTTAGTAGTGAAACATATTGTCACTGACCTAAACACCCTGTTTTTGTGATTTGCATGCATGTGTTTGTATGTGTGAAAGCCGGTGTATCTGTGCACGTGTAGTTGTATGTAGATATATGTTTTTCAATTCAATGCAGCATTTATGACTGCCGAGACACTAGAAGAGTGCCATCCATGGACGTCTCCGTGATGGCGGTGGTCTTCTACACTGTCCACCAGTAGTTACCAGCCACACGTGGCCATGGAGCACTTGCATTGTGGCTCGTGCAACTGAGGAACTGAACTTTTCTCAGGCTAATTTGAATTAATTTTAATTTAAATAGTCACAAATGTTAGTTCAGCCCTAGATCATGCCCTTCTTTTTATATGACACCTGAAATAATTATTGTGGTATGAAAACAATTACCTAACACCTGCTATGTTTCTGCACTTGGACATGCATTAACTCATTTAACCCCTGTCATCTAGCTTCATGAGAAGAATGGTCTTATTGTCACTTCCCATTTGCTGACAAGGAAGCTAAAACTTGGAGGAATAAAATGACTCCTTCGATGTCACACAGCCAGTTCAGGGTTTGAACCTAGACCTCCAATTCCAAATTCCCAGATCTCCTTCCTTTTCCTTAAGCTATGGACCTGCTGCCTTATAGCTGTGTTTCCTGTCTACATGTGTGTAGCCACTGCCTCAGGAAGCACTCAGCTTGACACTCGGTGGAGTCCTGGCAACAACCTGACCTGTGAGGCCCACCATCACCTCTCTGAACTCCTGCCCGTGACTGCCTTGCTCACGCTGCTCTAGGCTCCCTTGCTTTTCAGTGTTTCTGCCCCAGGGTCTTCCTACTAGCACTTACCCCAGGCTGGCTCCAGGTGTATGTATACTTTCCTCTTGTTATAAATCGGTCACTCTGATTGCACAATGGAGAGTGGATTTGGGTGCTGAGAGAGGGAAGGCGGTGTTCTTAGTGGAAGCAGAGAGGTTAGTTCGGTGGCTACTATAATAGTCCAGACCCACAATAGCCAATGTCAAAGCCATACCACAAGGCTCCTTGCCCGGGGCCTCACAGACTGTGAATTGCTAGAGCGGGGTGACCTGTGAGATCAGCTAGCGCAAGCTCTTATTTGAAGCATGATCAAACCGAGTCACGGAGGTGAGAAGGTGATTTCCCCAAGGTCAGCCGAGTTGCCACAAGAGCTCTCCTTCCCTAATTTTATCTTCCACCTGCTATAATCCTTCTCCCACATCACAAGGCCTCATAAAAAAATAGAAGTGTTACTATCACCAACCTTCTACCTCCATTCCAATCCCATTTTTATTTTTAGAGAAAGTCTCTCTTTTCATATAGGCCACCAAGTCACCTAACAGGCAGGAATTCAGTTTTCCCTAAACAAATCAATTTTTACAAAGAGCACATCTTCCCCAAGAAGTCTGAGCATGTCCTCCAGAGACTACAGAAATTCATACAAGATGTCTTGGAAGAAGATAGGAAAATTTTATTTCATTTTTTAGAGACAGAGGGAAAACACACACACACACACACACACACACACAAGCCCAAACATAACTTTTCTGATGCCTGATAATATTCTCGCATCTCTCATTTCCCCACAACTATTTTGTCTTAAAGCGCTGGGAGCCTGTGGGAAGCTGCTGTGTGATTTTTATCTCTATGATTAAAGTGTTAGACTTTATTGAGTTCTTTACATCAGCAGCAAAATCTGCAATGCAGGATTTTACATAACACCTCATATTCTTCTTGCACCATTACTGTTATTAACCTGGTGGCAATAAACAGAAAATACAGCTTTGCTTATGATGTACTCTTTATTTTTGTTCCAATAGCAAGAAGATAAGAAAAAAAAGTGTGT
>NW_005364671.1:2975519-2977393 GCF_000412655.1 Myotis brandtii
CCAGAGAGAATAGGGAAGAATTTTTACTCATTATATCCCTTTGATGTCTGCTCTTTTCTCTTCCAACATTTCTCACAGATCAAGGATGAAGATCGTCTCTGCTCAGGGGTGCTTTCTTCTCCCTCATTAACTCATCCATTTATTCATTCAACAGGATTTCCTCAGCACCTTCTCTGTGCCAGGCACTGTGCTAGGTGCTGGAGATATAAAGATGTTAGGTGTTGGCCAGCAAAGCTTAGTCCAGTGGGGAAAATAGACATGCACAGCAATAATAATGGAACTGTGAGATGTGAATAATGAAAGTGGAAGATGGAATGATAATATAAGTGAAAGAGGGCATGGTCAACCATCCCCAGAAGGTTTAAGGGACTCTTCACAGAGGAAGAGATGGGCCCTGGAGGATGTTGGATGTCCAAGAGCAGGGCCTTCTTGGCTGAGGGAACAGTGTTAACCAAAGCCCTGGAAGGCATGGAAGAGCCTGGCACTTCCTTTGTCCATTGGCGTGGTGATAGCCTGGGCTGCCTGTTAGCAGACAATCGGAAGTGATTGGAGATGGAGATGGGTCATCAAGAACCACATGTCCATATACGAGAAATTAGTCCCATCCCTGCTGTCAATCCACCTCTGGGCTCCCCAAAGACCAGGCCAAAGAAGAGAATCAAGACAGAATGACACAGTGGGAAGAACTTGTACTCTGGATGGAAGATCTAGGTTTATCTCTGACCCTGCCACTTCTTAGCTATGTAATATTGAGCTGTGTATTCATCTGTAAAATGGGGATGGTGAGAATGAGACAATGATTATAAATAAGTTGGATAGGTTGTTGATGGTATTTCATGTGTTGAAGGAAAGAGGGTAGGGGAGAAAAATTCCAGATAATCCAAAGAGCCAGAGAAGCCACAAATGTATTCTATGTGATTTTGAGAAAGATTTCTATATAGATGTGGATGAAGGAGATTGCACCATTCTGGAACTTCCCTTAGAACCGAGAGGTGAAGCCTGGTTGTCCTCACATCTTATCCGACCCTTGCTCATCTCTCACAAGTGCTCCTCACTCCATGCTTTTTCCAGCTGCGTGGTGCAGTCCCTAACAACCAATTTCTTCTCCTCGGAGAGAGTGAAAGCCTGTAGCAGGGTAATAGCTGAGAAAATCCCTGCCCTCGTCCCATTTATATTCCACTAGGGAACCCAGGTGTCTGAGTATGTATATTTTTAAACTCTTCTTCTGATTCTATATCCTATCAAAAAATGTTCTATATTCATAAAGATCTCTGTTTTTATAGGAAAAACATGATTACATCAGAAACATGTTTCTTTCATTCAAATATCCATGTTTAGGAAACAATCAATTTGTTTGGATCAAAATGACATAACCTAATACCATAGACCATCTAATAACATCTTATTCTAACTGGGGACAAGTACCTACAAGGCAAACATTCAACTCAAACTTATAGGATGCTGACATCCCCAACCTTAGTGAATGGTTGAATCACCCTCCCTGACGCCCAAGCCAGAAACCTGGGAATTAGTCCGAATTCAGGTCCCATATATAGCACCGTCGTTCTTACTTTATAATAGATCTCATATCTATACCCTTTTTCTGATTCTCCCTGCCCCTGCTTTAATTCATCCCCCTATCAATTAGTTCTCACTTGGACTATAACATAAATGTGCTAACTACTCTACATGCCTTTGAGTTTTACAACCTCCAATTCTTCCTCATCACAACCGCCAGAACAATTTTTCTAAAATGTAAACATAATCATGTTATACTTTCATAAAATACTTTTCTGTATTTTCTGCTCTATAGAAAAAGTCCTGATGCCTTAGTGTCTTGCATCCCTTCCATGAATGGGTCCATGGAAGCCTCT